>NC_139812.1:28024006-28044006 GCF_963457635.1 Microchirus variegatus | reverse complement strand
TAGATACTGGAAGTATTACCGTCCTTCCCAGATTGAAGTTTCCAGATAGTTTGACAATGCAATACTGAATGAACCAAAATACTTCAATACGAGGAGCAACACGTCCCCCTTTAACCTAAAAAACATAAATTGTATGACTTAATCCACTACATTTCATACAACATACAACTCCTTTAAGCTTCAAAACAGAGCTAATAATGACGTCCCATCCGGGTTAAGTTTGTGTAAGTTAACACAGAGTTTCATTAGTCAGCTATCTAGCTAGCTAGCTATTTCGGGACCGTATCTATGTTCCCCGGGGCCTATGTTCCCCGCTTTCACCCAAAAGGACCCGGGGAACATAGGACCCTAACCCTAACCCTAACTCTTAACCTAACCCTACCCTTACCCTTACCCTAACCCTAACCCTAACCCTCTAGCTAGCTAGCTATTTCGGGACTGTATCTATGTTCCCCGGGTCCTATGTTCCCCGCTTTCACCCAAAAGGACCCGGGGAACATAGGACCCTAACCTTTACCCTAACCCTAACCCTTACCCTAACCCGAGCCCCAACCCTAACCCTTTACCCTGGAGCTCCACACCCAGGCTTCCACAAAGTGGGGAACATGGGACCTTTTTTGGGAAAAACGGGGGAACATAGGACCCGGGGAACATAGGGTACGACCCCGCTATTTCTGCTAGCAAGCAAGCTAATCAAGTTATATATCGAATGAACGCAATACAAATATCCATATACTAGCAACGTTAAAGTGACTGAATTGATTAAAAGAATAGCAAAAACAAACAAAGCGGCCATTTTGAATTGCGAATTTGGGGCACGAGCCGTTAGAAACAGTCGTTGACTTTGAATGAACGACTTCGGGAGCGTTTTGCTTCAAACATCCTACACGTAAAAAAGAAAATACAACTTCCGAGTACAACTGGACGCACAATAACAGTCTCTAATTTGATCTACACGCTCAAAAACTTTACTGGTGAATTCACCGTGAAATGCATCAGAAAACAAAGGTCAGTCCTGTTCCTAGAGGTGTTTTGTAAGAATGGATGAGAAACAATGTGTGTGTGTGTAGAATGGTTGGTTTAAAATGCTTTAAGGCTTCCACTCTCCTCTGTGTTCTTTCTCTCTTGAAAATCTTTGATTTGCAGCAACAACAACAAAAAAAGCTCCACTTTGCTGTTCTTTCATTTTCCCCCTCGTCAGCCTCTTCCTGTTGGTTTTACTCTGTTTTTTTTTTAAGGTTTAACTTTAAAGGTTTTAAGGGTTCAGGATGACCTCTGACCTCTGACCTGCCAGTTCAAGGTGCCGCACCCACGTTTAACTTCAATGTTGTTTTCTCTCTCTCCCCGTTTTTCTTTATTCCCATTCCTTTCACCCTTGTTTTACTCCCCTCTATATTGTCTCCTCCCCTCTATGTCGTGTCCTTGCTTCTTCCTCTTCCACCTGGTGGCGGTGTGTTCAGGGGTCACCTCCAAGGTGGTGCGTCTCTTTCCTCCTCAGTGACGTCCTCGTCAGCTCGCAGAGTGAGGCAGCTCCCGCAGCTTCCCCCCAAGAGCAGCACTGTAGAACAAGGTACGTTTGATTACGGACGATGTACGTATTTTACTGCGTCACGTGACTCTTCTTCGTCTTGATGTACCGTATAAAGTTAAAAATGCCATAAATATTTGACTGAAAGCTGGAGTAAGCTAACATTTTTGGATGGAGGTTCTCTGGTCTAAGCTCCTCAGATGCTGAGACGCGATCTCAATCATTTATTAGATCCATTTTCCAAATGTTCTGTCTTGTTTTTATAGGTTTCTTTGCAGCTCAGGCAGTTGCTGCCATTGCTGGAAAAAGCATCATTTCCATGTTTGCATAGCTGCTGAGTAGAGCAGCCAATAGGAGGCGCCCTCTGTCTCTGAAGTGTCTCGAAATTGGTCAAAATCACATACACTCTTAGAAATAAAAGTGCTGAGTAGAACCATATAAGGTTCTTTGGCTTGTCCTCATAGGAGAACCCTCTTTGGTTCCAGTTGGAGCCTTTTATGAAGGTTCCACGTGGAGCCCTTAGTGTTACCAAGAACCCTTGAAAAACCCTTTCTTCAGGAAAGAGCTTTTCAGAAGCAAATGGTTCCAGGTAGAACCTCAGCCCTTGTAGAAGAACACTTTTGGAACCTTGTTGTGGAATTGCTGATCAACAACAACAAAGATGTGTTGCCTACCCCAGTTTTAAGAAAGTAGTTGTACACTCTTAGAAATAAAAGTGCTTGTCCTCATAGGAGAACCCTTTTTGGCTCCAGGTAGAACCTTGGAGGGTTCCACCAAGAACCCTTTCAAAACCCTTTATTCAGGAAAATGGTTTTTAAAAGGTTCTCTGGATCTAAATGTTTCTTACTGGAACCATTAGTGTTACCAAGAACCCTTGAAAAACCCTTTCTTCGGGAAAGGGTTTTTCAGAAGCAAATGGTTCCAGGTAGAACCTCAGCCCTTGTAGAACACTTTTGGAACCCTTATTTCTAAGAGTGTATGTTGGGTTCCCACATCTCATGAAACAGAGCTTATGTGAGGTTTAGAAGTCTCGTGTTCTCAGATAACTCGGTTTACGTCATCCCAGTTTTAAGAAAGTAGTAGTAGTACACTCTTAGAAATAAAAGTTCTAAGTAGAACCATATAAGGTTCTTCAGCTTGTCCTCATAGAAGAACCCTTTTTGGCTCCAGGTAGAACCTTTTTTATAAAGGTTCCACCAAGAACCCTTTTAAAACCCTTTATTCAGGAAAGGGGTTTTAAGGGGTTCTCTCAATCAAAGAGGTTCTTACTGGAACCATTAGTGTTACCAAGAACCCTATTCAAACCCTTTCTTCTGGAAAGGGTTTTTCAGAAGCAAATGGTTCCAGGTAGAACCTCGGCCCTTGTAGAAGAACACTTTTGGAACCCTTATTTCTAAGAGTGTAGGTTTGATTCCCACATGTCATGAAACAGAGCTTAGGTGAGGTTTAGAAGTATCTCAGTTTTAAGAAAGTAGTAGTAGTACACTCTTAGAAATACAAGTGCTAAGTAGAAGCAAATGGTTCCAGGTAGAACCTCTGTCCTTGTAGAAGGACCCTTTTGGAACCCTTATTTCTGAGAGTGTAGTAGTAAAATAGTTTAAATGTATTGTATGAGTAGAAGTCACTGGACTTCCTAATTGAGACAAATGGAGATTTTAAGCCTTAACCTAAAGATACGTTGGTTGTGTGAGAGGAAGTGTAATGCTCTTACCCCACCACTAGAGGCCGGGCGATTCAATGAATCCACTTTATTGACGATTCCGTCTATCTTGGACAATAAACTAAAATTGAGCAAAAAAACACTTTGAAAAGTCAAATGTACGTTATCGTAAAATGCTAGTTTCGTGTCGAAGCACCATTTGGTCCAGACATTAAAACTGACCAATCACACAATGTCGCTCCCTTTTTTCACCACTTTATAAATTGGAAAAGTTTAAATAAAGGTTAAGTTACAGTTTAATCGTAAGTATATTGTGTGTGTTTGTGTGCAGCCCTGGTAGCAGAGGAGCGTGTCCGTCAGCTCCAGAAGAGGGTTCATTCCAACCGGGTGTCGGCTGCCTCCACGTCCAGCCAACAGGACCTGGACAGAGCCCTCAAGAACAAACGCGAGGTGGGTTATTATTATTTTGGGTTTTGTACTCAGTAGATGTTTCCAGACAGAATCAGTTCATCTCTATCTGCGCGTTTCCCGCAGCTCTACAAAGACCAGAGGAGGAGCAGCGAGAACGTTTCCCACAAGTCCTCAGACAGTGATGTCAGCGACGTGTCAGCCATCTCTCGAACCAGCAGTGCCTCTCGCATCAGTAGCACCAGCTACATGTCCATCCAGTCAGAGAGACCCCGGGGACGCTTCAGGTACACACAAACACAAACAAATCACTTAAAAAGGTTCCAATATGCAACATTTTGCCGAATAAGAACATCCTCGGTCGTCATTTTGGTTCAAGTTCCACTTCAGTGCAACAGATTAATTGTAAAGAAGGCAGAAAGTAGTAGTAGAAAGTATTCCACTGAAGCCGACTCTCTGGATTTACCTCCGAAATAAGATCATTGTTTCGCTAAAAAGGCTAGTTAGCATTAACATCGGTCATTAATTTTGGCTCCAAAAGAACTCTGAGCAAATTCTTCCTCAACTCCATCAGTGCTACTCAAATATTGTATATTGGCAGAGGCGCAGCTTGTGAACAGGCAGGGCAGGCAACTGCTTGGGGAACCCCGAGCCGATAGGGGGCCTCCCGACACTCGGAGCCGCCTCCCCGTCCCCCCTTAAATGGGCGATTTGCAATGACATCTCAGTAGGAAACCCCCCCTAAAGGGGCCCCACCTCACTTTAACCTGTGTGAAGTTATCGTTCTGCAAGTTGGAAAATGAAGAGGATTATTTACAGTGTAATGCATATCTATTTTACTCAGTTTATATGTTTTTTTTTTGTTATTTACTGTATGTTATTGTTCTATATATTTATATTGTTTTATAATGTGGGTTCTTTACAGTGTAATTTATTTTTTTACTACGTTTATATAGTTTTTTAAAAGCTATTTACACTATTTTATTGTTCTTTACATTCACATAATATTTAATTACATGGTTTTTCCATGTTATTTCATTCATTTCGAAAAAAAAAAAATTGAACTCATACATTTTTCGTTGGTGTCAGATTATTTATAACATAATGGTGATGAACACTGGTTGGAAGGAAGGGCCCCCTGGGAATTTTTGCTTAGGGCCCCTACAGACTCTAGAATCGCCTCTGTATATTGGACCTTTAAGGTGTTATGAAAAAACATACGGAACAAGGTTAGCATTGAATGACATCATTATTATTGTTATTATACGACTGGTTTGGCCAATCGCAGCCGGGCCATGCGCGCGACGGGCCGCCACATGATAAAAAGCACCAGCGTGAGCGGTGAGATCTACGGCATGGAGCACACCGACGGCAGCCAGTCGGACACCGCGCTGGGGAGCCTGGGGAGCGGCATCAAGAAGCGGCGCTCGAGCCTCAGCCAGCGCGTCGTCGCCATCCTCCCATCCAGACGCAGCCGAAGTACCTCGCAACTGAGCCAGACAGGTGAGGCATCGAGACCCCCCCCCCCCACCCACACTGATTTGAAATGACTTGAAATTTACCATCATAATAGTCGGCATCGTCCTGAACAAGGATCTGTTGAAAATATTTGCAAATCTCTTAAGGAATAATTTTAATGAATTTTTGAAAATCAGGAAATAATCAATTTGCCCTGATGCACTTTGACAGTGAGCTGACTTTCTTCACAAAAACAAAAAGTATCTCGGAATGACTTGAAATTTACAATCATAATAGTCGGCATCACGCTGAACATCGATGCGTTTAAAATATTCGCACATCTCTTAAGGAATAATTTAAATGAATTTTTGAAAATCATGAAATGATCCATTTGCCCTGATGCACTTTGACAGTGAGCTGACTTTCTTCTCTGAAAAAAAAGTATCTCGGAATGACTTGAAATTTACCATCATAATAGTCGGCATCGTCCTGAACAAGGATCAGTTAAAAATATTTGCAAATCTCTTAAGGAATAATTTTAATGAATTTTTGAAAATCAGGAAATAATCAATTTGCCCTGATGCACTTTGACAGTGAGCTGAGTTTCTTCACAAAAACAAAAAGTATCTCGGAATGACTTAAAATTTACAATCATAATAGTCGGCATCACCCTGAACAAGGATCTGTTGAAAATATTTGCAAATCTCTTAAGGAATAATTTTAATGAATTTTTGAAAATCATGAAATGATCCATTTACCCTGATGCACTTTGACAGTGAGCTGACTTTCTTCAAAAAAATAAAAAGTATCTCAGAATGACTTGAAATTTACCATCATAATAGTCGGCATCGCCCTAAACAAGGATCTGTTGAAAATATTTGCAAACCTCTTTAGGAATAATTTTAATGAATTTTTGAAAATCAGGAAATTTTCCATTTTCCCTGATGCACTTTGACAGTGAGCTGACTTTCTTCTTGGAAAAAAAAGTATCTCGGAATGACTTGAAATTTACCATCATAATAGTCGGCATCGCCCTGAACAAGGATCTGTTGAAAATATTTGCAAAACTCTTAAGGAATAATTTTAATGAATTTTTGAAAATCAGGAAATGATCCATTTTCCCTGATGCACTTTGACAGTGAGCTGACTTTCTTCTCGGAAAAAAAAAGTATCTCGGAATGACTTGAAATTTACCATCATACTAGTCGGCATCGACCTGAACGAGTATCCGTTGAAAATATTTGCGAACCTCTTTAGGAATAATTTTAATGAATTTTTGAAAATCAGGAAATTTTCCATTTTCCCTGATGCACTTTGACAGTGAGCTGACTTTCTTCTTGGAAAAAAGTATCTCAAAATGACTTGAAATTTACCATCATAATAGTCGGCATCGCCCTGAACAAGGATCTGTTGAAAATATTTGCAAACCTCTTAAGGAATAATTTTCTTGAATTTTTGAAATATAGAAAATTATCCATCTGCCCTGATGCACTTTGACAGTGAGCTGACTTTCTTCTCGTAAACAAAAAAGTATCTCAGAATGACTTGAAATTTACCATCATAATAGTCGGCATCGCCCTGAACAAGGATCCGTTGAAAATATTTGCAAATCTCTTAAGAAATAATTTTAATGAATTTTTGAAAATCAGGAAATGATCCATTTACCCTGATGCACTTTTTAACAATGAGCCGACTTTCTTCTCGAAAACAAAAAGCTCACTGTCAAAGTGCATCAGGGCAAATGGAACACTGTAGCTGGTTTTCAGGTTTTTTCTGATGTTGTTGTTGCTGTTGTTGTTGTTTATAGTATTTGTTGTTGTGTGTGTGTTATTTCAGAAGCGGCGGGTAAGGCGGTGGGCAGACAGAAAGGTAAAGCAATAGTTAGACAGACAGACAGACACTAGAAGATAGCAAAAAAAATGTAGATTAGAAGGAATAAATACTAGTTATTAATTTTTTTGGTTCTTTTTTAACTTTACTTGGTCAACTTAAAGTTTTTAAGTACCAGTGTGTAAGATTTAAGATGGGATGTTTTATCTGAAAATTAATTCAGTTTTTAGCATGCTAAGCTAATGCAATAGGAGAATACTAAATTAGGAACATTTTTAAGGAAAAAATTACTAGCTAAATATGACTAAATTTACAATATATCACTGACCAGTCACCACAAAATGGCTCCATCATTTCTGAAAGCATGAGTAAAGTTTTTAGAGGCCTTCAACCCACAATTTTGCTAAAAAAAAACCTGATGGATTTACCTTCATATTTGTGTATTTGACTTGCTGTAATAAGCAACTTCTCTTTTAAATGTCACTAAATCCTACACACTGGTTTTTAGGTTAGGATTAGGGTTAGGAAACGTTAGGAAAAGTGTAGTTTTGTTAGATAGACAAAAACAAAAAGAGTCCCCAGCACCTTCAGCCCTTCCTGAATTCTGTCTTTTGCACGCTTCCTCACTTCACCCTCTCCGTCCACCATCATGAATTAAAGGCTGGTCCAACTCCTGAAGAAGCCTGCTTGTTTTTAAAAAACAAAAAAAAATATGTGTATTTTTACAATCCCAACTGCAAGTTCAATTTCGGTAACTGCAAAATCTGAACGTGGACGTTGTGTTGATGATAAAACCAGCAGGCTTTCTCCTCGCTGTCGATGGTTCCCTCACTTTCACCTTTACGCCCTTGCTTCACTCTTCCTGCAGTGACCTCACCATCCGTAAAATAACCAAGAACGTTTTCCGATCATCCCGACAAAGCTCTGACCTGTTGGCAAACACGTTCATGTATTTGTTCTCTAAAGTTATTTGTTCAAGAAATTGGTGAAGTCACTGTGGGATCTTAAATTTGCATGGGATTCAATGCACAGTGATGAATCTTAGCCTATGGTTATCAGGCTTCCAGAGTTGAATTTCCAGTTGTAGCGTTGGGTAGGTGTGACACGAGACGCCTGATAACTGGTAGCAGTAGGGATGTAACGATGCATCGCGTCACGATTAAAATCGGTACAAATGGCGTGACGATTCGCACCGGTTGACAGAAAAAGCGAATGGAGATTCGCGAATGCTAGAGAAGAAGGTTGTTGATGTTCTTTTTCTTCTTTCTTATTTTTAGAAATAGGTCACGTTATCTTTAAAAAAGTCGCCGGTTGGTGACTTAAGTCACTACGTAGGTACGGGGGCCACAGAACGAGGGAAGACACGGCGACGGTAGGCAACAACTTTGAGACAGAGGATGCACCGAGCTGTTTAAAAGGGTCGTACCTATGTTGCCCCCGGGTCCTATGTTCCCCGTTTTTCCCAAAAAAGGTCCTATGTTCCCCTGTCACATACAAAGTGGGGAACATAGGACCCTTTTTTTGAAAAAGGGTCCCATGTTCCCATGTCCCAAAGGGTTAGGGTTAGGGTTATAGAAAGGGTCCTATGTTCCCGTTTAGGGTTATAGAAAGGGTCCTATGTTCCCCGTTAGGGTTATAGAAAGGGTCCTATGTTCCCCGTTAGGGTTAGGGTTAGGTTTAGGGTTATAGAAAGGGTCCCATGTTCCCCGGTCACATACAAAGCGGGGAACTTAGGACCCGGGGAACATAGATAGGGTCCCGTTTAAAATCACCTGTGTGGCGGCATTTTGGATTTACCTATATACACAAATTCAACCGGTGAGAAAATGGACAGACAAAACCAAAACAGCGTGTAAATATCGCAAGAGACTGCTAACATATTATAGCTAACAACACGAGCAACATGCAGCAGCATATTAGCCGCCACCACAGTGAGAAGCAAAGTAACGTCGCGCCACCTCGTGAGCTGCCAAACTACAAATACGTCATATCTTTATACACACAACATGTTTAGACTCTAAATGGCCGATTTCTCACCTCTAATTATCGTAAAACTGCGCCATCGCCATTGCTCACTGAAGCTAAAAGCACAACAACCTTGCGTATCGACCCCTAGCGATCGGGCGGGAAATTGGGTTAGGGTTAGGGTGCGAAAATCGTATCGTGAACAAAAGATCGCGAACCGTATCGAGTCGTGAGTTGAGTGTATCGTTACATCCCTAGGTAGCAGCCTTGGATTGGATTGCATGTCTCGCACACGTAGAGCGGAGGCTCAAACCTTTTCTTTTCTGTGTTTTGCCACAGAGGCGTCCACAGGTAAGAAAGGCAAAGGCAGCAGCAGCATCCAGAGGAGCGTGGAGACGGGAATGGCGGTGGAGTATCCGCGAGGAGGCTCGGCCATGAACCGGCAGGCCAGCAGGGAGTCCACCGACGGCAGCATGAACAGCTACAGCTCTGAGGGGAAGTATGTCAACAACCACCGCGTTCCCCGCATTATGCACTCGTATGACGCCGCAGGGAGTGTTCTGATGATGAAACGCGTGTTTTGTGTGTCAGTCTGATCTTCTCAGGGATGCGGTTGGGTGCCGACAGTCAGTTCAGTGACTTCCTGGACGGTTTGGGCCCTGGTCAGCTGGTGGGCCGGCAAACGCTGGCAACACCTGCCATGGGTGAGCGAATACTCCATCTAAAAACGTCTTCTTATTGTTTCAGGCGACAGTGTTATAACGACTTTTCGTCTCCCGTGCGTACAGGTGATGTCCAGATCGGTTTGATGGATAAGAAAGGCCAGCTGGAGGTGGAGGTGATCAGGGCACGAGGCCTTACCCCCAAACCAGGCTCCAAATCCCTCCCAGGTAACAAACATTCATCCGATTTCCCCATTATATCTTTCTCGATCTCTATGATTGTTCCTGACTTTCCTTTTTGTACGAACTCAAACCCCACCACCACCGTTCCCAGCTCCCTACGTGAAGGTGTACCTGCTGGATAATGGAACATGTAAAGCCAAAAAGAAAACCAAGATTGCACGAAAGACTCTGGAGCCTCTCTACCAGCAGCACTTGCTCTTCGAGGAGAGTCCGCAGGGCAAAGTGCTTCAGGTAATGTTCTGTTTTTGGGGTGTAATGGCAATACTACTTAGGCCTTGTCCACATAGAAACATCCATCCATCCATCCATCCATTATCTACCGCTTTATCCTCCACCAGAGGGTCGCGGGGGGTGCTTTGCCTATCTCAGCTGACATTGGCCGATAGGCGGGGTCACGCCCTGGACAGTTCGCCAGTCCTACGGTCAATTTAGAGTGACCAATTCCCCTTATCCCCATATCGCATGTTTTTGGACTGTGGGAGGAAGCCGGAGAACCCGGAGAAAACCCGAGCACACACGGGGAGAACATGCAAACTCCTTGCAGAAAAGCCCTTGTTCCGAAGCTGTTCCAAACGGGGCTCCAACCCAGGAACCCGGGTCTTCTTGCTGCAAAGGCGAGAGCGCTAACCACTACACCA
The DNA here is from genome assembly GCF_963457635.1 of Microchirus variegatus. Classification (NCBI taxonomy): domain Eukaryota; kingdom Metazoa; phylum Chordata; class Actinopteri; order Pleuronectiformes; family Soleidae; genus Microchirus; species Microchirus variegatus. The sequence goes on along the minus strand of NC_139812.1, from coordinate 28,033,614 downwards.
ACCGTGGGCCCCACATAGAAACAGAAATGACCAATTTTGGTACTTTCTGATAACACTAACCCTAAGCCCCAACCTTTCATTCTGGCACCCTTCCCTTTGGGATACCAGAGTAAAATGGTCTGGGTGGAACTAGACCGGTCCCCTTGGCCGGTGTTTCTTCAAGGGTCGCAGTCTATTCTCATACAAAGCTTGACGTCATGTTGAGAAAAACAAAATCGACCCCAAATCGAGCTGGGGAAGAAAAAGAGCTGATGGATGTCCTTCTTTGTTGTCTGTTGTGCCGGTACATCACGCTAAGTATCTCGCTGACGTTGTCTGACCCACCCGAAATGTACCGTACCATGGAAACACAGCTTTTGACGTTGTTTGTATAAGACATACCCTCTGTCGTATATTGAGGTGAATCCGTAGGTTTACTAGTAAGAACAACCCTGGCCGACGTGTGTCTAAAAACGATTATCCTTCTACCTTCCAGGTGATAGTATGGGGCGACTACGGACGATTGGACCACAAATGTTTCATGGGTGTAGCACAGATCCTGTTGGAGGAACTGGACCTCTCAAGCACGGTGATCGGCTGGTACAAACTGTTTCCGCCATCGTCGTTGGTGGACCCTACGTTAGCTCCACTCACGCGACTGGCATCTCAGACGTCATTGGACAGCTCAGGACCGCCGCCAGGCGTTCGGTCCTAGTGACCGGACAGATAGCGATTTCGCAAAACCTCCCCCCCCCCCCAACCCAACACAACACCCCTTAAAATGACAAAAACAATGGACCACGTGCTACTGGACCGCAGCTGAGCCCGAGGGCGAGATCCCAAACCCCACGAGAACAAAACACGAGAAGCCCTCGGCGAAGCAGTGAAAAGCCAGTCGGAGAGACAGGGAATGAGAGAGCGAGAAAGGGAGAAGGAGAGACAGAACTAGCCAATCAAAGCTTAGCTGGAGTCTGACAATCATGTCTCACACCTTCCCTCTTCCTCCTCCGTACAACCTTTTTGTTTCCAGAGCTTTGCTTTGTTACGTTTTCTCCTCTGAACCCACAGTGGTAGAGATTTATGTCCAACATTCTCTCTGCTGTTTCCTTTCTTTCTTCCTTCCTTCCTTTCTTTCTTTACGTCTAACCTTTCTGCGCAGCCCCTATCAGAACGCTCAATCCGAGTAGAGTCCGCCTCCTCCAACCACGGTAGCGCCCCCCCCCCCCGGCCAATCAGAGTAGAGCGTAAACTGCGAGGTCACAGGGAAACGAGGAGTCTAAACAATGGTGCGGGTTGTTAGCTAGTAGCAAAAAAAAAAACGGCTACAGCGTTGTGCTGCTGTGCTGTTACCGTAGTAACAAGTCGGTGGCCCCTTTGAACGCCAAGGGAAACCCCTTGGAAACTTAGCCTCGTTGCGAGACGGATACGAAAGCAAGCACAAGAAAACGGTCGACTCCTTTATGCGGAGGAACGGGAAGTCAAAGAAGACACAGGCCAAACTAAAGGGGATATATGTGAAATATAACACGACGGCCGGCTTCGAAATGGTTGATACAATCCCGAGTCAAAACGTAGTTAGAACGTAGTTGCCAAAGATTCCCGGAACACGGAAACACGGAGCTGCACGAACACCTAGCCTTACACAGCCTCTGTTTTATCTTTAACGACATTAACGGAGAGGAGACGACAATAACGGGCCGTAAAAACGTTACGTAATTTAAATATCCACCAACAACATATGTACAAGAGGGAGAGTATGTTAGCTAGCCGTGGGTAAAGCTTTCTGTTTTGCTTCCATTTGGAAGAAAGTTCTCCGTCTGTCTGGTTTTTTTTTGGCCTTTGGTCAAGACCTTTTTGAGAGGGGTACTGAGGCTTTCTAGGTTTGGTAACGCTCGGAAAGTTCTAACCCAAAGCTTCTGAAATGCAGCTCATTGTGTTTGACGTATGTCGGGATCAGACTTCAAGACTATTTTTCGCGTTAGGTTATCAATCGGAGGGGCGCGGCTTCTTGACGTGGCGACACTATCAAATGTGTCGTTCACGAAGGCAGGAACATCTAAACACGCCAGACTTGTTTGACGGGGTGTTCGTCCGTTCGTCGTTCCCAATATTCAAACTCGCGGTCGCGGCCAAATTGCTTGAAAACCGGCCTATATTTGCGTAGTCTGATCCCGATTATACTCCGCCGGTAACCCGGAAACGACAAACTCCAAACCAAAAAACGTAAACACGAGTCTGTGTCATCACGGTCACGTTTCTTACATATATCCCCTTTAACTATTTGCTAATTGAAAAAAATCTTGACTCATTTTTATTTTCGTCTGTGTTTTTTTTCGCCTAAAAGACCCCTGTTTTTCGCGTACGTTAAATTTTGTTACCCCCCGATCGACGGCGTCAACAACGGCCACAATCGCCCTAACAACGTCCACCCAGTCCCCTCCCCTCTTGTCCCCTCCCCCCCACCCCTACAACCTCCATACCTCGTCTCTCCGCCCTTTTTTCGTAAACCCTCTATCTCCCCCTGTAGGCGGGGAGCAGCATGACTCGGGAAATCCCCCCAGCCCCCCCCACCCCCACAAGCTGCATGCACGTTTCTTTCCGTTCTGTTCGTTCTCTCTCTCTCTCTTGGTTCGTTTTTCTGTTTCCGTTTTTTACTCTTTTGTTTTCTTTCTTTGTTCGTTTTCCGTTTTTTTGTTTTTGTTTTTGTAAAACTCGAAGATGAGACGACGAAAAATTCAAAACAGAACAAATTCTCAAAAAAAGAATAATAATAATAATAATAATAATAATAATAATAATAAAAAAAAACAACAGAAAACAGAAAAAAGACTAGAATATGTGTGTTAGTTCCACATACTTTTAGGCCAGCTTGTATGTTGCATGTTCTTGTACAGTTTGCTCGTACTGAATATGAATACAAACCGAGAAAAGCCAACCCATCCCCCCCCACACCCCCTCCCCCCCGAGCAGGAGCGGACCAATGGGGAAAGGGGGTGTGGCAACTCCACCTAGGCCACGCCTACCACTCTGGGTCTAAATATCCATATTAGGGAGGAAAAAAAGCATTATTTTGATTGCGTTTTTGTATTTAAATTTTATTTACGTTGGAACCCTTTTTGAAAAACAACAACAACAACAGTGCTGTTGTGTAGTACCTGATTCTACTCGAGCCCCCGGCGTCTCCGAGGATGTAAAACTGTAGTCGGGGCTAGAGACCGAGATAGAGAATGTGTGTATAACAGCTAAATGTATATGAAGTATATGAAGTATCCTTATGAGTTTGACAGAAATGATAAAGATATAGATATATGAATTATAAAAAAATAAATAAAATAAAAGAGTGTATTTGACTGCACACACACACACACACACACACACACACACACACACGTGCACGCCCCGCACGCGCACACTCACTCACTCACACACACTTGTACATACGAATCAGGACGGAGCGACGCGAAGTCGAGTTTGAAGATTTCGAAATTAAAAATAAATTAAAAACGATTTAAACAAAAAAAGGAAAGAAACACACAAACATTCCTGAGGGGGGGGGGGGAGTCGACGTCCCCACGACGACGACGACGACGACGACGATGTGCCCGCGCTGCTGAGCGGCGTCGAGCCACAGGGGGGCGCTCAAACGGCCTTTGTTTTTGTCCCCCAACGGTCGGAAAATGGAAAAAACCAATTCGAGCAAAAGTTGACTTTCTTCTCCTCAAAGTCCCCCCCCCCCCCCCCCACACACACACACACACACTTTCACCCCCCCTCAGTTTATCACGATTGGTTTGGACTGGACTTCTGAAACCAATGAGGTTTTTTTTCTTTTGCGAAACGCTTTTGTTGAAAACCCCCGCGGCGGTGTGGCCGACTGCCTTTTCCTTTGTCAGTATTACTCCAGGGATACTGATTGTTTACAGCCCGTGGCTCCACCCCCTCCCCCCCCCCCCCCCACACACATGCCCCGCCCCCATTCCCCAGCACTCCGCCCCGCCCCCCCCCCCAAAAAAACACGATTCTAGACGAAAGACGAAGTATTCACTGCAACAGTTCTTGTTTGTATAACAGATGTGGCTCTACTGATGTGTATGTTTTATATTCAAGAGTTCATTTTTATTATTTACAAATAAAAGAGTGTGTGGAAGAAGACGATCATGGCTTTTTCAAACAGACTGGACTCCGGTTTATTGTGGAACGACGTGGGTTTCGAGTTGATTTTCCAGGTTTATCTTGGATCCACACGATTTAAAGGTGAAGTAAGTAGTTTATAGTGCCATCTAGAGGAGAGGCTGAAATGTACAACAAAAGAACTGCTCCTCTGCTCACCCCCTCCCTTCCCTGAGCGATACGGTATCCTCAGCCGGTCAAATGTCGTCCTCGTCGTCTTTCTCCGTGTCAGCAGATGAGGTTCGTGAGGCGAGGGAGAGGGCGGAGCTACCGCGGCCGTAGCAGACGAAGCGGAGAGAGAGGAGGCGGGACTTCTGCTACAAGTAAAGAGACGCTTGATTTGTTCTCTCGCGTTTGTCCTTACAGGCTCCCGTAGAAACATGGCGTCTCTCTGCTAACAGTGGCTATGCAACCACGGCCCGCGACCGTGTTATTTTACATGACTTTTTGAAACACTACGAAAATGAAACAAAAACTATTATACAGCGACTAGACAATGCAGGAGCACATAATATGTATAAAAAAGTGGATTTTGGGTTATATAAACCCATAAATACTACACAGTGTCCCTTTAAAGGCACCATATGTAATTATGTGGCCAAAAACGGTTACTACACTCATACCAAGTTCTTTTAGGTTTCGTTTTTTTGACCCAACTGGCAACCCGTGGTCGCTCGGCAGCTGAGACTCTACCAACTGCAATGACTGGTAGACGGCGGTAGGTGGCGGCACATGACGCCAAAACATGATTTCAAAACATAAACATGATTTGCAGTCTGCAAAATATTTTTTTTATTTTGCAAAATTCTATATTTCTGTCTCTGGCGACGTCTGACAGAGAGAAAACACAACTTCAGGAACTCCGTAATGTTTTGTTTTATGTGTTAAAGTGTTCAACTTCAACTTTATTATACCTGAGTGGAAAAACACCCTGCAGCAGGTAAGTCACACAATATAATATATATATACACACATACATACTTTAGTCACTTTATTAGGTACACCAGATAAAGACGTACGTGACATGATCGTGTGTTTAAATGTCAGTAAATCAGCAGTTTACGTCACATTCATTCACTTTACTTCCTCCTTCAGCTCTTTCTTCACCATTAAATCACCAGTTTGTGACCGTTTGTACCTTAATACACAAGTGTACCTAATAAACTGACCACACGAGAGTTTATCATTGAACCTTATGTGCTTTAAACCTTCATATTCAGCAGTTACATCATCATCATCATCATCATCATCATCGTGAGAAACCTGACACAAAATATTAGGGTCTTAGTGCCCTCTTGTGGTGAACTGAGGAATTACACGTGTCAAATGTTTGTCGTGCAGGAAATGAAAGCAGAGTTCAGACAAAGAAATCAAGAGAAACACTGGAAATACTTTGGTTTAGTAGAAAGTAAATAAACTTTCATGTGAGGTAAAAGTGTCAGAGTCGGTAAATTTAAAGGCACAATCCCAAAAAAATAACCCCCAAAAAACTAAATACAAAAGAGCACATGATCGACTGAGTGTGTGAGTGTGTGAGTGTGTGTGAGGAGGTTATTTATACCTGAGGTGATAATGAGACTCAGGTGGAACTGAGACAACACACAGGTGATGATGATGAGACACAAACTGAGTCACACACAAGAAAAACTCAACGTTTAAACACAATGTAAGGAGTTAAAATGTAAAAAAGCTCGTGTATCAACATTTAAAGCTTTAAAATCCTTTGTTCTCACTCAAATATCTCTCTTTATTCTAGTTTTACAGCACTTTCTAAACATAGTTTCACCCTAAAAACACACAAAATTCTTTATTTTCTTCAAATTTTTTTTTTTTATGCACAATTAGTGAAAATAAATCACACTTTTTAACGTATTAATGTTATAATAATAATAATAATATCTGTAAGAAAAGTGAAACGCGAAGATAAAAAAGGTTCATTTTCACACAGTTGTTTACATTTTAATGTGAAACATACGTGGAAACTTTTCATGGTCGTGTTTTTGATTCACCGTCACTTTTTTTCCGCTGAAGAAAACAACAGAAATAATATTATAGAGACGAGAATCTCCTTTAAAAACATAACCTTTATTCTTTCATCTTTATTTCAATAAACACAAACAGAGGAATTAATGTTTTTATTTGATTTTTCAACTTTCATTTTTGGAAACTTTTCTTTCCTAAGTTAAATTTTGATTTGACCAATTTTAACGATTAACCCTGCAGAAATACATATATATATGTATATATATATACATATATACATATATACATATATATGTATATATGTATATATGTATGTGTTTTTTCTCTCCTTTTCATCCTTTTTATTCCTATGTTTATTTGGTCTAATTTAAACTTAGTTTAAATATATATATACATATATATATATATATATACATATATACATATATATATATATATATATACATATATACATATACATATATATACGTATATATATGTATATATGTATGTGTTTTTTCTCTCCTTTTCATCCTTTTTATTCCTAAACTTTGACATTTTTTGACACTACCCTCTCTTTTCTTAAGCTGTGAGAATTGTCTAATTCAGACATAATAATAATAATAATAATAATAATAATAATAATAATAATAATAATAATAATAATAATAACAATAATAAAAAAGATCACGTCCTTTTCCAAACCTGAGTGTGATGAAGAAGAAGAAGAAGAAGAAGAAGGAGAAAGTGAAAATGTTTCACTGCTGACACTAACTGCATTTGGACACTAGAGGGAGCTGGAGTCTGTGTTTTGGAATAATGTTGATGATGATGATGATGATGATGATGATGATGAGTTTCAGCCTCAGAGTTTTAAAGAGTCACATCATCATCATCATCATCATCATCACGTGACTTTATTCACGTATAACATAAACACAAACAATTTTTTTTTCATTTCTTTTGCTTTCAGACAAAGTAAGAGAAGTTCAATCTAAAAACTTTACCAACACAGATTAAATTAACATTTGACTTTGAATTTAAGTGAGTTAAGTAAAGAAAATGATGATTCTGAATCATTTCAAACCATTAAAGTCCTGATTTATTGAAGAATATACACAGTTTACATGTACTATATATACTACGATGTACATCCTGTACCTATACTGTATTTACCATATACACATACTACATACATATATACATATCATGGCTACACATTAATATGAGATAAAAACAAGATAAGGTAAGAAAGTGTCACAATAAAGGTCATAAATGATAAATAAAAAAGTATCTATGAATTTACAGAATATATAATATTAACATTAAAAAGCTCAAATAAATACAGTTTGGGTGTAATATTTATTGAGTGTGACATTTAATGAGATTATAATAATACATGAATATAATGTGACACTTTATACACATTATAATGTCCATTTGTGCAGATTTATCATATTTAACGTGTGTGTTTTTCCATTTTCTCTCAAACATGTCATGTTTTTTCACCGTGGAGCAGTTTTTTACTGATGATTTACTTAATGTTTAATGTTTCTGCTGAAGTGATGAGTCCAGAAAGTGTGTTTTTAATTCTGATTTTGACTTAAAGAAGCAGATTAAAATGGACGACACAGCGTTTTGACTTAAATTCGGCCAAATTTGCACAAATATGAACCGATTTCATGCTTCAAACTGAACAATCGACTACATTTACACTGTAAATATGACTGTTTTTATAGTTATGTTATTATCTGACTTATTTGTTGTGACTTCAAGTTTAAAGTTGCTCTGTGATCACGACAAAGAGACCAATAAACACATGAATAAAGTAATAACTTTATTAACAAGACAACAGAGAGACAGTTCATATATTCACATCACTGTGATGAATAAAACCTCTTTAATTTGAATGTTTTAACCTCAGTTTTCTGAGTTTAACTTCATAAAAGAGTTCATAACTACAATTTACAGTAAAATACAATAAAACTGTTATATTTCCGGGGGATAATTACATCTGCATCAGCTGATTTTAAAGTCTCCATGTGTTTTTTTAAATCAGTATATCAGACAATAACTCAGTAACACATTTTTCTGAATATTGATGCATGTTTTAAGTGATTTAATGTTTTTTTTGCCCCAAAAAAACAAGTTTAATTTGTCAAATTCGACTCAGGAGCAAAAAAAAGGGATAATTTAGTGATATTTATTGTGATAATGATCAATATTATCGACTTATTTGCAAGGTCGTGGTTTGATTCTTCTCTTCTTTTCTTTTGGATGAATTGTCCACGTGTTAATTCTCCTTGTTTTCCTTTTGTGACGCGCGCGAGTCAATAAATCTGTGCCACGCGCGAAGTTGTGGCATTCTCTCTCTCTCTCTATGTGTGTGTGTGTGTGATACAGCCGCGTAATCCCCCCGCCTGATTTCATTCTAATACCTCTGCACCGACGCAACTTGCGTGCGCGCACATCCCCCGGTGTGATAATGGTGCACATTCGTCGTGAAAATCCAAGCTCCAGTTCTCCTAAAGCTGTGTGTGCGTGTGTGCGTGTGTGTGTGCGCGTGCAACTAAGACAGCGCCATAAATTCATCCGCAAAAGAAAGAAAAAAAAAAGCAGCGACTTGGATTTGACGAGGATTTGGAGATAATTCCCATCGGAAATAAAAAAAACGCACGGACACATCAAAAAAACATGGAAAGCTTATGTTTCTTCTGTAATAAAGAAGGAGATCAAATGTTAATATATTTATAGATACATATATATATATATATAGATATAAAACTACTGTTAATAACAAAAAAACAGTGTATTCCTGTGACACAAATACACACTTTTAAAAACTAAATAAAACTAGTTTTTTTCCAGCTGCGTAAATGAAAATCCTGCACAGACAAATTAATTGAATTATCCGAACATATCTGAGCGTAAATAATTCCGGTGGTGTTTATAGGAAGAAGGAGAAGAAGATGATGAATCCGTACATGAGCGTCAGGCCTCAGAAAATAAAAAGCTGAAGCTCCGCGGGAGAAAAACGCAGGTAAAGTTGATGCGTTTCTTTTTTTTTTTACGCACGAGGTTTTAATATAAAAGCAGCAGCTGGAGAGGAAAAAAAGAGGGGAAATTAAAGTATGAGGAGGTGTGTGTGTGTGTGTGTGTGTGTGTGTGTGTGTGTGTGTGTGTGTGTGTGTTGGGGACTGATTTATCTCAGGACCCCCCCCCCATACACACACACACACACACACTCCCCCCTCTTCCTCCTCCTCCTCCTCCTTCTCGGTCATTTCCATATATTGAAATGCGCCGCCAGTCACTCAATTTCCCCGGAGCTGTGGTGCGTGCAGCGGGGAGGGAAAGCAGCGCGTGTGACCGCCGCTGCCGACTCTGCTGCTGCTGATGCTGAAGCTGATGCTGCTGCTGATGCTGCTGAAGCCCCGCAACTGCAACTCTACCTCAGACCCTCTCACTCTCTGTTGCTGCTGCTGCGCAAAACCAGA
>NC_139812.1:28014267-28023806 GCF_963457635.1 Microchirus variegatus | reverse complement strand
TCCTCCTCCCATCTCTGTGTCCCACACACACACACACACACACACACACGCACATGCACACACACACTATCCCTTCTTATCAGACGAAAATCTGTACCAATCGCCCAGACGGCGAAAATTAAAATCTATTTTTTGATCCTCAGTGGTCTTAAGTTCATTAAAAACGAGAAAATTGGCTTTTGCCGAGCAAAAGGAGAAGAAGAAGAAGAAGAAGGTCAACGTCGCGTTGAAAGAGTCAGACTCTTCTTCACCTTGGAACTGGAAGATTTCTCTTCCCTTGTCTCCTCTTTTAAAAGAAAGAAAAAGAAAAAGGGGGGAATTACGACGACGTTTTCACTGCTCTTAATTCTCCGTTCATCTCCCTCCACAGAGTCTGACAAAGGGGCTCCTTAAAGAAGAAAAGTAGTCAGGAGTTAATCCGGCCTCGGAGGCTCTGGGAATCGTGTTGAGCGGCTCATTTTGTGGCAAGGGGGGGGGTGGGGGGGGGGGTGACACACACACACACACACACACACTCTCCCCCATCCTCGCATATGTCGGACATGTTTGTGACAGTTTTCCCCCCTCGTTTGATTACAGCATCAAACCCTGTTTCACACACAGGTTTCATTTAGGAACGACTGTCTCCGTTCGTGTCGTCGTCTTTTGTGCTCGTCTGCTTGTGTGTGTGTACTGGTTTCCGTCGTCTCTTAAGGACCGCGTCGGAAACACACCACTCATGTCGGGACCAACAAAAAAACCCCCCAAAAAAAACGAAGGACGAAAAAAAAGTCCGGTGGTGTTTTTACCCGGTCCTTAAAGGATAACAAGAACCAGTATATATAGTGTATCTACTGGTTCACGTTACCTTTCGAGGACCGCGTACAAACACCACTGTTGTCGGGACCAAAAATCAAACAAAAACAAAAAAAACGAAGAACGGAAACAAAGTCCCGGTCCTGACAACGGTGGTGTTTTTTACCCGGTCCTTTAAAGGTAACGTGAACCAGTACGTAGTGTCTCTACTGGTTCACTTTACCTTATAAACACCATTGTTGTCAGGACCAGATGTGAGGACAAAATAAAAAAAAAGAAGAAAAAAGTATAGTTCCGACAACAGTGGTGTTTTTACCCGGTCCTTAAAAGGTAACAAGAACCAGTATATAGTGTGTTTACTGGTTCACGTTACCTTTCGAGGACCGCGTGTAAACACCACTGTTGTCAGGACCAGATGTGAGACGTGAGGACTAAAGAAGAAAAAAAAAAATTATGGTCCTGACAACAGTGATGTTTTACCCGGTCCTTAAAAGATAACAAGAACCAGTATCTAGTGTCTCTACTGGTTCACGTTACCTTTCGAGGACCGCGTGTAAACACCACTGTTGTCAGGACCAGATGTGAGACGTGAGGATAAAAAAATTAAAAATGAAAAAGTATGGTCCGACAACGGTGGTGTTTTCACCCGGTCCTTAAAAGATAACAAGAACAAGTATACACACACATAGAGTGTATCGCTCATTTCTGAGGCCGTGGGTCAAAGTCAGTGGTTTTAATGTGATTTTGTGGGTTAGTTAAAGTTAGAGTTATTAGGCATTAGTGAGAAAAATCACATCATCATTTGTTTCCCTCTCTTGAATGATTTACAGGATCAAACTCTGTGCAAACACGGTTTCAGGGAAGTGAAAACTCATCCTCCGCGTATTTATACTTCAACTTTTTCCGTCGTCGTCCTCTCTGTCATTTTCCCACGTCGGAAATTGTCATCTCAGATTTCTCTTCTAATCTTTGTTGTGTGCGTTTTTATTTGAACGTCGCGTCTCCGTCATTACAAGGCGGCACGTGTGTGTGTGTGTGCGCGCGTGTGTGTGTGTGTGTGTGTGTGTGCGTGCATCCCGTTTATAAAGGCTTTTATTTGCTGAGATGAGAAGTTCCTCGTCCTCGTCCTTGTAATCGCTTCCCCCCTCAAATTCCTGCAAGTTACAGGAGAGAAACTGGGGGAAATACAAACATGTGGTTGTTGTTCTCTGCGGCAGCTTCTCATTTATTCTTCTTTTATTTCTTTCTTTCTTTCTTTCTTTTCCCACCCTCCCCTCCCCTCCTTCCCCTCCCTCCCCCAGCAGCCGAACCCCTCTCCGCGGCTGCCGTCTCGTCGGAGGAGCTATCAGAGCGCTGCTCGGAGAACTCGGAGGAGAGCGGCAACAACAACAACAACGGCCACCGCACCGGCTCCGCCGCGGCCCGGCTGGCCCGGCTGGGTCACGACCACCACCAACACAACCACCACCACCCCCACTCCCACTCCCACCCCCACCACCACAACGGCGCCCCCGCCGCGCCGGGCGAGCAGGACCTGCTGACGTGCGGCCAGTGCCAGGCCACCTTCCCGCTGGCGGACATCCTGCTCTTCATCGAGCACAAGCGCAAGCGATGCCACGGGCCGCCGCCGTGCCCGGCCGTGGGCCGGGGCCTGGACAAGCCACCGTCGCCCTCCCCGGGCCTGGCCCTGACGCCGTCGCCGGCGCTGGGCGGCCCGCGCGGCCGCAGGCCCGTGGAGGTGGGCGTCCAGGCCACGCTGGCGGACGACGACGACGACGACAGGCGCTTCACGCTGCCGCGGGGGATTTTCCCCAAACAGGAACCGCTTCCAGGTAAAAAAACACACACTGCGATGCTAGTTTTTGTGTTGACGTTTGTTTCAGTTTCCATATTCACTTCCTGATTGGTTCACGTCGGCCGTGACTCGACCATCGGGTGGTGGAGTTTCTGGTTTGGTAGAACTGGCCCCGAAACCCCTTGAGACGACTCGACTTCCTGTTTGCGCCAACATGTGCCTGCCCCGTGGTGTTAGCATTCAGCGTTAGCATCCTGAAAAAACACACACCGCGATGCTAGTTTTTGTGTTGACGCTTGTGTGTTGATGCAGTTTCCATATTCACTTCCTGATTGGTTCACGTCAGCCGTGACTCGACCATCGGGTGGTGGAGTTTCTTGTTTGGCGGAACTGGCCCCCGAAACCCCTTGAGACGACTCGACTTCCTGTTTACGCCAACATGTGCCCGCCCAGTGTTAGCATTCAGCGTTAGCATCCTGAAAAAACACACACCGCGATGCTAGTTTTTGTGTTGACGCTTGTGTGTTGATGCAGTTTCCATATTCACTTCCTGATTGGTTCACGTCAGCCGTGACTCGACCACCGGGTGGTGGAGTTTCTTGTTTGGCAGAACTGGCCCCGAAACCCCTTGAGACGACTCGACTTCCTGTTTACGCCCAACATGTGCCCGCCCAGTGTTAGCATTCAGCGTTAGCATCCAGAAAAAACACACACTGCGATGCTAGTTTTTGTGTTGATGCAGTTTCTGTTGATTGTCGTCCACGTATATTCACTTCCTGATTGGTTCACGTCAGCCGTGACTCGACCATCGGGTGGTGGAGTTTCTTGTTTGACAGAACTGGCCCCGAAACCCCTTGAGACGACTCGACTTCCTGTTTGCGCCAACATGTGCCCGCCCAGTGTTAGCATTCAGTGTTAGCATCCTAGTTTTTGTGTTGATGCAGTTTCTGTTTGATTGCCGTCCACGTATATTCACTTCCTGATTGGTTCACGTCGGCCGTGACTCGACCACCGGGTGGTGGAGTTTCTTGTTTGGCAAAACTGGCCCCGAAACCCCTTGAGACGACTTGACTTCCTGTTTGCGCCAACATGTGCCCGCCCAGTGTTAGCATTCAGTGTTAGCATCCTAGTTTTTGTGTTGATGCAGTTTCTGTTGATTGTCATCCAAATTCACTTCCTGATTGGTTCACGTCAGCTGTGACTCGACCATTGGGTGGAGTTTCTTGTTTGGTAGAACTGGCCCTGAAACCCCTTGAGACGACTTGACTTCCTGTTTGCGCCAACATGTGCCCGCCCAGTGTTAGCATTCAGTGTTAGCATCCTGAAAACACTTGTCTGGACACCAAGAAAAACTTGCACTAATATGGATGTAAAAACTAAGACAAACACACGACGATGAAGCACGACAAACACTTTGAACCCGAGTTGTTTTTCTCGCCTGGACAGAAACTCTCTGTCTTTTTCTAGATTTTGGTCTTTTTCCGGAAAATCCATCAACACATGGTGATTGTGTGTGTGTGAAGGTCTGTGGTGCTGTGTCGCGTCTGCAGCGTCAGGTCTGCTCTTATAGACGTTGAGGTTTCTTGGTAGAACACACACAGACACAGACACAGACACACACATATACAGTATATGTGCACATATATGTATAAAAGGGAACAATAACAGAAGGACGTCACAGAGTATCGGCCTCTGTTCTCTTTCACACACGGGTTTAATTTAGGACTTACGATCCGTCTCCGTCCTCTCTGACTGTTTGCATTGTCTTCTTTTGTCGCTTCTTTTGTTTTGTGCGCGTTCTGGTTTCCGTGGCCTCGCGAGGACCGCGCAGAAACGCCGCTGTTGTCGGGACCACGTTAAAAAAATTCAAAAAAGACACACACACACCAGTGTATGAGCTCGTTTCTGAGGCTGCGAGTCAAAGTTAGTAGTTGTGGTGAATTGCGGTGTTAGTTAAAGTTAGGGTTAGATTGGGGACGAGATTAGGGTTAGGGTTAGGGTTGGGATCACGCGAACGCAAGCGAATGCAGAGTCCTAACAAGAACGAGTGCACAGACCCATGTGTGTGTGAGTGAGTGAGTGTGTTTTTTTTTCTCCCCCGTGTGTGTGCGTGTGTGTGTGTGTGTGTGTGTGTGTGTGTTCTCCCAGTTTGCCCATTTTGACCATGGCGACCAAATCCCACCGGCGAAGGAGACACGGGTGACCTTGACTTTGCGATACCACCTCGTAGTTAGTGCACTTTTGAGACATTTGCATATGTGTGTGTGTGTGTAGTACACGTGTGTGTGTGTGTGTGTGTGTGACATTGGTTGAACTGGTTGCGTTCCAGTGTGTGACTTTGAGTTCTTGGGAGTTACTGCAGCCTCTTGTCTGGGATTGGGTGCATTTGAACGTACGTTGGTACGAACCTCGTGTGTGTGTGTGTGTTTTTGTGTGTGTTACTCTGTGTGTGTGTGTGTGTGTGAGCATCCCTCTCTCTCTCATGTGGCCCTAACAGATGTGTCCTGCTCTCGCTGTGGTTTTCTCCCCCCTCCTCTCCCCTCTTTTCTCTCTCGGCCACATCTTAACCAGACGAAAACCCGGCCCAGTTCTCTCTCCATCTCCTCAGCTTTCCTTCTGATTTACCTTCACTTTAATCCCGTGCATCGACCAGGAAGAAGAAGAAGAAGAAGAAGAAGAAGCCGGTTCAGTTTTAGCTCATAGAGAAAAGGGGGGGGAGTCGTTTATTTAAAGCGTCTTAACACCACTAATTATTTGTTGCAGTGCCATTCTTTCTCTCTCTCTCTCTCTGTTTTTTCTTCTTCTTCTTCCTTGTGAATTTTAATTAGCAGTAGTTTTTTAGTGGCGGGCTGCCTGTACTAAATTAGCTGTTACAGAGAAGGAGAGAGGGGGGGGGGGGGGGGATTGAGAGGGAGGGTGAGGAGGAAATAGAGCAGCAAAATAAAAAAAAAGGAAAAAGAAAAACGCATTATTTATCGCTTTGCTTGTTGAACGCGGCTACAGGAATCCTAGGTGTTGCCGTTTGTTGTGCGTTTTGTCTCCGCCGTGTGTGTGTGTGTGTGTGTGTGTGTGTGTGTGTGTGACGTAGCGCTGTCACTTCCTGTAGATGAACAAAATCTACGGTTACAGCGACGTGATTTGTCGATTGTCGTCAATTAAACGCGTTTTTTGACCTTTCTTTTGTCTCCGGGGAGACACATCTGCCAGTGTGTGTGTGTGTGTGTGTGTTTGTACCTGTTACCTCGTAAGGACCGTGACCTTGTCAGGACCAGTCGTCCAAAACCAGGTCCTTTATGAGGAACTGGTAGAGATTAGGATTAGAAGTGATCTGGTTATTGTGAAGGTTCCAAATGAATGGAGTCCTCACTAGAATAGCTGCGTCAACTTGTGTGTTTGTGTTTGTACCCGTCAACTCGTAAGGACCGTGAACTTGTCGGGACCAGTCGTCCAAAACCGGGTTCTTAATAAGGAACTGGTCAAGATTAGGATTAGGTTATTGTGAAGGTTCCAAATGACTGGAGTCCTTACAAGGATAGCAGTGTCAACCTTTGTGTGTGTTTGTATCTGTTACCTCTTAAGGACCAGTCGTCCAAAACCGGGTCCTAATGAGGAACTGGTTAAGATTAGGATTAGATATTAACTGCTTATAGTTAATGTTCCAAATGACTGGAGTCCTCACTAGAATAGCTGTGTGAACTTGTGTGTGTGTGTGTGTGTGTTTGTACCCGTGAACTCGTAAGGACCATGACCGAAATCAGGATCAGTCGTCCAAAACCTGGTCCTAATGAGGAACTGGTCAAGATTAGGATTAGACACTGACTTCTTATAGTTAAGATTCCAAATGAATGGGGTCCTTGTAAGGATAGCTGTGTGAACCGCTGTGTTTTTGTTTGTACCCGTTACCTCTTCAGGACCGTGACCTAATCAGGACCAAATCAGGACCAGTCGTCCTCGTGGAGACCAAAATTGGGCCCCAGGATTAGACACTGAATTGTCATGGTTCCAAGTGAACGGAGTCCTTACGAGGATAACTGTGTAAACCTGTGTGTTTGTGTTTGCACAAGTTAACTCGTGAGGACCGTGACATAATCAGGACCAGTCGTCCAAAACTGGGTCCTAATCAGGGACTGGTTCAGATTAGGATTAGAAATTATCCGGTTATGGTTCCAAAAGAATGGAGTCCTTACAAGGATAGCTGTGTAAACCTGTGTGTTATTGTGTGTTTGTACCTGTTAACTCGCAAGGACCGTGACGTAATCAGGACCATTCCTCCTGGTGGAGACCGAAAAACTAGTCATAAGGGGGAACTGGTTGAGATTAGGAATAAGAGTCCTTACGAGGATAGCTGTGCAAACGTGTGTGTGTGTGTGTGTGTGTTTGTACCTGATACTTATTAAGGACCGTGACGTAATCAGGACCATTCCTCCTGGTGGAGACCAAAAACTAGACGTAATAGGGAACTGGTTGAGATTAGGATTAAGAGTCCTTACGAGGATAGCTGTGCAAACGTGTGTGTGTGTGTTTGTACGTGTGACCTATTAAGGACCGTGACGTAATCAGGACCAGTCGTCCTTGTAGCAACCAAAATCTAGTCGTAATTAGGAACTGGTTAAGATTAGGATTAGACATCAACTGGTTATGGAGTCCTTACAAGGATAGCTGTGTAAACTTGTGTGTGTGTGTGTGTGTGTGAGAGAGCTGGAAGGACTCAATGCAACATGAGAGTGTGCATCTCTGCTTCTCCAAGTCAAACCTGCTCGTCTCTCTTATATTTCAACACACACACACACACTCTCTCACACACACACAGACACTCACACACTCACACACTCACACACTCACCAGCTAAACTGGGTTATTAGAGCGATTTACATCATAATGCAGGCGTCTGGCCGCCTCAATAGCGTTGTGTGTGGGAACGTCTTGGTAGGAACAGCTGTACACTCAGTCACAGGCCGAGGCGGCGGCGGCGTTATATATCTTGTCCCGCGCTGACACTGACCTCCAAACGGCAAAACAGACGTTTTGAAAAGTTTCGTCTGGAGGAAGAAGAGGAGGAAGAAAAAAAAAGGGGGTGAAAATAGCAAAAAAAAGGAGAATATTTCAAACTCACACACACAAAAACACAAAAACACAAAAACACCACCTCATCCGCCCTGAAATGTATTCGCCAAAGCTCATTCATTCTGGGAGCTGATAATTAAAGCCAGCGTTTATTTTTTTTACTCCTCCTCCTTTTCGTCGTCCTCCTCCTCAGCTTTTGTCCTAATTGACCCCAAACTGTCGCGGTGGAGTAAATATGTGAAAGACATGAATAACACACACACACACACACACACACACACGCACACACACACACACACACACACACACACACTACATCTACATGTCTTTACCACATTGTGAGGACCATGTTTGGGACCTGGCACGAGGAAAAAATGTCCCCACAAATAAGGTGTTTTTTGCCAGGGGGTGGTCCACACAAGCACTTAAAGACAAGAACACACACACACACACACACACACACACACACACACACACACACGCACACACACACACACACACACACACACACACACACACACACACACACACACACACACACACACACAAAGAAAGAATCAGCTGGAATTCCAGCTGCCATTGAATCCGTGCAGAAGAATTTTCCTGACGACAGAGAAACAGAGAACGTGTGTGTTTCTTATATTTTGCGAACGCTTTTGGCTTTTTTTCCTCAGAGTTCTCCAGCGTTTCAGACGCCGTAATCCCAAACACACGACACGTGTTCTCGTCCTTTTTAATCTGTAAAAAATCTGTCGACGTTTGCACCTCAACGCATCCATTTCTTGGCAGTTTTATCGGGATTTAATCATCTAATCATCTAATCCTGAACCCTTGTACGTCCGTCATTCATATAACACATAACATATGCCAGATTAACAACAGTAATAACACTTTTTCTCGCCATTTTCAATCCCAAGTGCGCAATTTTCAAGTCGTGTTTCGCCATTTTTAATCAAATCCTGAAAATAATCCTGAATAATAGCAAATAAATATGTCTTTCTGTGACACATTTAAAATGTAACACCTTATAATCTACACATAACACATAACATATGCCAGATTATTAATAACAATGGTGACACATGTCCCTGTTTTACCATTTAACACGTTTTTATTCCCGTTTCATTAGCCAGGTCTAATCCCAATTTATTAAAATCTGCAATTTCTGTCTCCAAACGCATAATTTTCAAGTCGTTTTTTTGTGTAATTTGTAGAGATTTAGTAGAATTTTAGAAATAATCTCGTCCTCCATGTCTTCAAATGTCTCCTGTGTCCTCATCTTTCGTTCAGCCTGAACGTCCATCATTTCACACCTTCTTCTATGGATCTATGAACAATAACAACTAAATACAACTTTCTTTTAAATAATCCAGGTTATATTTAGCAAGAAGTTGAATAATCTCGTCCTTCCACGTCAAGAAATCTGTAAAAATATGCACCTTAATCCTCATTTTTTTGTACTTTTCAAGGCATTTACTCACGTAATCTTGTAAAGAATATGAATAACAGTTATATATTCTTCTGTTTTAGCTTCACCACTATTTCTATGAGTCCTTTAACACATATTTTCACTCTGTAGTGATTGAAATCTGCCATTTTTGTCTCCAAAATGCGTCATTTTCAGTCCATTTATCGACATTTACTCATCGAATAAGAATAATAGTGTTTCGATGTGAGTTAATTTGATAAATGTAGGGATTATTTTTGGTAAAATCTCATCCGCCACATCTTATATTTCTATTTCTATCGGTGTATAAGCAGCCATGTTCACTCTGCAGTGATTTAAATCTGTCATTTTCACACATTTACTCGTCTTATATGAACAATAACAACTAAATACAACTTTCTTTTAAATAATCCAGGTTATATTTCGCAAGAAGTTGAA
>NC_139812.1:27984267-28009267 GCF_963457635.1 Microchirus variegatus | reverse complement strand
TTGCGCACAGACAGGAGGACAGATTTACAGGATTAGGGTTAGGGTTATGGTGAAGTTAATTTATAACTAGGGTGAATCTTAGTCTGATGATAGAGCTTGCCATCCTGCATGGAGACACCAAATTTCATTCGAATCCGATGAGTTTTGACAGAAATATGATATTTTACAGTTTTGCCCATTATAACAAATGGGGGTTTCTTGAAGTTTTTATTATTTTGTGACGTCATCAGTGGTTCAATTCTTACCAAAATGGAATCGGAACATACTTTAGTGATCACGTACACATCAAGAAAAAATCAGATTGATCTGTCAAAAACTGTAGACGGCAAGTCGCCAAGAGGAGGACAGATTTACAGGATTAGGGTTAGGGTTATGGTGAAATTAATGTAAGATTAGGGTGAATCTTAGTCTGATGATAGAGCGTGTGATCCTGCATGGAGACACCAAATTTCATTCAAATCCGATGAGTTTTGACGGAAATATGATATTTTACAGTTTTGCCCATTATAACAAATGGGGATTTCTTGATTTTTTTAATTACTATTTTGTGACGTGATCAGTGGGCAGATTCGATTCTTACCGAGCATTTAACGGGAACATGCTTCACGACTCCAAACTTACAGATGCAAACGTCACCCGCTTCGTCGAGGTGAAAATAGACGAATAACACGAAATGAAAACTTCAAATATCTCACAAAACGGCCGTTTGCGTGTGCAGCGAGTTTGGAATAAACAGATTTAGAAAAAGAAGAAGAGGAGGAAAGAAAGAAAAAAAGAAAGAAGGGCCTGTAGGGCGGCAATCACTGCAGATATACAACAACAACAACAACAACAACAAAGGGTGTTACAGTAGAAAAATACATTTAAGGACCAAAATCCACGGCAACGACATCACACTGCCCACGGGCTGTGATTGACAGCTCGTCCCTGGGAAGCGCTGCGATGGCGGCGGCGGCGGCGGCTGCAGAAGACAATGCCACGGCGACGTAGACAGATGTGCAGAAAACAAAACAACAACAACAACAACAACAACAAAAAGGAAAAAAAACGATCTCCCAGACTGCTGCGGTCGGCAAAAAGCTTTTCAGAAACAAACGACAACAGGAGAACAATAAGGACGTTTAAACCCAGCCCTGTGTGTGTGTGTGTCTGTGTGTGTGTGTGTGTGTGTGTGTGTGTACAGTAGTCCACATGACGTCACACACACACACACACACACACACACACACACAGTGATGGAAGGTTGTTTATTGATCTGGCTCTTTGTGTTTACGCGACTGATTCGACATCCACGCTACATTTACTCCTCGGCGGTGAGAGGGAAAGCTGCTGTTTTTGGCTGCCTCGCTGCGTGTGTGTGTGTGTGTTTATTCCTCACACACACACACACACACACACACACACACACACACACACACACACACACACACACACATCAGTCCACTCAAGTGGTGCACGTGTAACTCAACTCTCTTATTATGTTGAAGGCAGTTGAAGGCCTGTTCATAAAACTGTTTATACACTACAAAGCTTATTTATATAGGCCATTGGATTACAGAGTGGCTCTATCACACACACACACACACACACACACACACACACACACACACACACACACACACACACACACACTCACACTCACACACACACACCAACACACAGATATGTGTTTATCCCTCCACTCCTTCTTCTCTTTGTACGTATGTACCTGCTATTATAACATGAATAACACACTGTATATATGTGTGTGTGTGTGTGTGTTTATTGTTTACAGTGAACATGAAAGTGTGTGTGTGTGTGTGTGTGTGTGAGAGAGAGAGAGAGAGAGAGAGCTGGCAGTGTGGATGCAGGACATCCGCTGGTTACATGTGCCAGGGCTGGGCTGGCAGTGTGTGTGTGTCGGTGTGTCGGTGTGTGTGTCGGTGTGTGTGTGTGTGTGTGTATGTGTGTGTGTGTGGAAGGGCCTGGCTCTTTGCTCTGGTTTCATGTTTCCTGTTTGGCTCAACTACTACGACACACACACACACATGTGCTGCCATGCTGTGACTCTGTATATGTGCGTGTGTATATCTATATTGATATGTATATATATATAGATATATATACATATGTACACATTGTGTTGTGCTCAATATATACATGTTTACATGTACATGTATGTATTTAGTTAAATGTGAATATATTATATTAACTCATGTTTGAATTATTTAGAGTTAAAAAAAAAAAATCCAGTGTCACCTGAGATTTGGATTAAAACAAAATCTGTCGTCTTTTAAAGATCGATCACCGCAGGATTTAATATAATCAGATTATTCCGTTTTTCCTTAAACAAAAAGAAAGAAAAACCATACAGGATTGTGGATTTGTACGTCTATGTGGGACGTAAACACGAGTAAAGATCATCGTCAGTCAGATTATAATCTGATTAAGTGGCAAACAGATGTTGAGAATGTTCAATTTGCATCAATCGTGAATAAATCATCATTAATCAATAATGTGAAGATGGCGATGATGTCAAAAGCCAAATTAATTACATTGATGTAGAATCACATTTGTTTTAATATAAACATCACTTTTGCGACACATTAGCCTCTGTTCTTTCACACGTCATCTTAGTCTGTGATGTTTGATGTTGTTTTTTAAATAATGTGTGTGTAAATAATATTAAATTCTCTTAAAAAAGATGTATATTTCTATATTTTCTCACTTAATTTTGGTCGGAATACAGAAAATGTCCCACTTTGCGTGACACACCTCCCAAAAGCTTCACATTTGAGCGTTTTTGTCATTTATTGGGGCCACAAACTTAACGTCATGACGCCACAAACTCATAATTCCGCCTGTTTAGTGCAATGTGTGTAAATAATGTTAAATTCTCTTGAAAAGATATGTTTAAAAAATATGATTTTCTCATTTAATTTTGGTCAGAAAACAGAAAATGTCAAAATTGAAACGCACTTTTTGTTTTATTGACCGTCATATAAGGATATTAGATACAATTTTTTATATAAAGTCAATGTAAATTCATAATTTTCTAGCAATTCTGACCCATTTTGTGTGACACACCTCCCAAAAACCTGGTCAAAAGCTTCACGTTTGAGCATTTCTGTCATTTTCTGGGTCCACAAACTTAATGTCATGACGCCACAAACTCATAATTCTGCGTGTTTAGTATAATGTGTGTAAATAATGTTAAATTCTCTTTAAAAAGATGTATATTTCTATATTTTCTCACTTAACTTTGGTTGGAAAACAGAGAATGTCAAAATTGAAACGCACTTTTTGTTTTATTGACCGTCATATAAGGATATTAGATACACATTTTTATATAAAGTGAATATAAATTCACAATTTTCTAGCAATTCTGACCCATTTTGTGTGACACACCTCCCAAAAACCTGGTCAAAAGCTTCACGTTTGAGCGTTTTGTCATTTTTTTGGGGCCACAAACTCATAATTTCTCTTAAAAAGATGTATATTTCTATATTTTCTCACTTCATTTTGGTCGGAAAACAGAAAATGTCAAAATTGAAATGCACTTTTTTTTCCTATTGACCGTCGTGTCAGAATATTAAATAAAATTTTTATATAAAGTGAATGTAAATTCACAATTTTCTCGCAATTCTGACCCACTTTGCGTGACACACCTCCCAAAAACCTGGTCAAAAGCTTCACGTTTGAGCGTTTTTGTCATTTTTATGGGCCACAAACTCATAATTTCTCTTAAAAATATGTATATTTCTGATTTTCTCACTTAATTTTGGCCGGAAAACAGAAAATGTCAAAATTGAAATGCACTTTTTGTTTTACTGACCGTCGTGTCAGAATATTAAATACAATTTTTATATGTAAATTCACAATTTTCTAGCAATTCTGACCCATTTTGTGTGACACACCTCCCAAAAACCTGGTCAAAAGCTTCACGTTTGAGCGTTTTTGTCATTTTTTTGGGGCCTCAAACTCATAATTCCGCCCGTTTAGTGCACAGATGCTGAGGGACTCACTATTTAATAATTCTTAAAAAATAAAAATAGAAAATTAAATCGCTTACACACACACTGACACACACTCACACACACACACACACACACTCTCCCCCCATCGTCTGCAGCTCTGCGCTGACTTTCCTCGATAATTTGCGGAGGCTCATTTGAATTTTAAGCGCTACTTTAATCTTCAAAGCTCACACAGCTTTATGAATATGCATGCAGTGGGCAGACTTTAGTTCATTACCTAGTTGTAAATTCTAATGACCATTAGGCCCTCACAGTAATTGCCAATTGTTTTGCATTTTTGATTGGCCTATTACCATGCGCATTCGTGGAGGCGCACATCAGCCACGCTTGTCAGCGCCCGCGAGTGTGTGTGTGTGTGTATATATGTGTGTGTCTGTATATGTGTGTGTGTTCTTTATAAATGAAAGTTGCAATTTTTTCTTTCTTTAATTGTGCGACGACTTGAGAGCCGAGCCAGAGATTGGACGTGTTTAATTTACATGATGTCTTGTCTGTTCACTCATTACACTCGCTTGTCTCGCACGTGCACACACACACACACGCACACGGGCAAACACACACACACACACACACACATGCAGAGACCATCTGGCTGTGTCCTCTACATGTTGGTTTTGACATGTTATAAAATGATGTCTCGGTGCCCGTCGCTCTCCTCCCTCCCATCAGCCTATTCCGGCGTGCACGTGCACACACACACACACACACACGCACACACACACACACACGCACACGCACACACACTTTCTCTTTCTCCTTGAACAAACAGATGTCAGCAGCTACCTCTCTTCTCTCTTCCCTCTCCTCCCTTCCCTAACTCCGTCTGAGAGCTGCCATTTTGGAGACAGTGATGTTGTCGTCGTTTGCGAGCGAGTTTCTCTGTAAACACGGCGATGAAAAAACAAAGAAGAAGAAGAAGAAGAAGAAGAAGAAGAAGTCTGTCGGTGGCGGAGGATGAAGATGAAGTCTATTGTCTATTTTTTTTTTTGTCTCTCGACGCACTCTTTGTGCCGACGACGACGACAACAACAAGCAAACAACAACAAAAAAATCACTGTAACGTTCACCTTGAGGAAAAGAAGCAAAGAAAGAAAGTCGATATTCGCGAAGCTAATCGCTAACGCTAATAACAACGAGGGGGAGCGGCGCAATTAGGAAACAAAACGGGGGGGGGAACAAAGACGGGAAAAGTGGCAATAACACACACACACACACACGCACACACACACACACACACACACACACACACACACACACACACACACACACACACACACACACACACACACAGGAGCTCCAATCTGTGTCTTCTTCTTCTTCTGCTGCTGCTGCCGCCTTTGTTACTTTTATCCTCACACACGCACACACACACACACTCTTACACACACACACACACACACACACACACACACCCTCCCCGTTTGTGTACAAGCGCTGTGAGCGAGATACGTGAACCTTCGTGACGATGAAAAGGAATTCTTAATTGCCCAGAAATGAGCAATGTTACAAATAGAGGTGTAATGGACGCAGCCGAGTGGAAGGAACGCGTGTGTGTGTGTGTGTGTGTTATGTGTGTGTAAGAGTGTGTGTAAGAGTGTGTGTAAGAGTGTGTGTGTTATGTGAGGGGTTGTCTCCGGTGGGACTCGCGGGGCCTGTTTCCTGAGGTCTCCTTTACCCTCGCTACAAATACTCACACACACACATTACACACACACACACACATTACACACACACACACACACATTACACACACACACACCTCTGGCTGCTGTTACTCACTTCAAAGTTGTTAATATTCAACTGGGAAACTGTATCCAGAGCGCAGCTAAATTATTAAGCGTATGAACTTTTTCGGCAGTAAGATGAACTGATGGGCCACATCTATGAGATCCCCCTCCCCCTCCTCCTCCTCCTCCTCCTCCTCTTCTTCTTCATGTGTGTGTGTGTGTAGGTGTGTGTAATGTGTGTGTGTGTGCATGCCCTCTCCTCGGTGCTCAGTGCTTGGTCTTTGGCCAAGGGCATGCATAATTGATCCGGTGCCCGCTATCATTTTCTTGATGTAATTGCCCCAGAAAGATATGATGAAATCTAATGGATAATTTATCTCCTTAAAATGGATAAAGAACCATTAAAATGTAGTTTTGGGGTAGGGGTGGTGGTGGTGGTGGAGGGGGGGGGGTATTACAGTATATATATGTGTGTGTGTGTGTGAGACACGCTGATTTGCACTAGTATTACAGGTGTGCGTGCTCCGTCCGGATGAATTCGCCCACGCTGCCCGTTTTCCACGGTGGTAGATCCATCACGATAATGCTGATTTATCGCGTGCATTATTGCACGTGCAGGAATATGGAAATAAAATAGGTAAAGGGTAATGAATACAGGATATGTTTTTTTTTATTCATTATTAAAGTGACAGATTTTTTCCCCCTTTTATTTAAGGCTGAACTCTGACGACCTTCAGCCTCTGGAGCTTCTCACGACTGTTATATAATAAAAATAATAATAATAAAAAAAGTGTGACTTAAAGGCAGAGCCGTTTCTTGCTATATGCGGACTATGCGGCTGCATGGGGCCCCACAGCCACCAGGGGGCCCGTTAAACTGCAAGTTCAGACTCATATTTTATTATATTTTTGTCTTTATTTGCACGTATTGGATTCATTCGTTATGCATATATTTGCAAAGCATGTAAGCGTTTGTGGGGTAATCAGAAAAAGTTAGGAATATCTACCTCGAGTTTGAAAAAATTAAATAAAAATAGGGGCCCCAAATAGTATCTCGCATAGGGCCCCCAAACAGCTAGAAACGGCCCTGCTTAAAGGGATAGTAAGTGTTAAATGTGATGCTACACAAGCACTAATAATGCATCAACATCAATATTTTGGCTTATCTTTGACCGATTTTAAAAGAAAATATGGAAAATGACACATTTTTTCTGTGTGTTTTTTCCATATATAACAACAGTGGCATCAAGTCATCAAACTGGCATTTAAAGGGTTTTAAATCCCATAAATAAATATGAATCTGTGAAGCTTTTATTGCATTTTTTTTGGAAGTGCACATTTTTGTCCTTAAGGACTTGAGCGCGAGTAAACGAAATGAAAGACAACGTGCTCTCATTTGTTGACCTTGTTGTTCTGCAAACGCATGTGAGTGTAGTGAAGAATCTAAGAAAGGAAAATTGAGGTCAGAGGTCAAAGGTCAGGGGATGTAGTCCGGGGTTTTTGCTCGTCTTCTATCTTCTATCTAAGCGTTATCTAATCTGTGTTCAACTTTGTAATTTGAAAGTCAAATCCTTTCAAAGAAAGACAGAGAGCGATAAGACGGACACGCTAATCTCATGATGTCGCTACGTGAATTTGTATTTTTTTTTTTTTGTAAATTACTACTGTAGATTAGCAGATTACGGTTAAGTTTTTTTTCAGCTTCGGGGGAAAAAGAACAGCTGAAGACAGAGAGGAGGAGAGAATCTGTATCTGTGCTGTCCTGACGTCTGACGTGTTTCAACATGTGCTGGACTGTACTGTAACACACGCACACGCGCACACACACACACACACACACGCACACACACACAAAAATTCACAAGAGCATGTTTGACATGATTTTAGCTTGATTTAAGACATGGCAAAGTGGGGACCTGAAAAATGTCCCATGTTCGGCGTGAGTCCCCTCTTTGTGAGTGTGCAACGACGCCAAAGTCCCCTGTTCTACTGGTTGACGAGTGCACGCACACACACACACACACATACACACACACACGCGCGCACACACACACTGTTTGTCTTTGCTGCGAGGTGCAGAAAGACGTGGAGAGGACGGAGTTTGGACAAAAACAGAGACTGGGAATTGGGGTTCGGGGGGGGGGGATGGGGGTAGAGAACCCTTGTGTGTGTGTGTGTGTGTGTGTGTGTGGGGGGGGTGGGGTGTGTGTGTGAGGGGGGAGGGAGGGTAAAGAAAGGCTGGGCCCTGGTGGTGGCTGTCCATTAACAGATGAACTTGGCCGACGTCCAACTGTTTGATGGCATGGACTGAGCATGTGTGTGTGTGTGTGTGTGTGTGTGTGTGGGTGTGTGTGTGTGGGTGTGTGTGGACATGGGGGCTGCACACACACACACGTACACACACACACTCTCCGCTCACCTTTTGTTCTCATGCATAATCTGCTCAAACTCCTCAGCCTGTGTTTTTTTTTTACCGTGTCGTCTTCACCTAGTTTCACTGTCCACACGACAACAACAACAACAACAACAACAACAACAACAACAACAACAACATTCATGCTAAATTCTCACGTTTTACGCTTGAGTCGCGTCGCGGGAATTCGGCGCAGCCACGTTTCTCTGTCACACGGACGTTAAAAACGTCTTATTTAGACTTTGAATCTTGGCGTTTTCTCGTCTCTCGGCTCATGAAACGTTTGCGTCGCGTTTGTCTTTGAGCTTCTGTCTCAGTCTTTGTGTCTCACTGTGTGTGTGTGTGTGTGTGTGTGTGTGTTCACACCAGTGTTTCCACAGAAGGAGCCATTTTTAAAACATCATATTGAATTTATCCACTATATCTTTATATGTATTATTTAGCATTTTATTGCTTTTTCTGACCCACAATCTCTTTTGTTGCTTCTGTAAACTTGAGTCCACTATAATTACAGGTCATTCATACATCTGGAATCAGAATATATCATTTCTGAGGATTTTTTTTTACACCTAGTATTATTTGTATGTAATAAAAAACACATTTACAGATATATTTTTTAATTAAATCTCTAACATATGAGCTGAAACTCTTTCATTCTTACTGTTTTTTGTCTACCTCTTACACACACACACATACCTCTTACACACACACACACCTACACATACTTTTCGCCCCGACCAGTTCTGACTGGTTTGCTGGTTCAGAACATGGTGTCACATATATATATATATACGTACGCTGAGGAGGTTAAAGAAGGTTTTTAAAAATGAAATAATAAGAGGAAGAATAAAGAAGTGTAAGAAAAAAGTGAGATTAGAGTCGACGGCCGTGACCCGACGAGAACTCAGAGAGGCAGAAAACGGCGTAATGAAACCGCATATATATACAAATATACAGTCGATGTAGTAAATGCACAGATTCTGAGCCTTTTGTGCAGAAGTGTTGCTTTGACAGCGCGAGGAACTCAGTTTTATTTACAGCAACGGCCGAGGTCAGGAGGTGCAGCAGGAGCAGGAGGAGGAAGAGGAGGAGGAACTCGCTCGCTGTAAATCTACACTGTCAGGTCACAGCCGACGCTAACGCTAACGCTAACACGGCTGCTGCTGCTGCTGCTGCTGAGCAGGTTCAGTGAGTCCTGTGATGCCTTGCTGAAGGGCACTCGCTCTCGCTCTCTCTCACATGTCGTTGGCCGCCGTTTGAACCGCGGCGTCAGCTGTCGCCGCCGTCTCTGCCGCTTGATTTGTGCGGTTGCTGCTTTGCATGCTGGGCCGGCAGGGATTCTCAAAGTCTGGGTCGGGGGGGCCCCCGCAGATGAGTCACGGGGGGGGGGGGGGGCCCCGAAACACATTTTTAACAGAATCTTAGTGAAGATTTGTGTAAATATGTTTGAAAATAAAGTGAAATTCACTTTCAAATTTGGGTCACAATGATTTGCCACATAGAAAAGTTTAGTTTCAAAGTGTCGCAAATTCTGCTTTTCTTATCTTTTTTGCCTTTTCGGTTTAAAACGTGACTCAATAGTTGTTATATTTGATATTTTTTCATGGATTGGGCATCGTGCCGTGCCATAAAAACACATACACACTACACATCAGAGCCGTTTCTTGCTATTATGCGGACTGTGCAGCTGCATAGGGCCCCGCAGCCACCAGGGGGCTCCCCAAACTGCAAGTTCAGATTCATTTTTTTTATTATATTTGCATGGATTGGATGCATTCGTTATGCATGTATTTGCAAAGTGTGTGTTTGTGGGGTAATCGGAAAAAGTTAGGAATCTCTAACCTTAGGGGCCCCCCAAATAGTATCTTGCATAGGGCCCCCAAAGAGCTAGAAACGGCCCTGCTACACGTAGACATATAAAGATGCTATTTTTTTTTATTGTTTCAAACAGGGAATAACACAGAATCCTGTCGTTTATCACATTCAAGTTAAAGTTGAAGCAGAAAGGGCTTTTAAATTGTTATAAAACAATGTAAAAACTCAAGATGTACAAATATAATTTAATAAATTACAATAGAGTCATTGTTGTCCTTCCTTTTACTGATAATTTAATCAGATTAAACATCATACTAACAAAGTTTAAACCAGTAAACATGGATCTTATCATAAGATTCCATTTCATGAACGTTGGCATTGCCACACACACTCCCTGCCCTCTGACCTTTACACGACTGCCGTACATGAAGTACGCAGCCGGGGTCGAAGGTCACGGGTTGAAAGTGAGAGTCGTAAAAAAAAAAGGCAAACGAGCAGGAAACAGGTCGTAAAAAAACCAGAGACGAAGTCAATCGAGCTGAAGATTTGTGTCAAACGCGTGTTGAAGTGACTTCATTTCACATTTTTTTCAAAAACACGACGCCATTCTCCCGCTAGGGTACGATTATACTCTCACTGTGAATAACAAATTTTCACCAAATGGTGATTTAAATGAATTTAAAAGTCAACTATTCATGTTTTTGTGGCACCAAAACGACCAAAATCACCTTTTTTAAACAATTTCGCTGCATAAATACGCAGTATTTATGCAGCGAAATGAGCTTATGTTTTAGAAAATATAATTTTTCCTTAGATTTTTGTGTCGCCTTGTTGTTTCATTGTGTTATTATTGATGATTGTGTTAAAAAGAGTCGAACTCTGGGGCTAAAATACAGTTTAGTTGTGCGTTTTTGTGTGTGTGACACAGTAGAGATCAGTCATTGTTAGAGGAAGATTGTGCGTTGGACTTTTCTCTGTGTGTCTGAGCATGTTCTTGTGCTACAGTAATTACACACACACACACACACGCACACACACACACACACACACACACACACACACACACACACACACACACACACACACACACACACACACACACACACTGTACATACATGTGCACTCGCTGACCTCTGCTAAATGACATTACCATGTGACGGCTCCAGTGTGTGTGTGTGTGTGTGTGTGTGTGTGTGTGTGACATGTGATAGGGTGTGGGTGTTTGTCGGTGTGGAGTTCATGTTTGCAGCCTCTCGGCCTTTTAAAGGACACGCAACGAGCTGAACACGTGTCAGTCGCGGCGCGGCGATCTCTCCCGCCGTCTTGGCATTAAGCTGCAACAGCGCTCTTCTAGAACTCCTCAACTTGATATATAGTAAGGTTTTCACCAAAGACAAGGAGAAGGATCTGAAGTAGACCAGGGTCTCTCAATCCTGGACCCTGGGTCTCAAACTCAAATGACTTGATGGTCCAATGAGCATCTAGACTGGTCAGGAAAGAGCTAAAAATCGTCTTTTTTGGACATTCCCTTGCTCCCAACACACCTAAATCAAGTGTTCAACTCATGGTTAAGCTCTGCAGAAGATAACTCTGATGTGATGGAGCAGGGAAACATCTAAAACATGGAGGTCTGATGGTTTTCCAGGAGCAGGAGTCCACTTTTTGAGGTTCTTCTTGCATAAAACAACAGTTATTTTTGGGGTGGTTTTCTGTACAAATAGAAGTTCTTGCAGCTTGTTCTGCGCACTTGAGTTTCTCGCGGAGTGCGAAACGTTCTTGTTCTTGTTGCCGTTCCTCGAGAACAAAGAACAAATGTCCTCTGTTCTTGTACACGAGTGTGTGGAACATCTTCACTGAGGGTCACATCGGCATCATGGTGACCCCTCAAAGGTCCAGATGTAACTGTACATACAGAATAAATGTAACTAAATGTCACCAAATATAACGTAAAAAAATAGTTAGCTAACTACTCCGTAGCATATTGCTAAATAACTTTATGTATTTATTACTTATTCAATTTCACTCGTCGTATGACGCGTATACAACGATACGCCGCGATCCCGCGGCGGTGCCGTCACTTTGCGGGTAACGCGATCGCCGCCGTGCATTGTGGGTAATGTAGTTTATGGTCAACGCACGCCTTAGAAGCAGCATTTATAGCATTTTAACACAGATTTTTAAGACCAGTTAATGACCCGCTGGCCACATCTGGGCCCCGGGGCCTTGAGTTTGGACTCCAAACGGATTATTTTGACTATTTTGAGTCCACTGTCCGTCTCAGCGTCTGTTCATTATTCTTATTTTAGAACGGAAAAAACTGCAGAAATACGTGGATCAGACCAGGACGTCGTAAAACCAGCTTCCCTTTTTCATTCCGATGACTTGAGTCCGTCGTGTAAACACAGCGACTGTTGATTGACGTCTGAACACAGTAAACACTATTTTTTTTATCAGCTCATTTTGAAATTTCACCGTCTCCCTGAGGCTCCTCGTCGGTGTAAACTTCCTCTTCCACCTCTGGCTAAATCTCTCATATTCACTGCATTAGAAATGAGAGCGACTTTGCTCTCAGGCGTCTTCTCTTCTTCTTCTTCTTCTTCTTCTTCTTCTTTTTCTTTCTCTCTCTCTCTGCGTTCTAATCTTATGTAAACACAGACATCATCTCTCTTGCTGCCAGATGCAGGACAGCAGGGATGTTCCACTGAGATAAAGCCTTCTGAAGCCTGAGATTAAGACAAGTTTGGAGGATTTCCTGTCATCTGTTTGTATCTATTTATACCTGTGGACTATATATATATACATATATATATATATATATAAATATGTATATAATGTGCTGATACAAGGAGGAAAAAAGAGAAAAAGTTGTAACTGTTCAAAAACAACAAAACAATTAATGCAATTCTTCTATTATTGAATTCTCTTTTATGGAAAAATGGAAAAACTACATTTTCTGATTGTTTCAGCACAGAAATCGTTAAAAACTGAGTCATTTCCAGGTTTTGACAAACACCGATCAACGTTTTTAAAAAAAGTTTTCCGACATTTTATGAAAATAATCATTCGTTGGGAACAATTGATAGAAGATTTCCTCTTTGTAAAGCGTTTATTCTCAATATTTAAAATCTTAAAACTGCAATATGGCCCTGCCAATCAATTTTATCGCTTAATACGAAGTTGAATCCTGAGTTATTTATGTATGTTTTTGCCTCATAAATAAAATTTTTATAAGATAACTTCTTTATTAACATGCATTTCCAAGAAAGTACAACATAGAACGACTATAAAAAGTAACGCACAAGGACTGAACACGAGATTTTGTTATATTATTTTCGAGCTCCATCGCCGCGCTCGTGCTTTTATTTTGAAATCCTGTGAAATCCGCCTCCCTCCTGACCAGACTAGATGCTCAGTTTAAGATCCCTGATTTAGACAAATCTACAGGGACGGACACACGGTGACACTTTAAGGCATTGGTTCTCAAAGTGCGGCCCGGGGGCCAATGTCGGCCCGCAGAAACATTTCTGGCGACCGCGCAATGAATTACAGTTGATAGTTTTAATCCAGGAGCGACTAAGCTTGTTAAATGTTTATTTAACAACATTACTGGATACAGACCAATAAGTGTAAACAAAAATACTGGGTATTTACCTGGTTTCTATATGGTGAATTTTAGTGTATTATTGTGTTATAAGCTGGTAATAAGCAGGTAGCTACAGCCCCTAATTACTAGCTATTTACCCAGTAAATATATGGTAACAGAAATGTGTTACTTGGTATTAACCTGTAATTAGAAGGTAAGAACAATGGCCAAAATACTGGGTAATTACACAGTAAATTATAAAGCATTATTATATTAATGCTTATATTACTTAACACTAAACTGTAGAACTGCAATCTAGTCATTATTACAAATTCTGTTTTTTTTCCTTTGGCGGCCCTCAGTCCAATGTTGGGTTCCTAAATTGACCCTCAGGTATCAACACTTTGAGAACCCCTGCTTTAAAGTGTCCACACACACACACAGACACACACACACACACACAGACACACACACACACACAGCGAGACAAAGATAAAGTGGAATAAAAACATATCTGAAAGAGACATGTTGTGACGTGACCCGCGTCCGGCGCCGTGTTCACGTAAAAGCATCTGTCTTCAAAGATGTATTCTAGGCGTGTGTGTGTGTGTGTGTCAGTATGTGTGTGTTTATCTACATGCCGCTGCTGCTGCTGTCTCTCTCGCTGTGTGTGTGTGTGTGTGTGTGTGTGTGTGTGTGTCTGTGAATGATCTATGGTTTGTGTTTACCGTGCCATATTCCGGCCTGGCCCCGCCGTCACCGGCGTATGAATGATAAATTGCGGATGTCCATCGGATTCACCCGAGCACCTGTGGTCCCCTCACTCCTCCTCCTCCACACACACACACACACGCACACACACACACACACACACACGGAGGAGGCGTTGATAAATAAATAAACACAGAAAAGTCAAAGATAAACACAAAAAAAACGAGGTCTCAGGATAAAAAGATGTCTTTTTTAAAGACATTAATGCCATTTTTTTTTTTGGCCTTTGATTTACGTCACAGTCCCAACTTTTCAGTGGAATTAACTCATTTTCCAGCTCTTTCCGTTAAGTCGTAACTCAACTGAGCATTTTTCACGTTATAAATGTTTCTCAGAATTTTTCCTCTCCTGTCGATGAATCAGTTTCCTCAGAGTTCACGTTTGTTTGTTTCTATAATAGAACGACTGAGCTGCGCTTCCTACGCTGCCTTAAAAAAATAGATTTTTAGCCACTTTACGTGACACAATCAACACCTGCTGAAGCGAACGCCATCTTACAGTTTTTCTCAATTGTTTACACAAAAATTCTGCACCAAACCCCTGAACCAACTCTGCTAAACTAAACTACAAGCACAATTCCTGCTTTACACTCAAATTGCAGTTGTAAAACACACTTTTTTTTCAAAACACGACACAATTCTCTGCATTTGGCACAATTTTCATGAAGAAAAATCTCTTGTTTTCACGAGGAACACACTGTCATTCAAAATTCTAAACATTTAATTTCCCTACTGTGCAAACTGACTCATCACATGGGAAAACACCTGTGACACAGGTTTACAATTTGCAATCAGTGCGTTAGAATAAAAGGGTTCTGTTTTGTATGTAGACCACTGTATATGCAGCTTTGTGTTGGTTGGGATGTACTGTGTACATTGTTTTTGTGGGAAATACGTAGGAATACAATATATTTGTTACTGTGTATTTGTGTGTTTTGAGTATAAAAACAATCCGTCCATTATCTAACGCTTCATCCTCCAGCGGAGGACAAACAAAATACCATTTTGAGAAGAAACAACATTGTTTTGAATGTAAAGTTTCTTTTTGCAGGAGAATCGAGGGGTTTTGCCCCATTGTGTGTGTGTTTGGATTTTGGATTTTGTGTGTAGAGTTTTGAGAGCATGAGTCAGAAAATGTGTGTAAACAATCGAGAAAAACTGTAAGAACGCGTCCGTTGCTCTATCTCGTTGGAAACAGCAGAAAATGAAGTTAAAGTGTCGCTCTCACCAAACCACATAGAGAAAATTTTTGACCAAAAATTTTTTGTCAAAGTTTTTTTCAAATTTTTGACAAAAAATGTTTGGTCCAAAATTTGACAAAAAAATGTTGGTCCAAAATTTGACAAAAAAATGTTTGGTCCAAAATTTGACAAAAAAATGTTTGGTCCAAAATTTGACAAAAAAATGTTGGTCCAAAATTTGAAAAAAAATTGGGTCCAAAATTTAAAAAAAAAAAAATTGTCCAAAATTTGAAAAAAAAAAATTGGTCCAAAATTTGACAAAAACGTCATACTATACTAGGTTGTGAAAAATTTGAAAAAATCTTTGACAAATTTAAAGTGTCGCTCTCACCAAACCCCATAGAGAAAACCCCTCGTTTTTTAAGCCGGCGGCGCCACAGTCTCTGCTGCTCTTCCTCTGCCACGTTTGGGTGAATTTATGTCACTGAGCTGAATCCAAACACACTATTTATAACTTTAAAAGTCTCAGAATAAGACATTTTAAAGTGCACATAGAGAAATCCGTGGATCAAGAACACTCCTGTGCGCTGTGATGTAAAAATCGCCGGATTTCCTCAATGGGGTTTGGTGCAGGGAGTTCACGACAAAAGTGAGAAAACACGGTCAAAACAGCTGAAATAGTGGCTAAAATGACTTTATTTATGATGTCTTCAGTCACAGAGGAACTCCCTCATCATTCACGTCCGCACTTTTTTGTCTTTTATCAATATCCCCATCCCCAACCTCAAAATAACCACGACGCAGGTTATTCCTCGACTGATAAACACAGATAATCACACGCGCAGATGCAGATAATCGCTCGAGGAAACAAGAGGATTATAATGACCCGGCAGCTTCTTCTTCTTCTTCTTCTTGTTTTCAGAAGGACACACACACACACAAGCACACACACGCACACACACACACTGTGCAGCAGCAGCAGACTCTGCAGACCAGAGCAGTTACCGAGGGGAAAACCGTGTTGCTTTTACTGGTTTAGATGATGTGATGGAACCAGTTAGGAATGATAAATGACTGTGTGTGTGTGTGTGTGCGTGTGTGTGTGTCACACACAGTGTAGCTGCTGGCGAGTGTGTGAGCCGTGCAGGATTCGTTTTTTGTGTGTTTTTTTCTCTCACAAACACACAGAATCGTGTCTGATGATGATAGTAGAGACGTCCACACTTCTGCTGCAGTTTTTCTTTGAAAAAGACGTCGCGTACGTCACGTTTTCTGGTCACGTGACCGCGGGCGTTTTTCAAGCTGCGGTCTCGTCGCAAACATTTTGACAAACATTAATATGTTTGTCAAAATTTGACAAAAACGTCATACTATACTATGTCGTCCAAAATTTTAAAAAATTTTTGACAAAAAATTTTTGGTCCAAAATTTGAAAAAAAAAAAATGGTCCAAAATTTGACAAAAAAAATTGGTCCAAAATTTGACAAAAAAAATTTGGTTCGAAATTTGAAAAAAAAAAAATTTGGTCTAAAATTTGAAAAAAAAAAATTGGTCCAAAATTTGACAAAAACGTCATTCTATACTATGTCGTCAAAAATGTGATTTTTTTTGTGAAAACAGATGAAAACAAAGTGAGGACCGGCCAAAATGTCCTCACTCCGTAAAATTGACCTCACTTTGTTGGTTAAAAACCCTCACTGGTCCTGCAGTATGCTGCAAGTACAAGAACACACACACACACACACACACACTGGACTGTGTCTCCACAGGGGGATAAGTAAAAGCAGGAAATGCTAATGTGATACAGAAAATTCAGGGGTAGCTGAGGAGGTTTTATGAGTGTGTGTGTGTGTGTTTCAGTGTGTGTGTGTGTGTGTGTGTGTGTGTACATGCGCAGTCTTTAATTTGCATGTTTTGCCCCTGACGTATACCTGCACCGTGCACACACTGATGCCTGATGTCTTATTTTGCGGTTTTGCACAGAAACAACTCAGATTTGTTCCCCCCCTACACACACACACACAGACACACACACCCCTCTTTTTCTGTCTATGTGTGTGTGTGTGTGTGCGTGTGCGTGTCTGACGCTGCACATGCATGCGTTCGGTCGACTGCTGATGCCTTCAAAACACATTTTTCTCCTTCACCTCTTGGGTTTTTTTGTTTTTGTTTTGTCTCTGTGGCTCCTCTGTGTGTGTGTGTGTGTGTGTGTGTGTGTGTGTGTGTGTGTTTGTGTGCGTGTGTGTGTGTGTGTGTGCTTGTGTGCGTGTGTGTGCGTTTCCTCGGCCTGTTTGTCTCAGTAACAGTAAATACCCTCGCTACCTGACACAGATCCACCTTTCTACTTGACCGCACACACAGAGCGAGGGCAGCTGTGTGTGCGTGCGTGTGTGAGTGTGTGTGTGTGTGTGTAGTCATGTGTGTGTTTGTGTGTGTGTGTGTGAGTGTGTGTGAGTATAAAGAAGAAGAAGAAGAAGGTGGTGGTGTATTCTCCAGTGACCCTGTGCCCTCTGGTTTAAAGGACTGACACACACACACACACACAGACACACACACACAGACACACACACACAGACACACACCCACACACACACACACCCACACACACACGAGATAAAACACAGGTTTAATCTCTGACACTGTGTCCAAACTGGCCTCTTTGCAGGTGAGGAGAGTCTCCTGGGGAGTGTGTTTATGTGTGTGTGTGTGTGTGTGTGTGTTCGTGTGTAGTCATGTGTGTGTTTGTGTGTGTGTGTGTGTGTGATAGAGAGAGAGAGAGAAGCTGTTAGTTGCAGCCTGACCTAAATGTGGAGGACAATAGCCTGGAGGCAGAGTGTGTGTGTGTGTGTGTGTGTGTGCAGCATGTTCTGCCGTCTTTGTGTGATCCCACTTTTTTTTTTTCCTCCCTCCACTTTCTGTCAACGGTGACACAGCAGCAGTCAAAAAAAAGAGAAAAAAGCCAGTAACGTTCAATTTGATCTGATCTGATAACTTAAAAAGGATGGACCAGACTGTGAGCGCCCCCTGCTGTTGATAACCAGCCCTGGAAAAACATTATCTTCACGTGCTGTAGACCAATTTTTTCCCA
Source organism: Microchirus variegatus (assembly GCF_963457635.1). Classification (NCBI taxonomy): domain Eukaryota; kingdom Metazoa; phylum Chordata; class Actinopteri; order Pleuronectiformes; family Soleidae; genus Microchirus; species Microchirus variegatus. The sequence goes on along the minus strand of NC_139812.1, from coordinate 27,990,675 downwards.
CAGGAAACAGGAAGTTCGTAAAACCACTCTCACCGAACCCCCGTAGAGAAAATGGTCGATTTAAGCTCACGGCGACACATGGAGCTGCTGCTGCTGCTGCCCCGTGTGGCCAGTTTGTGTCTGAGGTAAATCTGAACTTTTTCAAACACAGAATTCAACAAAATAAGACATTTGAAGTCAGTGATGGAGGCAACGGTGGATCAACAACACAACAACTCAACTGTGTGCTGTTGATGTTAAAATCTCCGGTTTTCTCTATGGGGTTTGGTGTGGGAGAGTGAGTGATTTACAAACTTCAATTTCCTGTTGGAAAAGTCCGTCTAACAAGGAGATAAAGGCGCGAACACGTTGTTAATATCGTAGACTTTAGCTGACGTTGATTTTTAGGTGAAACTTTGTCTTGTCTAACAGGAAACTGAAGTTTAAAATCCACTCACTCTGCCGCGCCAAACACCATAGAGAAAATCATTGATTTAAGCTCACGGCGACACATGGAGCTGCTGCTGCCCCGTGTGGCCAACTGTGTGCTGTTGATGTTATAATCACAATCAATTTTCTCTATGGGGTTTGGTGTGGGAGAACGAGTGCTTTACAAACTTCCTGTTTCCTGTTGGAAAAGTCTGTCTAACGGCGAAATTAAATGTCTAAAATCCTTCTTTTGGGTGAAAAACAACATTAAAAAGCATAAAAACGAGGCTAAATCGTGATTAAACATTCGATTGTGTCTCGGATATCGGACGAACAGGTTGAACACCTGTGCATCTCAGAAATAAAAACAAAGAAACTAGTAAAAGTAGCTAAGCAACCGAGAAAATATTTTTGCGACTGTGAAAGTGTTAGCTAACATTGGCTAAAGTTACCCCGTTTAGCTTCCCACACTCGCATATCACGTGTTTTAGTCGTTTATATTTTTAAGTAACAATTCTCCTCTGGTTGAGACGTTTTTGATAAATGTACCGAGGCTTTTTACCGCAGTGTTCCCAACGCTCGGCAGCTAACAGCTAGCTTTTGCTAGCCGCCTGTGAAGTGAAGTGCTACTCGCTGAGTCACAGTCATTTTATCACTAAATTCAATGTATTTCTTCCAAAAAATGTGTATCTCAGAAACGGGAGGAATATTAGCGACTGTTAAAATGTTGTATACGTTAAATTTAGACAGCGAGAGGGAAAGCGTTAGCTAACATTAGCTAAAGATCCCCCCAATTTTTCAGTCATCAATATTTTTTACGTATAATTCTCCTCTGGTTGAGATGTTTTTTGATATATGTACTGAGGCTTTTTACCGCAGTGTTTCCAACGCTCGGCAGCTAACGGCTAGCTTATGCTAGCCGCCTGTGAAGTGAAGTGCTACTCGCTGAGTCACAGTCATTTTTATCACTAAATTCAATGTTTTTCTTCCAAAAAATGTGTATCTCAGAAACGGGAGGAATATTAGCGACTGTTAAAATGTTGTATACGTTAAATTTAGACAGCGAGAGGGAAAGCGTTAGCTAACATTAGCTAAAGAGCCCCCCAATTTTTCAGTCATCAATATTTTTTACGTATAATTCTCCTCTGGTTGAGATGTTTTTTGATATATGTACTGAGGCTTTTTACCGCAGTGTTTCCAACGCTCGGCAGCTAACGGCTAGCTTATGCTAGCCGCCTGTGAAGTGAAGTGCTACTCGCTGAGTCACAGTCATTTTTATCACTTAATTCAATGTATTTCTTCCACGTATTCGCCTTTATATCGCGATTTTTTGACGTGAAAACCAGCTTTTACAGCTTTTTTAAGCGATATTTTCTTTTTTTAACCCAAAATGAGGCTAAATCGCGATTAAACATTCGATCGTGTCTCGGATATTGGACGAACCGGTGGAACACCGTTGGTTTTTGCAGCACAAAGACTCTCTTGTGCTTTTGTTTTCTCACGTAAAAACCTGTTTCACAAAGTGTCCAACTATTTTTGGCCGACGGTCGCAAAGAACAGCTGATAATTAGAGGCGTCCTTAATAGTGAGCGAGCGTCTGTGACGGAGATTAAAAGCTCCTGAGACATTTCTGGAATGACTGAAGCGTTGACTGTGACCTCGATCGTGCGTTGTTCTCCTCGTACGTGTGCATATATGTTGTTTTGTAAGTCTTTGGCACGGTTTAAAATGGCTTCTCTGTATTTATTAATGAAAGGAGGAGGATAGACCTCTTCTTTCTTTTTACTTTTTGTGTGATTTGTGGGTTTTCTCCCAGTGTTGTTTTCATCAACGATGGCGATGAAGAAATCTTTTCATTGACGCCACTTTTTTTCATGGCGATAACGAGACGGTGACGAGATAAACGTGACTCTTTGACGACGAAAACATGACGAGACTTGTGTGAGTTTTCGTTGACGAGACGAGAATGGACGAAAATGCCAGTGGGCGTGGTCTGTCAGACGTTTGAAACGCATGACATTTCGTTTTTTCGGCCAATCACCTGACGGTCACGGAGAAAGCACATGGCTACTTAATATGCACGTGTGTGTGTGTGTGTGTGTGTGTGTGTGTGTGTGTGTGTGTGTGTGTTCACCGTTGAATGGCGATGGATAAGGAATGTCCCACAGAGGGACTGAACTGCGTCTGTACTTCTTCTAACCCGACACTTATGTAAGTGGAGTCGTTAGCATTTTAAGCTAGCGGTCTTTATGCTAACGTGTTAGCAAACAACAAACAGATGGATTATTTAGCGGCAGAAAGCAAGCAGGACATGACAATAACTGGACACAGTAGTTAGTAGTAGTGGCTAAAGTTAGCTTTTGTTACGCTAACGTCAATTCATTATGTGTGTGTGTGTTTCTTTAGCAGCATGTTTAGCCATGTTTACATTCAGTGACAGTGTGGTGATCTCTTTGTGTGTAATAATAGCCAATCTGCAAGCTCACAGTGTGTTGAACTTATAGATCTGCTGCTATTTTCACAACTTATGTGCGACACTGCCCAACAACAACATCCAATACTTATTGACCTAAATACATTTGTTAAAAGACTATACTTCTTTTTTCGACTAAAACTAGATTAAAACCCTTTTGAGTTTTTGTCGACTAAAACTCGACTAAAACTATCACATATAGAAGTGACTAAAATGTGACTAAAACTAATAAGCATTTTCGTCCAAAAGACTAAGACTAAGACTAAATCTAAGATGGTTGTCAAAAACAACACTGGTTTCTCCTTAGACCACTCACACCAAACCCCGTAGAGAAAACCCTCGTTTTTTAGCAGCTTTGCTTAAAAACTGCTGCAGGAACGCGTCTTTTTTGTCGTAGTTTGGTTCAAATGGAAAACGCAAAGGTTTGCATCGTTCTTTATCAAGCCAGACGCTTTTATTTTGAAATTCTGTCCTCCGTCTCTCTTGGAAAAGGAACTTCGTGATCTCAAAATAAATGGGTTAAATAAATAAATAATAATAAAAACGAGCAGGTGTGACCACAGTCCTCACCACAGGAAACCGGGGATATCGTCGCTCTCATTTCCCTTAAAGTGACACGATCACAGAGCGCGTTTAAGTCGACAATTTAAGATTATTTTTTTGTTGTTGTTTGGTGCATAAAATGCAACGTGGAGCAAAGGAAATAGATTTTTTTTGCCGATAATCGATGCCCAGAAGAGACGCTTCGCGTCCCGTTAGCGTCGATTAAATATAAATAAATATAATAATAACTATTTACTGTGATGACGACGATGATGGTGATGTTTTTTTTTAAATGGAGATATTGACCTTTTAGGAATATTTACCATGTAATGCAATTATAACGCTAATGGATTTGGCCCACTGATCTTTTTATGCGGCGTGTCAGCGGGCCAGTAAAACATCGCTGGCTTTATTACAACACACACACACGCACGCACACACACACACATGGTGTGCACGTGCACGCGCACACACACACACACACCAGTTAGGCCGGCCCTGTGCTCATTTGCGAGTGTATGTTCAACATCTATAATCCTCCATCCCCTGTGCAATCCCGCAAAAAAACCCTCTCTCACACACACACACACAGACACACACACACGTGCACACACGCGTGCACACACACACACACACACACACCAGAAGCCCTCGCGATTGTGCGTCTGCCAAGTCAGAGGGCAGACTGCCAGGAAAAGAGGGGGGGGGAAAAAAAAAACAAGAAAACGGCTGCTGTGAAGGGGTGAATGCTCATCTGCTGGGGGTTAGCCAGTTATAGCCACACACACGGACGCGCACGCACACACACGGACACGGACACACACACACACATGCACTGACCCCGCCGCCCGTTTAGTTTAACAGGGTTAATTAGCAGAACAAAACCTGGCCGTAGCAGCGGAGGAGGAGGAGGAGGAGGTAGAACAGAGGTAAAGCGCTATATCTGTGTTTATGTGTGTGTGTGTGTGTGTAGCATGCTAACGCTGCGTTAGCCGTCTGCGAGCGCTAATGAGACAAACATTCGGCGTTCCTTTTTTTTCAGTTCACAGTTCGGTGATCGGCGTTAAGGCGTTTAAGAACAAGAAAGGCTGTAAAATGCGGCTAATTGTACACGAGTTAGCGAACGATCACGTTCACGGCGTTTTTTGTTTTTGCAGTTGTGTTACATTAAATGAAGCGTTTAAAATAACTAACTTTCTTCCATGAGCGTCGCACTCTCCATTCTGGTTGTTGTTTACATTTGTAGCCCATACGTGTGTTAAAAAAGTGATTTTTTCCGCCTACTTTTCGTTGTAAACGGAGGATTATTTGAACCAAACTTAAAAATAATGCTTAGTTTGGAAACTTTAAAGAGAATAAAGTGCATTAAAAGTGACGTTAACAAGTCATACAAACTCACTTTGACTTCAGTCATATTTTTGTATGTCAGGGGTTCAGATTTCAAAATAAAACGTTTGTTTTTTTAGAGGTTTTATTTTGAAAAGATAAGGACATTCGACTTTTATTTTAAGTCAAATAACGCCGATTATAGCACACTAAATACTAGCGTGTATAACGATTAAATACAAAACACAAAAGAACTATGAAAAGCACAATTCAGGCTTTTTCTAAACAGTTTTATAGACGTGCAACATTTACTAATAATCTCAGAGGCCATATTTAATTTTTGTTTCCACATTTATGCTTAAAACACACATTTGAATGTCTTTTATGTACAATTATCATGCATTTGACAACATATTGTTGATACAAAGTGTGTTTATGAAGGTTTTTAGGAGGATTTTATACAATATTTATATACATGCATATATTGTTGGACTGTTCCTGCTCCATTTTCCATTAATTTACTTAATTTGAGTTGTTCTTTTCCTTGTATTTAATGTACTTATTGCCTGCTGAGCCTCAGACTAAAGTGATTTTAGTGATTTTTTCGTGATTTTTATTCAGAGCGCTCACACCTGTCGGCTCTCGTCAGCGGTCACTTCCTCTTTCCTTTTTCACTCCGGTGTAAATCTGTGCGACTGCGGGACGAACAGAAACAGGTAGTGAGAGACAAACGTGTGTGTGTGTGTGTGTGTGTGTGTGTGTGTGTGTGTGTGTGTGTGTGTGTGTGAGTCACTGTGGTTTTTCTGTGTTTCACTGTGCGTCTCGTCTAAATTTACCAGCGCACCATGAGAAAGATTCTCTCTGTTTTTGGGTGTTGTTTTTTTTTTTTTTTATCTGATGCCAAACACTGTTTCTCTGACACACACTCACACTGTCTTTCATTTTTTGAGAATAAAACATTTATTTCGACATCCCATAATCCATTTTAAAGCGTCCTATACCGATATCTTGCCCGATAATATCCCTCAACTCATCCCGCGTCCCTTTTATGCCGCATTCAGTCGCACAAAATGAGATTTACAGACCACAATGTGGACAAATAAGTCGTCTTTAGCGTTAGCGTTAGCATTAGCACGCAATTACATTAATGAATGAAAAAAGAATGTGCATCTCAGAAAAACAAAAAAAACAAAAAACTAGTAAAAGTAGCTAAGCAACTGAGAAAATATTTTTGCGACTGTGAAAGTGTTAGCTAACATTGGCTAAAGTTACCCCGTTTAGCTTCCCACGCTCGCATATCACGCGTTTTAGTCGTTTATATTTTTAAGTAACAATTCTCCTCTGGTTGAGACGTTTTTGATAAATGTACTGAGGCTTTTTACCTGCTAGCTTATGCTAGATGCCTGTGAAGTGAAGTGCTTCTCGCTGAGTCACAGTCATTTTATCACTAAATTCTATTTATAATTACATTCATGGATGAAAAAAATGTGTATCTTAGAAACTTGTAAAAGTAGCTAAGCAACCGGGAGGAATATTAGCGACTGTTAAAATGTTGTATACGTTAAATTTTTCATAGACAAAGAAAATGAGAGGGAAAGTTAGCTAACGTTGGCTAAAGATCTCCAGTTTAGTTTTTTCAGTCATCTATATTTTTAGGT
>NC_139812.1:27786767-27979267 GCF_963457635.1 Microchirus variegatus | reverse complement strand
GGGATATCGTAATTTTAAGGGCTGTCGAGGCGAATGGAAGTCAACGCAGTGTCCTCAGAAGCACAGCTACACAAACCTGTGTGTGTGTGTGTGTGTGTGTGTAGTGATGAGTGGTTGTTTTGAGACAGACACACAAAAAGGAAAAAAAGGAGGAGGTAGAAACAGACAGAGAGAGAGAGAGTGAGAGAGGAATAAACAGGTTTTGCCAAACCTACTATATCACCTTCTAGGAAAAAGTTGCGTCATCGCGATTTCTGCTTCTGAAATCGTGTCTGAACTCGACTGGACGTGATTAAGCAGCTCCTTGTTTCTGTTGCTCCACATGTGAGGAAAAGAGGTTCTGTTTGTCCTGGACGTCACAGAGATTATTGTGTGTTTGTGTGTTTTTACCTGTCGACATTTAAATCTGCCGTGTTTTAAATATACTTCTATAAATACATCTGAGTCGACAGTGAGGGGCCGTCATTTCCACGTGAAACAGTGACGGATCATTCTGGTCTGTTTTTAAGCTGAGAGGACGAGTGTGTGTGTGTGTGTGTGGTCTTGTACTCGCAGCATACTGAGGACCAGTGAGGGTTTTTAACCAACAAAGTGAGGTCCATTTTTACAAAGTGAGGACATTTTGGTCGGTCCTCACTTTGTTGTCATTGAAATCACTTCCTTAGGTTGCTATAACATGCTATACTCAATTTGTCCAAAAAAAAAAAACTTTGGACGACATAGTATAGCAAAACTTTTTACCAAAATATTTTTTCAAATTTTGGACGTTTTTGAGTATAGTATGACATTTTGTCAAATTTTGGACCAACATTTTTTTGTCAAAGATTTTTTCAAATTTTGGACATTTTTGTCAAAATTTTTGTCAAATTTTTTTTTTTAAATTTTGGTCGACATAGTATAAGTATGATGTTTTTGTAAAATTTTGGACCAAACATAAAAAAAAAAAAAAAAAAAAAAAATAGAACAAGTTTTCCAGCCCTTTTTGCTCTGGGGCTCCACCAGCAGACATTTTATGGTACTGCCACCAGTAGTTCTTTGTAGATGTCATTCATGAAGTAGATATTTGTAATTGTGTTGATTTATAAAGTGGAAATGCTGGTCCTCACTTTGTCAGCAACAAATGTATGCAGCAAGTACAAGAATGTGTGTGTGTGTCTGTGTGACATGTAATCCTGCCGACGAGGTCGTTTGACTTTAATATTTCATGCGTTTGTTACTCGTTTGTCCTCCCTTTGTTTACATCTCGCGTATTTTAAAGCTGTCATTGGCTTGAGTTTGAACGACTGTACGATGTGATGTGACAGAAAAAAAACAAACAAACATGCGACATGTAATACGGGAACAAAACACGTACAAATCTAGATTAAAGTAAGTAAGCGAATGTGCAAAGCTACTGAATGTCATCATGGAACATTGCAAACAAACAAAAAAGTCAACACGCGGACTCTCCTCCTCTGCTTTTATCTCAGAGGGGGAAGAAGTATGGTTTCTCAATTACCCTCGTTTGCCTGTCCTCCCCCCCCCTCCACCCTCCATCCCTCCCCCCCTCCGCCCCCCCCACCCCCCCCGACCTGTGGCTGTATTTACGCGAACGTCCATTTTATCCATGGCTTTTAATGGCGTATTAAAAAAAAATAAAAAATCACTTCCCCATCAAAATGCCCTCTCCTAATAGCTTTTCAGAGCTGTTTGGGAGCCGTTTGGGTTTGGTCATTAGTGGACCATGAGTGTGTGTGTGTGTCTGTGTGTGTGTGTGTTAGTGTGTGTGTCTGTGTGTGGTGTTTTTGGACCAGGCTAAGAGGCGCTACTAGGTTTGTCCTAGGTGGGATAAGCATAAAGGGATGGTGGAGGCTGCAGGGTGGGGCATCCAGGCTGTGCCCACGAGGGTGGGGTTGTTTAGGGTTTGTGTAAGTGTGTGTGTCTCTCTGTGTGTGTGTGTGTGTGTGTGTGTGTGTGTGTGTGTGTGTGTGTAGCACTTACTGGGCCTGATGGGAATGCCAACCCCCCTCAAACACAAACACACAAACACACACCACTTTTCCAAATCACTAATGGAGCATCTTTGGGCTCCAATAAAAAAAACACACAAACACACAAACACACAAACACACAAACACACAAACAGAAACGCTTTCGCACAACTTTGTCACATGTGTGTGTGTGCGGAATATGATCCTCCACCTCGTCTTCTTCCTCTTTTGTTTTCTCCTCTGTTGCTTTTCACACTTTTTAATTATTCACTCGCCGCATATGTGTTTGTGTGTTTGTGTGTGTGTGTGTGTCAAACAAGTGATGTCACCCGTAAGAAGTTTCTTGTTGTTTTGGAAGTGGAAGTTGTGCGTTTGTGTCGCGTATAAAACCACTTCGCGACAATTGGCTCCGCCCACGTTGAGGAGTTTGTTTTTTGATATAATTAAAATTGTGGCACAACCAACTTTTTGTTCCCGTCATAGTGTGTTTTAATGCTATAAAGGACATTTAAGGAATTGTAACCCATAAATGCTACAAAACCACAACCATAACCAGGTGTCTTTTGTGCCATAAACACAGTTTTCACCCATAATTTCTCCTCATTTCCGCCTCGAGCTAACAATGCTAACAATGAATGCGGTTTAGTTGTGTTTAGTTGTGTTTTTAGGAAACTGTTGTTCAGAGCTGCAGTGCGTACATTTGGATCGTGACGTTTGCTAACGCTATCGTTGCTTGTTTTTGGCGTTTTTGAGCAGAAAACATGTAACGTAGTGACGTGTCTGCAGGCTCCGTTTGCAAGCTAAACTGTCGAGCCTGACCTGAGGGAGCATTTGTTTGTATACAGTGGCAGAGCAGGGGTGCAGGGGTGGGTGGGGACAACAAGTGTTATTCCATCAAACTCTTGTTTTTGAGTAATAGAGCTTTAAAAAGTTACATACAACAGCTGTAAAGAGTGACGTACTACTGCTTTAAAAAGTTACGTACTACAGCTTTAAAAAATACATACTACAGCTTTAAAAGTTACGTATTACAGCTTAAAAAAATTATGCGCTACAGCTTTAAAAAAATACATACTACAGCTTCAAAAAGTTACGTACTGCAGCTTGAAAGAATTACATACTATAGCTTCAAAGGGTTAAAAACTACAGCTTTAAAAAGTTACTTACTGTAGCTTTAAGAAGTTGCGTACTATAGCTTTTAAAAGTTACATAGAACAGCTGTAAAGAGTTACGTACTACAGCTTTAAGAAGTTACTTACTACAGCTTTAAAAAGTTACATACTACAGCTTTAAAAAGTTACATACTACAGCTTTAAAGAGTTACTTACTACAGCTTTAAAAAGTTACATACTATAGCTTTAAAGAGATACGCACTACAGCTTTAAAAAAGTTGCGTACTACAGCTTTAAATAGTGACATACTACAGCTTTAAAGAGATACGCACTACAGCTTTAAAATGTTGTGTACTACAGCTTTGAGAAGTTGCGTACTATAGCTTTAAAAAGTCATATACTACAGCTTTAAAAGCTAATAAGATAAACATTTACGACGTCAACATGGACTCGAGGAGATTTAATGACCCAGAAACAAAAAATATAACTTGATAAAACAAATATAAACATTATTTACTTTGAATATATTTGATGCTTTATTTAAAACAAGACCTCAAACATTAAGTTTGACAAACATAATAGATATATGATTGTCATTTAACAGTGTTGCCCTGCAGCAACAAGATCATTCACAGCTACAGGGATTTTTATCAACACAAAATGAACACAAAACTCAGAGACTTGACAGTTTCAGGAGAAAAGCTCATCTCCTCGCGACGTCAGCTCTGCTTCTGCTTTTAAAGAGAAAATCCTGACGAGCAGCAGCTGTCGACGATCACCTCACCTACTCTGCACCTGCTGGCCACGCCCACTTCTGTGTGTCACATTACAGACGTAATCTGAAAACTGTTTCAAGGCTTCATATCAAGTGCTTTTTTTTTTTAACACTTAATTTTACAGGATTTCAGAGGCTTTAAAGTTAAATTTCAAAATAAAAGACGTCAATATCATTTCACAGACTTTATTGGCGATTTAATAGCACATGGTTGTGTTTTATTGTAACACTGATATGAGTGTGGCGACACTTTTGAAGTGTAATCGACAATGAATGGATTAAGACAATAATTGTCAACTATTTTGAGTCAAATTTGGATTTTTCAGCTCCTTAAATGTGAATATTTTCACAAAGAAATCATTAAATCTTTTTGGTTGGTGGACAAAAACAAGACATCGTTGTTTTCGAGGTTTAGGTTTTAGATTTTCACTATTTTCTAAAAATGTATTTCTTAATCTACAAGATAATCGAGTGTCAGTGGTGATTCTTGGAGTTTAACACCAATATTTGTGCAGGAAAATACTGTGTTTATCCCACTAAAGTTACAATAGTTGTTGTAATCATTCTTGCAGTGTAACCTTAACCCTAAAACCAGGTTTAAACCCTTTTAAAAAAGCCCTTTAAAGCGTCTGCTGACTGTATTTCCAGCGCGTGCAAACACCTTGTTTCTCTTGGAGTGCGACGCGTTTTCTTTGGCGTCGATCGCGGGGTGTTTTTCTCTCTCCCCGGGAGCCGTCGAGTGAATTTAAAGAGGCCGGTGAAAGTGCGTTAACGCAGCCGTAGATCAGATTCAGCAGCTCTGTCTCGCTGTTCCTCTCGGTGAGTTTTTCTTTTTTCCCTCTCCTGCAGAAGACGTCCGGGGCCATCGATCGGCCTCTCGCTCTGCGGCGACGGCTGCAGCTCTAATGAATCAGGAGCTCGGTGTTTTTGTTAATAAGACAGCGAGGCCTGTCTTCTGTCGCTTTATCTCTCTCGCCTTTGCTGTATTTGAGCGGCCGTGTTTCAGCTTTTCACGTGGAATCCTTCATATCGATCATTAATGACACAACGTCCTTTCAAAATAAAGTCAATTAAGCGTCGTGCAAGACTTATAGGAGCCAATTCCAATTCAAGCTCAACCCTTAATCTTAACTGGCCCTCAAAACCTCAAAGTGTTGAGGGTTATTTTTGTCACTTAGAAACGGGACACCCCTTAAATGCAGATACGTCTTCAGACTGTAGGGGGCAGAATAACGCGAAAGCTGCGCGAAAGCTGCGATCCGTTTGTCAGTCAAGTTATTAGGTTGTCAGTTAGTTATAAGATGATACTCGCTTGCCCGCAACCGGCCGGCTATTGACAAAAGATCGTAAAAAATTAAAATAAATGTTTACGCAACAATGACGTCAGTAATCCATAATATGGGCCTAAACTAAGATAATACAATGGTTTTCATCATTTTTTATATCTCTATTAACAAAGAAAATACTTACATTTGTAGCGTTACCCGTTTCGCCGCTTTCGACGCGATCTTTGTTATGGGAAAACGCGCAATGCATTCTGGGTAGCCCTTGCTCCCAAGAGGGTGGTCTCGGAAAAAATCCCGGAGAATCACGGGACAGCACTTGCACGCTAGCGGGAGCGCGCATTTTTTAAGACCTAGCGCTCCTATTGGCCGTTCTCCTACGACGCGATGAAGAAGTTTCGCAACACACTTTTTTAATGTTTTTTTAACCGCGCGCACACATTTGGCGTTTTAATCAAACGTGGTTTTCATGGAGGGAGATTCCGGAGATTGGAGATCTCACAGAATCACGCGTGACTTCGGAACGTCGGGACGACTCTAAACATCGTGTCCTTCAGACGACGGGATAATGATGATACGGGCGACGCGATCTGTTCGCTCGTCCACGCAATTCTGACTCGAGTGCGGGGGGCGTGGCTTAAGGAGCACGATACAGTGACTCTGACCCTTTGTTACAATGTTACGTCGCAGTTTTTTCGTATCCACGGCCCAGATCAGGGCTGTGTGGCCGTTTGTGTTAAAAGCAGGATTTGGTTTGCGTTTCCTCTCCTTCCTCCTCCTCCTCCTCCTCTTCCTCCTCTTCTCCTTCACCACATTCATCTATCGATGAAAGAAAAAAACAGAAAGAAAGAAAAAGAGGCTTTTTATCGCTGATGGTCTAATAGTCATAAATTTGTATTAAATATGTCCTTTATCGATCGGCCTTTTGCCGGATGAATACAATTAAAGGGACGGGAGCTGAGTGCTTCCCACCTGGGAGGGGAGGAGGATGGTGAGGGGGGGGGGGGGTTAAAAAGAGAGGAGGGAAGGATGGAAGGATGGAAGGAAAAGTGGGGAGGGAGCGGTGGATGTGTGTGTTTTCACGATTCTCCTTCTTCTTCTTCTTCGTCGTCGTCGACTCGGTGTCGTTCTGTTGCCAAACGATGAGGATGAAAAGAGGCGGTGAAATGTGTGGGAGGTGTGGAAAAAAAACTGAAAGACAGGGATGGAGTGATGACAGAGAGAGAGAGAGAGAGAGAGAGAGAGAGAGAGAGAGAGAGAGAGAGGACGGCCACCTGTACGCAAAACGCCGACGGACAGATGGAGGGATGAAAGCAGCTGACCAGAGATGGGATTATATACATATATAGAGGAAGTGTGTGTGTGTGTGTGTGTGTGTGTGTGTGAATCTGGTTTTCCTTATGTTGTGGGGACACACATAAACGCGTCCACGCGGTCACATGACGGGGACAAAAATCATGAGGACATTTGAAGGTGGAGACGGTGTTTTTAAAGGTTTTTTTTAAAGTGTCCACGAAATGAACGTAGCTGCTGCAGGTCCCCGCACGTCACTCAATACCAGACAGGCTTGTGTGTGTGTGTGTGTGTGTGTGTGTGTGTGTCTTCAGTGACCAGCAGCCTTAAGAAAAATCCCTTCCTTTTCGTCTTAGTGTGTCTCAGGGACACTAGCGTCTGTTGTTTTCCGGCTGTTTTGTTTATTCCCATAGTCGTTTTTTAAAGGAGAACTTTGTCTTTTTTCTCTACAGAGCTCCCCCTACAGTTTGGGAGTACAACACCGCCGTAAAATACGCGCCCATCCAGCCATTCCATCGTCTTCTCTACATCCACGCTGGTCACGATCCGTTTTTCACGCTTCCGCGTTTTTCAATTCCCCCTCATGTGATTTGAAAAGTCCAGTCCGTCTTTTTCGCTTCCTCCGACAACGATTATCTCTTTTGCAACGACGAACGTCCAACCCCCTTTTTTGCATTACCGTAATTACGCGGCGGTTTGTTTGTGCTATCGCGAAACATTCCAGCGGTTTCACCTCAACGCCAACGCGCGGTTATTACGGTAATTTCACTCTCGCATCTAAGACCAACGCCTCTCCATAAGTTTCCATTTTTTTGGTCTGTTTTTTTCTTTTGGACATTGAGACAAACACCTCAAACAAATGTTATTTTTAAACATGTTGTATTGTTTCCCTTCATTTGGAAGTGTTAATACACTATTATAACACGCAGTAAATGGTGAATAACTGCCAGATATTGGAGGTTATAATGGAAAAATGGGCAAAAAGCACTTAGTTACGGGAAATTTTCTGGTTAAAATGAGCAAAAAAGTCATTCTGAGGCTTTAGTGCTAAAGGGCTAAGGGTTTGGCGGGACCAGGCGATCTTGCAGCGACGCGTCGCGACAAGAATGTCCTGGAAAAGAAAACTCCAAAACTTCCGGCGCCCGTGGAGCTGAGGCGCGAGCAGCACACGCACTTGATCAAAATGTAAATAACGAGGTGCTTTTCGCCGACGGCTGTTTGAATAATGCGACGACCTTTTTCTTATGTAGGTTATCGTCAGAAAACGCTGCTGAAATTAACCTTTTCGGAGTTTTTGTGTTTTTTATCGTCCTGACCGGCGAAACAGCAAGTGGTTCGGCTTAAGGTGACGCACACGAGCACCGGATTTTGTTTTTTGCAGCGAAGAAAAGACCAAAGGGTTTGAGCCCTGGTTGGAAGAAACCAAGCCTTTCTGCATAGAGTTTGCAGGTTCTCTCCCCCTCTGTGTGCATGGTCTAATCCTCCTGTGGAGGATAAAGCGGTCGAGAGAATGGACGGATGGATGAATATATTCAGGTTAAACCAACTGCCGTTCAGTTTTCGTCGGCGTTGGTTTGTTCCTTTGTTGTTTCCGTGGCAGTTTTGATCTTTACGCCAAACCGTATAAAGATCTGCAGGACTTTTTCCAAGTTTCAGCTTCTAAGATAATAATAATCCAAGGGTTCGCTCGTCTACCGTTCAAAATATCGAAGTTTGGACACGTTTTAACCTTTCTTAAAAAATACAAAATTAAAGGCGCCATATGTAAGAATGTGGCCAAAAAAACGGTTACTACGTTCAAATTCAAAATACCGAAAATACCTTTTAGGTTTTCGTTTTCTGACGTAACTGGCAACCCGCGGTCGCTCGGCAGCTGAGACTCTACTGACCGCAATGATCGGTAGACGGCGGTAGGTGGCGCCACATGCCAAAACATGATTTGCAGTCTGCAAAATATATGTTTTAATGCAAATATTTTGTCTGTACTGTTGTTGTTGGTGAGTTCAGTTTGTTATATGAACATTATTCCTGAGTCTCTGTGACATATTAGGAGGATTTTATGATTTATTACGTGATGCACCTTTAAAGATACTTAGATAGTAGAAATCATCAAGACGTTCACGTTTCAAAGTAAAGGTTTCACTCTCCCTATTCACGACGATGTCTTCCGATTCGTCAAACCCGTCGTCGCTGACGGAAAACAAAGACGATTTCCGAGCGTTTTTGGCTCCGACAAAAGGACGTAATCAGCTGATTTGAGCCGCCTCGACGACGACCACATCAAACCAGATTAAGGTCACAAATCTGCAGCAGATTAACAGTTGGAAGAAAGTTTGAGTTTCTGCGCTCGAGCTGAGTCACTGAGAATCCTGTGTGTGTGTGTGTGTGTGCGTGTGTGTGTGCGTGTGTGTCCACACCAAGTTTCCTCTTTCAAACCCTTGTTTCTCTCTCTCTCCGCTCACATAAGTGCTGTAATTTGGATGCTCTGTAATTTCACCGTGGTGGTTTTAGGGTTAAGTGGAGGCTGTCGCTGCCATCATGAGTACTGCTCTTCCAAATGGACACACACACACACACACACACACCAACACACACACACACACACACAGACACAGACACACACACACGTTGGATCATCGCTGCATTGGCGCTTGAAAGCTTCTCCAAAGGCCAGTCCATTTAATTACATTTATAAACACAGTTAAAGGGCCCGGGCCTGTGTCATTAGAACTTTATGAGTTACATTACACTGTGACTGAGTGTGTGTGTGTGTGTGTGTGTGTGTGTGTGTGTGTGTGTGTGTGTGTGTGTGTGTGTGCGTCCTTCGAAGAAAGAGAAGGAAAAAGAAAGAGGAAAATCTGTCACCGGGCAAATATTCGAGGTGTCTGGATGAATAAAGACTCACGTAAACACACGTGAACTCGGGCAAACATACGTGTGCACACACACACACACAAACACACGTACACACAGACACACACACTAGTAGATTAGCAGTGAAAAAGCTTCTGATAACGCAGTCTGTAGCTCAGCAGGGATTCCACACACAGAGACAGAAGGTATTGATATATCCCACACACACACACACACACACGCACACACACACACACACACACACACACACACTGGGACAGACGGTATTGATATTTTCGCTCATCAGCCTCGAGTGTGTGGCTCTCTCTCTATCTCACACACACACACACACACACACACACACACACACACACACACACACACACACACACACACACACACACACACACACACACACACACACACCCATTGTTGTCTCAGATAATTCAAACACATTCATATTTTTTTTTTTTTTGCTCTTTCATGAAAACACCTCATTGTCTGCGTTTTTATAAAAAGTTATTTTAGACTGAAGATGGAAGAAGAAACAGATCTGACTCTGTTCACAGAGTACACAGAGTATGTCGAGTTGATAGAGTACACAGAGTATGTCGAGTTCATAGAGTACACAGAGTATGTCGAGTTCATAGAGTACACAGAGTATGTCGAGTTCATAGAGTACACAGAGTATGTCGAGTTCATAGAGTACACAGAGTATGCATAGAGTGTAGAGTACGTAGAGAACATAGCGGCGCATAATTCATAGAGTTTATAGAGCATGTAAATACACAGAGTTGCTATAGTATGTAGAGTACGTAGTACGAAGTATACAGAGTTCATAGAGTAGGTAGAGTTCTTAAAGTGTCTCGAGTTCAAAGGGTACCTAGGGTTGATAGAGAAGGTAGAGTTCATAAAGTCAAGTATGTAGAGTTCAAAGAGTACTTAGAGTTCATAAAGTATCTAGAAAACACAGCATACCTTGGGTTCATAGAGAAGGTAGAGTTCTTAAAATAAAGTATGTAGAGTTCAAAGAGCACCTAGAATGCTTGGAGTACATAGTGTTTACAGTTGCGTAGATTTACCATAATACCTGGAGTACGTAGAGTTCACGGAGTATGTAGAGTATTCGTAGAACTTAGAGTACGCAGTGTGCATCGAGTCCATAGAGTATGTAAAATTCACAGAGTAATTAGAGTTCATAGAGTAGGTCGAGTTACCATCGTACGTAGAGCTCTAAGAGTACATAGAGTTTATAGTGTACATAGAGTTACCATAGTACAGTGAGCTCATAGAGTATTTAGACTACACAGAGTACACAGGGGAATGTATTTACATAATCTTGGTCAACCGAGCAAACAAGAGCTTGAAAGCAAAGTCAAATTCTTTATAAATCGCCGTAAAGGAAACGTTCTGTTGTTGGATTTTCTCTTTCACAAAGTTCTTTGTCGTTTTATTTTGAAAGTCCTATGTGAAATCACATAGCAAAGCTATCGCTAATCGCTATTACTTTTCGAATTTTTTCTAAACTTTGATAAAACGACACTCAGGTACGTCACATTTTTCCTCGTATTTGTTGCATCCCTATTGGTTTTTTGTTGAACAAACGACACGCTTTTGCTGGTTTGTCTGTTTAAGAAGTTGTTGAAAATGGCGGCACAAGAATACGGCTTCTGTAAAATCAAGGCTCTTGCGTCAAATACGTTTACATTCGTCTTAAAAATAATGGAAATTCTTGCTTTTGCTTCGCAGAATTTTGTGTTTTGTAAAATTCAACCAAAAATGTTCCTTCCTGTAAATTGTGGGAAAAGAGACCAAAGCTTTGTTTGAGTGTTTTGTGTTTGAATTTTATCGTTTAACAGCATGTTTTGTTGTCGTTTCCGGACATTTTTGTCAACTTCTTGTTCCGTCTTATCTGAAAATCTGTCAAATTCTGCTGCTGCCTGTTTTTTTTAGCCTCCTTTAAATGAGTTTTTTTTTCTAGGTTAAATAATTACAACGTAAGACCTTTATTCTAAGGATATAAAAACACCCGAAATAGTGATACACTTATTATGGGTTTTATATTCAATTCCTGGCAGTGCTGCACATTAAAGCGACTTTAATGGTGATTTTCACATGATGACAATAATCTGGTGAAGTGGTGAAGTGGACAGTGTGTGTGTGTGTGTGTGTGTGTGTGTGTGTGTGTGTTACGACAGAGCAGTCGATAATGTTTAAAGTCATTGGCTCTGCTCTCTCCCCGGGCGCTGCTGTGTATCAGTTACGGCTCAGACGTATAGTCATGAGATGTGTGTGTGTGTGTGTGTGTGTGTCTGAAGTGCAGACACACACACACACATTTACACAATGATGACGTTGTGTCTACACTGTAATTACTGTCAAATATGAGCACGATTTAGATTGTTCTCCCCCATCCATAAATCCTCCATCTATAGAAATGTCATGTGCTTTTATTCTTTAAAGGACTATTACAATTATTATATTATTATACTTTAACAGTTCGTTTAGTTTAATGAGTACAGATAATTAGCCTTTGCGCGATTCTCAAACCCACATTTTTGCACAAATTGCAGAAACAAAAAATGCGGCCTTAAAACTAGGAGCAAAACTAATTGTTTTAATTTTTTCCAAATTTATGACTCAGATTTCTTCTCAAAAAACTTGATAAATGCTTTTAAAGTCATCGACACATTTTGTTTTTGACAACTGTGTCACAAACTAATTCAAATATTTAGTATTTGATCTATATAAGTGCTATGCAGATATACAGGCTGTAATTACACAAAGTGTTGATGTAAATTACACAAAACTGTCAAACTGTCACAAAAATATGGCTTCTCATCATATATTCATGACGGGGGAATATGGGGGCCATACTGCAGAAAAACTATATTTTAGTAAAAAATAATAATAGATGAAAAAATAAAAAAATTACCAGAAAAAAGTCACAATATTTTGCCTTTTTTCGTTTTCATTCACACGATTGGAGTTCCGTTGCCTCTGGATCCAAAATATCTCAAATCTAACAGTTTTCTGAGATACTACAGAACAATAAAGTCTGAGTTAAGAGTTTTTCCCGAGAGGTCAGAGGTCATATTTACGTCATTTACAGTGTCTTTATATCAGACTGTTGCAATAAAGAGAAATATTCCCCCCTCTCATAATAAAACAAAGGCCTGACGACGACGGAGGAGTAAAAATAGCGTTGAAAGCCCGCGGTGAAACGGCCGAGCGTTCCCACGAAGGTAAAAGCGAGGAGGCGATCGTGCACGAGGTCGAGCGTCGATGCCCAGATGTAAATATAACCAGCAGGTCCTGAAAGCCTCGGGCTCAGACAGGAATCCCAAATTGTATTAAGGGACATTGTCTCTCGCTCCCCCAGTATTGCGTGGCTAATCCTGTTTCAGCGATGTTCCATTACCTCAATTACTATCATCTCACCCAGAGGTGGACGCGGCCAAGGACACCGTCGGAAAGCCACGGATGGATGGATGGAGACGGAGAGGAGGGAGGATGGAGGTGGAGGAGGAGGAGGAGGAGGAGGAGGAGGGGAGGTCCAGGCACAGAGGGAGGATTATGAGATAAAGGGGAGGAAGTTAGGAATTAGAGAACGGGCCGATAACGTCGCACTTCCTCACATTTGTGGCGTCTGTTTTTGATATTTCAGGTGTTTTTTAACTTTGCAAAAAGACTCACGTAGTAAAATATAGGGGCGTCATCTTCAATGTGCGACATCCTTAAACCGACATGTTCTACTTTATCTCGCTGTTAGACGGCCGTTTTCGACACGACTGCAACGTTTTTTTTCACAAAACTGTCAAACTGTCACAAAAATATGGCTTCTCATCATATATATTTATGACGGGGTATTTATTAGGGGCCATACTGAAGAAAAACTATATTTAAGTAAATATAATACATGAAAAAAGCCATCTTCAATGTGCGACATCCTTAAACCAACATATTCTACTTTATCTCACTGTTAAACTGACTATTTTCAACGACTGCAACATTTTTTTGTCGCTCACTCTCCCCGCACCAAACCCCATTGAGAAAATCGGCGATTTTACGTCACAGCACACAGGAGGCGTTGATGCACCGCTGCCTCCGTTACTAACTTCACCCGCGTTATTTAACGACTTCAGTGTGTAAAAATCCTTTGTTCGGATTTAAATAAGCGACGTAGCGTTAGCAAACATCAGAGCGCGGCATCAGAGCAGCAGGTACTAAAAACGACGGTTTTCTCTACAGGGTTTGGCGCTGGGAGAAAGACGTGACAAAAAATTTATTTTTGTATTATTCTTATAAATTATGACTTCGTCTATGTATTATTTTTACTTAAATATAGTTTTTCTTCAGTATGGCCCCTAATACCCCGTCATAAATATATGACGAGAAGCCATATTTTTGTGACAGTTTGACAGTTTTGACTCATTGCCATTGCACTTATATAGATTAAATACAAATATGTTGCGTTGTACGTTGCTTATAGGGGATTATTTTACTATTTCAACACATAAATACATACATGTTTCAGTTTTTCTTTTGCGTGTCACGGGCCGGTGTTGATTACCGTGGATGCACAGACACACACACACACTTTTCCCACAACAAACAAAGGAGTCGCGAAACACGAGTCGAGCCGCGTCGAGCGCCGCGTTCTGTACGTTTTCAAGGCAACAGACTGGCGTTAAAAGGACTCGATACGTGTTAAGAATAGTATTATTTACTCGTCATCTTTCTTTGCCTCTCGGTGAACCATCTGTGCAGCAGCAGCAGCTTCACCCTAAACCCAGAACAATGGCTTCTTCTCCGTCTCTTCACCGGACTTCGTATCCGTCTTCATCTTCTGTTCTCACTTAATTTTTTCCTCCTGCCTCAGAGTGCTGGAGAGTTTTGCCTAATGAAGTGTCTGATGATGGGAGTGTATTACAGACGGACAGAGCGAGAGAGGGAGGGAGTGGAGCGAGCGAGCGGTCGCCTACTCTAAAATCCATTAACCTTACAGTTTCAGTCAGTGTGTGCAGACGAGTCCGAGTCAAACGGGAGAAAGAGAAAGAGAAAGAGAGAGAGAGTGTGTTCACGCGGCTCAATATTTGGTTTGTTGTTGTCGGCATTTTATTATATTTCCCCCTCGTGAAGCTCTGGGGAATTTATCTGCAGCAAACGAAGTGATTTGGTCGTTAAAGGGTCCAAAAATGACCAAAATTTTTTTATTTCATATTATAGGAAATCTAAAAAATCACCCAAAAAATAATGACTTTAGTTAGTTACACTTGATTTAGTGAAGTTGGAAAGTGGTAATTTAGGTCGAAATACATTTTTTCCAGCAAATTCATTGATAATTCATTGATAATCCATAAAATATGGATATATACATTATATATATATATATATAATATTTATAAAACATCAACAGCTGAAACATCAGAGATAAATAATTGCCAAATGCCAAAATCCCTTATAAGCAACGTAAATGTCTCCCTACACCAAACCCCATAGAGAAAATCATTGTTTTTAGCCGACGGCGACGCAGCACTTGCTGCTCATGAGCTGCGCTGTTTGTTCGCTTTGCGTCACTTGTTTAAATCCGAATAAAGGTTTTCAAACGTCAAAGTCACTAAATAACACGGGTGAGCTCCGTAATGGAGGCAGGAGTTCGTCAACACTTCCTGTGCGCTGTGACGTAAAATCGCTGATTTTCTCAATGGGGTTTGGTGCGGGAGAGGGATACGAAACAATTGTTTTTCTCAATTTACTCACAACTGGTTGTTGTTGTTGTTGTTGTCATGTTATTGGACACAAAGGTGTGTTTTTCTAGTGAATTTCTTAAATCATTAAATTTCTTCAAATCAATATTTAACATCGTTGGTTTGTGTTTTTAGTCGTCAAAGTTTCGAAATGACAAGTTATGCTTAACTTAAATAATGACTTTAGTTGGAAACACTTAAATGAATTCAGTTGACAAGTTGTTTTCATATAATGTGGTAAATTCAGGTTGAATTAAGCTAATTCATTGAGTTTTTTTCAGCAAAATTCATTAATAATCCATAAAATAAAACCTCGAAATGACAATTCCTTCAAAGATCTTTAACAAAAATGTTGAATTTTTATAAACTGAGTTAACAAAGTTAAACTCTATAAACTAAAAATCTGACTAGTGAAACCAATGAATTCTTGTAGTTTTAATACTCAAGAAAACTCACATTTCTTTGACCATTTGTGCATTTTTTTATTAGACGTGGATCCGATTTCCCAGACGTTTTCTCGTGCGTCAACAGAATAACGAACGACACACTTGAAAACACAGCTGCCGAACGTGAGCCGTTTTTGAACGGAATTAAACGTCAATAAAGTCCTGAAAAAAACTGCATCAACTCACAAAACAGGAAAGCAAAGTTTAAGTTTCTATTTCTCTTCCTGTCCTGTTCGTAAACCTCGTAATCGATCGGATTTGCTTTGACGAAGCCGGATTGAAACGTGCGTCGAGACTGCAATATCACTTTTAGACACAAGTATAGTACAAAATATGCGTCATTTAGTTCATTATTTCATCAAAAGTGCTTTATTTGAGGTGGAAAAAAGGGGGAAAAGAGTGTAAAAATGAAGATAATGAAGGTGAAGTAGGACTAAAAACACTCCAGCTTTGTGATTTTCCCGGGGTTGTCGAGGACGATCTTGTAGCGGCCGCCGGGAACAAAAGACGAATAAATAAATAATTGGCGCCTCTTTGGAGGCTGATGATGCAAATGATATTCGCAGGTTAGACGCGATGCAGGTGCCGGCAATTAGTGGCAATTTGTGGCGATTTTAATGATCCATAATTTAGCTGTTGGTCATGAGGTGTGTGTGTGTGTGTGTGTGTGTGTACAGTAGAAATGGACACACACACACACATGCAGTGGAAACACAAAGGACGGATAATTAAAGACAAGTCCCCCATAATGTCTGCACCACCATTATTTAATGGTAATTTGGACATATTTTCAGTGTTGTGTGCTACAGTTTTTGTTGTATTGTGCAAATCTGGACTGTGTGTCAGTGTGTGTGTGTGTGTGTGTGTGTGTGTGTGTGTGTGTTCATGCCCTCACCCTCAAAAACCAGCTCGGTTCAGCGTCTAATCTCGTTCACCCACCGTAACGAGATTACGGCGCGGTAGCGTCCTCCGCAGGTGCGACCGCAGGTCACCGTCGCCGAGGCCGTTTATAAATAAATAAATAAATAAAACGACAACAACAATAACAAAAAAAACCCGACTAATTGTTGTCGGTGTTTGGTCTCAGAGTGACTCAGCACTTTTTACCCGAGGGGGGAAAAAAGAAAAAAATGATTGTGTGTGATTCACGCTGTGGAGGGTTAGGGTTTCTAATTTAGGCGGAATGTAAATGTTTTTACTGTTTTACTGTGGTCGTCTAATCTGTGTGTGTGTGTGTTCTTGTCTTTCTATGCTTGTGTGGACCACCCCCTGGAAAAACAACCTTTCTTGTGGGGACATTTTCCCTTGTGGGGTCCCGAACGTGGTCCTCACAATGTGGCTCGCGTACATTTGAATGGGAATGAAGATGCTTTTTTGACAGTTTATGGCATTAACTTGTAGTAAAAATCACTTCAAACTAAACTTTATCGATATCTAACAATAAATAAACAACACGGAAATTCGTTCGCCAATTCCTTGGAGGTTAATTTTGCAATAAGGACCAAGAATAAAATCATATCTTGGGGTTTTAGCATCTATTCCACCCCTTCATAATGTACTTTATCTCATAAACTTGATGTTTGTCAGACAAACTATGGTCTTTTCAACATTAATATAGTAACATTATCAACAATTTACACCCCATTGGTCAGTTTTGTACCAGTTGGAAGTCAAGATTTGAAAAAATAATCACTCTTGGTCCAAAAATCAACCAAATATTCACTATCAATGTTCTAATGTGAAAATTGCATTGATTGGAAACCTTTCTGTACAATAAAAGACCTATTTGACCTCTTAAATTTCTGCTTTATTACAATTACAATATATTCCAAAGCAGTGGTTCCCAAAGATGGGTCATGGGAAATGGTTTTTTGGATGCCCAAATACATCTTTCTGAACGTTTGCCACCTATTATTGAAGATTTTACGTGTATTTATGTTGAATAACATGCATTTAAATGGCGATTCGGGTCGTTCATTCGTCCATTTAGCCATTCAAAAATGACACTGTGTGTCACAGATAATGGCTTGTAGACACTCAAGGCTACATCATAGACTTAAATATTTGCTCTTTGCTCGTGATTCATGCTGCAATCTGGGGTCACAAAGTCCTTCCCCCATATATATAGAAAGTTTGGGAAAACACTGTTCTGCAGTGTGTATTTATGCTGTTACCGCAGAAATAAGGAAGCAGTAAATTAGGACTCTGTTCGGTTTTGCCTCCTCGTTGTGGCTACGTGTGCGTGTGTGCGTATGTGTGTGTGTGTGCGTGTGTGTTTGTCAGTCTGTTTTTGGTAGATCATTGCGAAGTGCTCGTCCGCCGGGACAACAGCCCAACACTGCTTTGTTCTCCTGCTTGACAATAGAAGGACTCAACAGTCCGTCCGAAGGGAAAAAAAACGATGTCCCAGAGCCGTCTGCGAGAGGCGAAAGAACAAACGCACACACACACACACACACACACACACACACACACACACACACACACACACACACACACACACACAACACACACACACACACGCTACGTCTCACATGCTACTCATGTGGGGCATGACCTCGATAAGAGCTGCTGTTGTTTTGCGCCAAAGACCTCGACATCATGTGCCGACCACTTTTTTGCAAAAAAAAAAGAAGCTTAAAAGGGCTTTAAATGAAAGATGAGTTCAGCCGATTTAAACGCACTCGGCCTTAATGAATTTCATTCATTCTGCGGATAAACGGTCTCCTTTGGTCACGCGTGGAATAACAGTGGAGGGTGTCATTTTTTAAATGTAAACCAATTACCGTCATATCCACCGATCACATCGCCGCACAACGCTCTCTCTGTGTCTCTCAATACGGCAGTGTTTGGTGTTGTCGTGTGACCCGGTGACACAGAGACGACCGCGTTGCGCTAGCAAAGAACGAAAAACTGCGTTATCATTGAAAACGCAAAAGAAACGACCACAAGAAGTGAATTCTTCTGCTCAAAAAACCTTGTTGTTTAGTTTCTTTGACCCTATAAACAATTCTTGTCTCCGCCCGCCTCTGCTCTGCTGCTGTATACGCATATTACAACTCCCCCTAACGCGATTCTTTCCCCTTTTTGTCTCGACAGGTAAGGAGGAGCCGACCACCTACACCTGCACCACGTGCAAGCAGTCGTACGGCAGCGCTTGGTTCCTGCTGCAGCACGCCCAGAACAACCACGGCTTCCGCATCTACCTGGAGAGCGAACACGGCAGCCCCCTGACGCCGCGCATGGGCGGGCCCTCCTCTCTGGGCGGAGGCGCCGACTGCCCGTCTCAGCCCCCGCTCCACGGCCTCCACTTGCCCCCGGACGCGAGCCCCTTCAACCTCCTGCGCATGCCCGGCTCGGGCTCAGGCGGACGGGACAGCGTCGGGATGGGGGGCATGGTCGGCGCCGTCGCCACACCCGGCGGGGGCCATCTTCAGCGATTCCCTCCCACGCCGCCTCTTTTCAGCCCGCCTCCGAGGAACCACTTGGACCCGCATCACCTGAGCCCAGAGGAGCTGGCGCTGGCAGCCCACCACCCGAGTGCCTTTGACAGGGTGCTGCGCCTCAATCCTCCTCTTCCCCTGGACCCACCCCCTACCATGGACTTCTCGCGGCGGTTACGGGAGCTGGCGGGCAACGCCTCAGGGTCCACTCCCCCTCTGTCCCCCAGCCGACCCAGCCCCATGCAGCGCTTGCTCCAGCCATTCCAGACAGGGGGTGGGAGTGGAGGATCGGCAGGTAGTGGAGCAGGGGCCAGCAAACCTCCATTTCTTGCGACCCCACCTCCTCTTCCAGGTTCCCTGCAGTCACCTGTGGGCTCACAGACTACCCCGACTCCCCTTATCCCTTCCGGAGAGGCGACGCCCTCCTCCACCAACCCCTTGAAATCAAAGTGTTGTGAATTCTGCGGCAAGGCCTTCAAGTTCCAGAGCAATCTCATTGTGCACAGGCGCAGCCACACGGGGGAGAAGCCGTACAAATGTCACCTGTGTGATCACGCGTGCTCACAGGCGAGCAAACTCAAACGCCACATGAAGACTCACATGCACAAATCCTCCTCGCCGAACGCGAGCAAGTCGGAGGACGGCCTCTCTATGGCCTCCTCCCCGGAGCCCGGCACCAGCGAGCACATGGGTAGTGCGAGCAGTGCTCTCAAGTCGGTGGTGGCCAAGCTGAAAAGTGAGAACAACCGCCTGCGGAGGGAAAACGGCGAGGAGGAGGAGGAGGAAGAAGAGGAGGAGGAGGAGGAGGAAGAGGAGGAGGAAGAAGAGGAGGAGGAGGAAGAGGAAATAGAGGAGGAGGAGGATCTAAATGGAGAGAGGGAGCCCAGGAAAAACAACAGCTACCACTTTGGTTTGAATCTTGAAGCGCCGCGGCAGCACGAAAACAACGGCGGCATCGGAACTCGACTCGGAGGTTTGGCCGACGACGTGGCCATCCCCCGGTCGCTGCCCGAGGTGATGCAGGGCATGGGCCTGGCCGCAAGCATGCAGCACTTCAGCGAAGCACTCAACGCGCACAAGCGGAACGCCATGGCCCAGGAGAACCACCTCCACCACCACCTCAGCCGAGACCACCACCTCAGCCGCGACATGTGCGACGGAGTCTCCGTCCTGGACACGGATCGCGGGGAGGAAGGTTCGGTCTCGACGGTGAACGGGCGGGGAGCGTCCCCCAACGAATCGGCCTCCGTCGGCCTCTCTAAGAAACTGCTTCTCGGTAGCCCCAGTCCAATCAGCCCTTTCTCCAAACGCATCAAGCTGGAGAAGGAGTTTGACCTGCCCACACCCACGATCCCCAACACGGAGAACGTCTACTCGCAGTGGTTGGCCGGTTACGCCGCCTCCCGACAACTCAAGGACCCCTTTCTGAACTTTGGGGATTCCAGACAATCGCCGTTCACCTCTTCGTCGGAGCACTCGTCGGAGAACGGCAGCCTGCGCTTCTCGACTCCGCCGGGGGAGCTGGACGGCGGCATGTCGGGCCGCAGCGGCACCGGCAGCGGGGGCAGCACGCCGCACCTCGGCGGCCCCGGCCGGCCCAGCTCCAAGGACAGCCGCCGGTGCGACACGTGCGAGTACTGCGGCAAGGTGTTCAAGAACTGCAGCAACCTCACGGTGCACCGACGCAGCCACACGGGGGAGCGGCCGTACAAATGCGAGCTGTGCAATTACGCGTGCGCGCAGAGCTCCAAACTGACGCGCCATATGAAGACCCACGGTCAGGTGGGCAAGGACGTGTACAAGTGCGAGGTCTGTCAGATGCCCTTCAGCGTCTACAGCACCTTGGAGAAACACATGAAAAAATGGCACAGTGACCGTCCTTTGAGTACCGAGATAAAATCCGAGTAGAAGGCCGGACTTATGGGACCTTTTTTCCCCCACCCCACCCCACCCCCCCACACACACAGCTATGTCCACCATTAGTCCCCTGTTTATTCCCAGCTCCTTGTAGATTTGCCCCCCAAACCCCCTCCCACAACACTCCACTTTCACCAGTCCGGTGGAAGCTTAAGACCATGTGCTCTGCACCAGCACACCCCCCCCCCCCCACCCTCCCCCGCGCCTCCATTACCCATTGAATGCATGATCTGTATCGGGGCAATACTCTTGCATTGACGCAAAACTTTGAGCCTTTCTCTTGTGCAATAATTTACATGTTGTGTACAATTTTTTTTTTTTTTTTTTTTTTTTAATTTTCAAGTTTTTTTTCGTTTCCATTTTTAAGAATTAGTCAGCATGCATAGTATGTTTTTGCTAATTGAAAAAAAAAAAAGAGAAAAGAACTTGTCCCTGGTTGATTACTTGTTGAGTAAATGTGTTGCTGTTTTTTCCTCTCGTTCTGTTTTCTTTTTTTAATTCTCCAAAAAAAGAGAAAAAGACAAGAAAGAGACGTCCATGCTGCATATACATTCTGTGACGCATATCATGTACAGTTTGGTTTTTGTAAACATGGAAGGCGAGCAGTCGTTGCCCCCTCTTCTTCTTACGACCCTGGAAAATGCACTTATCCCCGATCTTTCTAAAAGACGCCACCGTTCACGCAGGGGTTTTTAAAAACAACGATAAAAAAAAAATCACGAAAAGAACGAAGACAAAATCAAACATTAGCTTGATGACTCGACTTAAAACATTTCTTTCAAAAAGACAAGGGTGAGCTCGGAATTCGTACTATCATTTGGTTCAAAACTAAAAAGAAAGAGTGCCTTTGATATTACGTGACTGCATTGGCCGTAATCTTATCCGGTATAAGTTTGGGGTCACGCTAGATAAAAGCTAAAAAAAAAGGTTCACGCCACCCGGGTTAAGGTCCTTGCATCAAGCACCTGACTGCTCCGATGGGCTGCGACGACTAAGGAAAGATCTCATCAATCATCATTTATCTACCTATTACATGTTCGATAGGCTTAATCTTTGATGTGTGGAATTCACGGCAAGCATGGTACAAGCAGTATTGTGTATATCTGAATTATTATGTTGTTTTGTTTTGTTTTGTTTGTTTGTTTCTGGTAAAGGAGGTACTTTTTTTTTTTTTTTTTTTTCTAAAGATAAATCTGTAACGTACAATCCTGCTCTTGAGGGATACGACGCACGGACGGACGGACGGACGGCGGAGGACGTATCTGCGTTAGCACAAACCTACACAACAACGACAACAACAACCGAAATACACAAAAAAAAAAAACAACAACGCTGCTTTGATATATGTCGGTCAGTCAGTGTGTGGAACAATGCATGACGGTAACGTCGAAATATGAGCGCTACTACGTGAGGCTAACTTTATGAGACAGAAGGCTAACACAGAACTGAAAGCTACATACGTACAACGGAGGATTTCCCCCTTCACTTGCATTGCTGGCATCAAAAACAGGGTTATTATTGTTATTATTATTAACTATGAATTGCAAACGAGAAAAAAAAAGAAAAGGATAGCTGTACTCTTGAAAAGAGTACATTTAATCAGTGTGCGTAGGCTAATGCAGGGCACACGTTTGCTGTTTTTTTGTTTTACACCCAAAAAGAAGGGTATTTTTTTTTTTTTAATCTGTTTTGATTGTTTTTACGTCGAGTCTCGTTCCAGCTGTTGATAGCGTAGCACTCGTCACGCTGACACCTCTCTTTCATTGTCCCACACTGATGCAATGTTGGTACACGAGTTAGGTCTCAAAGCTATCGCTTGACATTTATACATGAAGTGCACTGTTTGGAATTTTTTATTTTTTATTTTTTTCTCCCAGTTTACACGTTTATGCTGAAGTGGGAGGGAGGGGAGGGAGGTGGGGGGGGGGTAAAGAATTGTTGAAATGCTGTCAGATAACGTGGGTAATGACACACACACACACAGAGAGGCCTCAGTCCCCAAAACCTCTCCTTACCCACTAACCGCTTCACTACGACTGTGGAGGACACTCGTGATTCAGGGCGGAAGGTTTAAAGGACGCCGTCGTTGAGCAAATCGACAGGTGCGACATGAGAAAGAACGGCAACAGATCGCGGGATTGCTGAAAAAAAAAAAAATGTTGTTGATCAAAAATCAACAAAAACAAACAACTATACTGTGTATTTTCAAAACCGTTGTCAAATTGGTTCAATTCATGCTAATTAAGTCAGATTTTAGTCAGACTAAGACAATAATTTGGGTAGTCTGACTAAAAATAGAGCTAGTCCTAGTCCTACCTGGATGATTGGGATACATAGTCCGATTACTTCTGCATGTGTACGCTTAGTCGGACTGGAGTCGGACTTGGCATCTCACTGTTTGTTTTCCTGTGACGTAAAGGTCAACAGGAAACGGATTAAATACGCGCTAGCTTACAGTGAGATACAGCGCCACCTACGGAGGCGGAGTCAGGCGAAAAAAAAAAGGATTTTCGGCGAGTTTGTCCGATTGCCTGCCTTAGTCGGACTTACGATAATGGACTCGAGGCTTGTTTGTTAGCATGAGCATAATAAACGTGGGGAGTTTGAGCGTAAGTACATTTTTTTAGCCCGTTTGCCTTCGTTCTCGTGTTGCACGTCTCGCTCGTATCGTGCCCCAAAATGGCGGCGCTCAGATTAAAGAGTGTACAGAGGAGTGGGTTTTTTTTTGGGACCGGGGCCATAATCTGTTGTCGGCGACTCCAACCTCAACGCCCTTAACCTCTGTGTCCCTTTGCCATTTTCACCTTTTTTTTACAACAACAACAACATCTTTCTCAGTTTGTTGCTTCTGCGAACGCCAAGAGTTCTTAATCTGGGCTGAAACAATTTCACCCTGGCTGCAAAAGTCTGTAAATGAATTCAAAAGAAGCGGCTCGTTTACTGAACTGTATCACAGAGATGTTGCCATCGCTAAACCCGAATAATCTGTAGATCATCTTCAGATAGACCTCGACAGCCAGACAGCAAACACTGCGAGAACCTGTTTTATTTTATTTTATTTTGTATAAATTCATTTTTTTTTTATAAATTTGGCCAATTAACTATCTGTTCGGGGGGGGGGGGGGGTGAACTGTGTTTACGTTTCATAGTCATTCCTCGTTAGCGTCTCGGTGAGCGACCACACGATAATTATGTGAAATGATTAAAAAGGAAAAAAAGATGGAAAAAAACAAACAAACAAACAGACAAAAAAAAAATAATCTGTGTTTTTTTTTTATTTAATTACATTTTTATTTTATTTAATTTTTTTTTTTTTTTGCCTTGGCTCTTCACAGCTCTTCAGGTTGAAATACAATTTGCATTTGGGGTGAAATGATTTAAGATTATATATGGATATATAATAAAGAACTTACAAATATAGGAACATGCACAGTCATTGTCGATTCCTATGCTTAAAAAACACATTTATGGTTCTACTTTTTTCCTGTATTTCTAGAAACTGTATTTGAATTCAATGTTCACTTAGAATAGGCACTATAGTATTTATATTGAGGCTCGTATTTTTAACTGTTGCTTGTGCTCTCTGAAAGGTATTTACCATACCTTTTTTTGGTAGTGGAATTAAAAGAAAAAAAGTCACAAAAAAAAAAAAAAGGTTTAAAAAATCCCAGGCTGCCACAGTATATTTTTTTAATTTGGCAGGATAATATAGTGCGAATTATTTGTATGTTTAAAGAAATAAAAAAACACGTAAAAAAAAAAAAAAAAAGCAGCTAAAGTACGTGGCACCGGGAGACGCCCCGCGGGACCATAAAATGGCCGCCGCGCTGTTTCCTGTCCACACAGGTGGTTGTACATATCTTTGTTTTTTTCTTTTTAATTCTGGGTTCCTCCTCTTCCTGGCTCCGCCCACTCCTGGCTCCGCCTACTCCTGGCTCCGCCCCCTTGCTGCCATTCTCGTATGCAGTAAAATGCAGCCCGTTCTGTTGTGCGCTTCTGTCTTTCTCACCTCCCCAAGCCCCGCCTTGAGCCCCGCCCCCGACTCCTCCCACCTGACGACATTCCAACACCGAGAGAAAGAGAGGGGGGGGGAAAAAAAACAAAAAACTTCATATGCAGTACATGGATTACGAAAAAAAAAAAAAAAAGCGTCAAAAATAAATACACTTTGAAAGAAACTTAATGTTTTTGCCGTTTTTTTTTTTTAAATTTTAATTTAATTTTTGTTTTGTTTTGTTTGTTTCATTGCCAAAATTCTAAATGGTGCTTTATATTTAGATTGGGTATATACTTTCATATGCAAAGCATATTTAAAAAAAAAAATAAAAAAAAATAAGAGCGACCTGGGGGACGTGGAGACGCCTGAGCTTGAGTTTGAGACTTTTTTTGTAAATGGCAATGCGGAATATTTTGTTATCAGCCTTTTCTATTCCTGTTCTGAGAGCTGTTTGTTGTAAACTTGAACTTGAACTTTATCTTTTTAAACTACGGGAGTTACTATTTATTACAAACCTGCCTGTGTCTGTTCAAAACAGACGCACGGGACGGATCCTTATTTTTATTTGATTTGATTTTGTTTTATTTGTTTCTTTTCTAAACGATGATGGCCAATGGTCATATTTCTTTTTTTTTTTTTTTTTGGTTGTTGTTTTTGTAAAACCTAGGGTCTTTTTTTTAATTTCCTTCTTTAAATGTACTTGTTTGGGGGTCTCTGTTCAGTTGTACTGGGAAAACCACTGTCTGTGTTTTCTGGCAGATGTCTGCATAAATCCTGTTCACACAAAACCCATTTTGTCCCTTTATCGAAAAACAATTAATAAAAAAAAATGAAAGTATTGAACGGCCGCCGTGTCGCTTATCTCCCCGTGCGAGTGTGTTATCTTCTAAGTGTGTGTGTGTGTGTGTTGAAGTATGTTAAGTATAAGTACCAGCCTTCCAGATATGATAACGACGCACGTAGCTTTAGCATGAAACGTATAGTTCAGAGTGCAAAGTCCTGCCCCTGTCGTGTGTGTGTGTGTGTGTGTGTGTGTGTGTGTGTGTGTGTGTGTGTGCGTGTGTGTGTTCTTTTGAAGTAAAGTTGTCATAACAGACGTTGTCCTCCACCCTGACCTCTCCCAGCCCTTTGGCTCTGTACATCATGTACCCAATTAGCTTACGTTAGCGCTATAACGTCCATATGTGCTGTGTGTGTGTGTGTGTGTGTGTGTGTGTGTACTCTGTGTCTCAGGGTTGAACAGGTGCATATGCAAATCCACGAACACGCTTCCAATCCACACACAGAAAAACTCGTCGCATCTGCTCAGAGGGGGCGGGTCAAAACATCAAACATTTTTTTTCTTCACGTAAACTTTACGCGAAGTTTACAGCGGGACGATGGCGTAAAAAAGCTAAGTTAAACTTTACGTTCAACTTTATGACCTTTGACCTTTCTTTGTGTCGTGAATAAATCGAGCTAAAAATAAATCGAGCTAAAAATGCTAATTTTCCTCTATGGTCTTTGGTGCGAGAGAGTGAGTTGCTTTGCTTTAACAAAAAGTTACGCAAACTGATTTTATTCGACGGACCAGTGTGTGGGAATCAGTGACCCCTCTGGTGAGAATGCAGATTGCAAGAGGAAAGGAAAACTCTGAACTCAAGATGTGAAAGGACTGGTAAATACGGGTTCCAAAAGGGTTCTTCTACAAAGGGCGGAGGTTCTACCTGGAACCATTTGCCGAAGAAAGGGTTTATCAAGGGTTCTTGGTAACACTTATGAATCCAGTAAGAACCATTTTGATCCAGAGAACCCTTTAAAACCACGTTCCTGAATAAAGGGTTTTAAAAGGGTTCTTGGTGGAACCCTCCAAAAGGGCTCCAGGTGGAACCTTTATAAAAAGGTTCTATCCGAAGCCAAAAAGGGTTCTCCTATGAGGACAAGCCGAATAACCTTATATGGTTCTACTTAGCACTTTTATTTCTAAGAGTGTACTACTACTTTCTTAAAACTGGGATAGGCAACACTTCTTTGTTGTTATCGCTCAACAATTCCACAACAACTTTTCCTAGAACCCTTGGAACCCTCTTACAAGGTGGAACCTTTATAAAAAGGTTACTACTTTTATTTCTGAGAGTGTACACATGTGTAAAAAGTCTCATTTCAAGGCTAAGAAAACCAAGTTATATGTTATTTTACAGCAATAATACACTTATTCAAACATGCTCATAGGTAGTAGGTTCAATATCTGCCAATATATCTAATATCAGAGGCAGGACAGGGATGGGAAAAATCCAATATAATCCAAAACTCCTATATATTGCATGCTTTACTATGCAGATACTGTAAAAAAATGTACATTAAAATCAGTAGAGGCATGTTTGGGCTGTTTATTAGACACATTATTAGACTTAATCCCCCCCCCCCCCCCCACACACACACACACACACACACTGAATATCTTGACACCACAACAGCAGAAATGTCTCTTAAAAGGCACTCGTCGTCGTCGTCGTTGTTGTTTGCGAGAGGTTCGAGTGTGTCGGACATCGTAGCGCTGTAAATAAAAGTTTGATTCCCACCTCGGGCCTTTGCTCCTCTTTACTCCCTGTTAAAGAACGCGACCAAACACACACACACACACACACAAACACACACACATATAAGTCTTTTTTTCCCTCTCACTCTCTCTATGATAAATTCATTGTGGTATAAAGCCACGAGGCATTCAGGGCCCTTTCAGCTTTACTCTCTTCCCCGTGCTGGTTTATGTGAAAAGGCATAATGCATTTGTCACCGTTATAAAATCTATACAACCATGACCTGCAGAGTCTCTCTCTCTCTCTCTCTCTCTCTCTCTCTCTCTCTCTCTCTCTCTCTCTCTCTCTCTCTCTCTGTCCATAAACTACCGCGGGTTTGTCTTAGCGCCCGCGTGCTAACAATGACCGATTCTCCAAAGACTCGGCAGTGTTTTCGCGGCGCCTTTTGTCGGCGCGCGGCCTTGGCTCGACGCACTGTTTCCAGTCGGGAATGTAGATAAAAAAAAAACGAGAGAAGAATGAACGAATGAATGTGTGTTTTGTCTCGTCTTTGGTATCTGTGTGTTTCGAAAAAAATGAAACTGTCGGCGCGCTACGAGAGGAGACGAGTAACTACCTCTGGACGTATAGAGTGCTCGGATAAAGCTCTGTGGTCTATAGGAACTGGCTGCAAAGTAAATGCCTCTTACTGACTATAATGGACGTTATTACTTAGTGCACATATAATGGCCACAGGGCCGAGGGCCCCCGGCATGTAAATAACAGCAATTAAAGGCCGGCGGAGGAATAATGCACGGACGTGACCGCAGCACACTTAAACCCCCCCTTTACTGTATATGTCCACGTTAAAGACCCCCAGTATGTAAACACTGCAGTGAGCACACGTCCGATCAATATTAGACATTTAAGTGAACGTATGCATCCAGGAAGTTGTGTTTCCACGAGGAGGAGAGCTTCATAGAGTCATTCACCTCTTCATAGAGGTTTTAATCCAGAACAATATCAACCCTGATCCTCGTTTGAAGACTTTTTAGCAAATACATAATCGGCTTCACCTGGATTAAAGATTATTTAAAGATTTATTACCAGCTGTTACAACTGAACAAGGACTTGGACCAAATCACACGACGAAAATTAACTTTTATTTTGAAAGTGCAACGAAAATCCTGCTGACAAAAACAAGGGCTAAAGCTAACAAACAAAACCACTATTTTTCGAGGGAAAAACTACTAGCAAAACAAGGGCAAAAGCTAACAAACAAAACCACTATTTTTCGAGGGAAAAACTACTAGCAAAACAAGGGCAAAAGCTAACAAACAAAACCACTATTTAGAGGGGGAAAGTATGAGCAAAACGAGGGCTAAAGCTAACAAAACAAACACTCTTTTTTGAGGGAAAAACTACTAGCAAAACAAGGGCTAAAGCTAACAAACAAAACCACTATTTTTCGAGGGAAAAACTACTAGCAAAACAAGGGCAAAAGCTAACAAACAAAACCACTATTTAGAGGGGGAAAGTATGAGCAAAACGAGGGCTAAAGCTAACAAAACAAACACTCTTTTTTGAGGGAAAAACTACTAGCAAAAGGAGGGCTAAAGCTAACAAACAAACCCCTCTTTTCCGAGGGAAAAACTACTAGCAAAACAAGGGCTAAAGCTGAGAAACAAAACCACTCGTTTGAGGGGAAAACTACTAGCAAAACAAGGGCTAAAGCTAACAAAAAACCCACTATTTAGAGGGGGAAACTATGAGCAAAACGAGGGCTAAAGCTAACAAAAAAACCCACTCTTTTTTGAGGGAAAAACTACTAGCAAAACAAGGGCTAAAGCTAACAAACAAAACCACTCTTTGAGAGAAAAGCTACTTGCAAAACAAGGAATAAAGCTAACAAACAAAACCACTCTTTCAAGGAAAAAACTACCAACAAAATCAGAGTTAAAGCTGATAAACAAAACACTCTTTCAAGGAAAAAACTAAGAGCGAAAAAGAGGACTAAAGCTAACAAAAAAACCCCCCTATTTTTAGGGAAAAACTCCTAGCAAAACAAGGGCTACAGCTAACAAACAAAACCACTCTTTCGAGGGATAAACAATAAGCAAAAACAACGACTAAAGGGAAGGAAAAAACAACACTAATTTTAGGGAAAAACTCCTAGCAAAACAAGGGTTACAGCTAACAAACAAAACCACTCTTTCGAGGGAAAAACTACAAGCAAAAATTAGGGCTAAAGCTAACAAACTAAACCACTCTTTCGAGGGAAAAACTTCAAAAGTGGGTGAAAAGTATGCGAGGCAGCGTCTTGAAACTCCCCGAAACTCCAACAATGTTTCTTCAAGGAAACATCTATTTAACTTTTTCTGCGCTAATCATTTTTTTCGACAACATTTGCGACAATCGAGCGCGACGAGACGGACGAGCTGCCAGAAAAGCACAGGTTGTGAACGCGGCCAAGTCTTTGGACGGATTACAAGAAAACAACTCAAGAAAACTTTGAAACGTTTGTATCCTTGGAACGTTTCCGTGTGCCAGTCTGTTGCCAAATGATGTTGGCAACTGTTTGTTAAAATTAAAAAAAAAAAGAAACAACAGTTTCCGCTGAGGTTTTTGTAAGTTTTGTGTCGGTTCTGATGTGATTTGATTTAAATGATGCTGACATCTTATTTTTCCTGTCCAGAACAAAAAAGAACAAGATTTATTCAGTGGATTTATACATTATCGTCCATGGCCTGGAAAACTACACTGTAAATAATTTCTGTGAATTTACTATTTTCAAAAAAACAAAAAGTATCTCGGAATGTCTTGAAATTTACCATCATAATAGTCGGCATCGCCCTGAACAAGGATCCGTTGAAAATTTTTGCAAACCTCTTAAGGAATAATTTTAATTAATTTTTGAAATTCAGGAAATGATCCATTTGCCCTGATGCACTTTGACAGTGAGCTGACTTTCTTCAAAAAAACAAAAAGTATCTCAGAATGACGTGAAATTTACCATCAAAATAGTCGTCTGCATCGCCCTGAACAAGGATCTGTTGAAAATATTTGCAAACCTCTTAAGGAATAATTTTAATGAATTTTTGAAATTCAGGAAATGATCCATTTACCCTGATGCACTTTGACAGTGAACTGACTTTAGTCTCAACAACAAAAAGTATCTCGGAATGACTTGAAATGTACAAATAAATCAAGCTAAATAGTCGTTTAATTCTAAAATACAGTGAAAGTAATTTTAAATATCAGTTTACACTGTATTTTTCATTTACAGGGCAAAAACTGTAGATTTCAGTGACAGTAAAAAGATGTTAATTTTACAGTAACATAATGGCAACCCAGCTGCCAGTTATGAGTAATGTACTTTTGACAATACAGTTCTGGCCAAAAACAAAACAGTATTTATCAAATAATAAGGTAAAATTCCACCATATTACCATGGTAAAGCTAACTCGAGCTTGTAAAACCTCTTTTGAGCTAAAAAAAAAGCGGTCAAATGTCAGACGGTCGGAGTGTATTTTTTAATTTATTCCCATGAATGAGATGTCAGGAGGTATAAAGGCTCAGAGCCGGTCGTGACCTTGCTGATGTTATGTCATCACGTGGCCACATGATGTGTGTTTAGACTATTCAGAGAACACACACACTGCAACTACACAACCACATGAAATAGCTCTTTAATCTCTTGTTATGTGTTTTTGAAAATCACCCTCTCCCCCCCCCCCCCCCTCGTGTCAGTGCTTTGACTGTATTTCAAACCAAGTCACACAAAGTTCCTGTTAGAGATGTCATATTTCCAAAAAAGTGAAATTTTTCAAAGCGCTTATTTTCCTGCACCAAATCCCATTGAGAAAACCACCGTTTTTTTTTTATCTCATAGGGATTCTGGAGCTGCTGCTCTGCTCTTGCCTTGTTTGGCAAATGTGTGTCACTTATGTGAACCCGAACAAAGGTTTTCAAAAGCCGGAGTCACAAAATTGCACATTTTGAGTCACTGACGGACTTAAAGTGTCTCAACAACTACCTGTGTGCTGTGATGTAAAATCCATGATTTTCTCTGTGGACTTTGGTGCAGGAAAAGAAACTTCAATTTTCTATTTTCAAAGTGGGGAAAAAAAACATTCTAAGATTCTCAGACAATGTGGCACATGTGTTTTTAAGATATCATGGACTTACACAAGTGTTGATTTTATTCTATATTCCACTTCTAGCACACATACACACATACACACACACACACACACACACACACACACACACACACACACACACACACACACACACACGCACACACGCACACACACATGCATGTTTGCTCAGAGAAGAAAGAAAAGGTCAGAGTCTATTGATGGATGGTCAGTGGTGGACAAAGGTGATTTATGCACATGTATTTTTTCTCTCAGAAATACTGTACTCCCGTCTCCTGTTGTAGTCGTGAATGTGGAGGGTTTGCGGAGGCCAGAGGGAGAGGAGGGGGGGGGAGGGGCTGTCTGGCCCCGTGGAGGTCAAAGGTCAGGGCCAAGGCTTAAAGGAAGAATGAAAGAAAGTGCCCTACCTCGCTCCCTCGCTCCCTCCCTCCTTAAGTCTTTTCATTCTTTCTCTAAGAACTCGGTCTGAAGTTCAAATTCATTGTCAAAGGGACAATGTGAATGAATGAATTTGGGGGAGGGGTTAGGGGCATTTGGGGGAGGGGTCAGGGAGAGAAAAGAGCAACATGTGTCACGTGTGTGTGAGTTATTTGGCCTAAAAGCGTGATTTAAAAAAAAAACCCAAGAACTTGGCTTTTCGTGCATATATATGTAAATATAAATATAAATATATTTAAGCTGGATCTTTTTATTTTATTATTATTATTACTATTACTATTATTATTATTATTTAAAAACATTTTTTTTAATTATTTATTTAATTTAAATATATTTAATTATTTTATTATATATATATATATATATAAATTATTATATTTTATGTTTAAATTATTTAATTATTGTTTTATTATTATTATTTCATTTTATTATTATTTAAAAAAATATATCATTATTTTATTATATGTTTTAATTATTTATTTAATTTTTAAAATTATTTTATATATATCTATATATTAATTATTTTATTTTATTTTATTTTATATATTTTAAATTATTTATTTTATTTTTATCTTTTTAATTATTTTATATATACATGCATATATATATATTAATTATTATATTTTATTTTACTTTTAAATTACTTAATTGTTTTTTATTATTATATTATATTATTTCATTTTATTATATATTTTTTTATTATAATTATTTTTATTATAATTATTATTATTATAATTATAATTATAATTATAATTATTATTATTATTTTTAATTTTTACCTTTAAAACCTGTATTTAAATAATAAAAAAGAAGGAAAAACCCACATAATCACACGACGAGTGGAATTAACTTAAGCGTCGTGTCATTAACTTTGCTCTCGTCCCGTTAAAATGACCCCAAACGTCCGCCCTTAAACGCCCACTATTAACGTCCTCTTCCAATTATCGCAATTATCAGGCGGCGGCGACACGATGTGCTTTTAAACTGTTTACGGCATCTAACGAGAGACACTTCAAGGACGCACACGTTATCTCCTGGTCATTCAGTCCGGTCGCAGTCGTTAACCAGCGGAATAAAGACGCGTTAACGACGTCTGCGGGTGAATAATTCAATTAGGGAAGGAATTGACGACGTTATGTATGTGATTCTTCGTCGCCTTCTTTGGATTTGCATGACTCCGCTCAAAGAATCCTCCATGAAGGGCCTCTCTCTCTCTCTCTGACCTCTGACCTCTGACCTCTGACCCCTCGCTCCGGAAAGAGGCCTCGCCCGAGCGGGTCAGTGGAAAATCCCTGAGGCCTGAGCTGGATAAAAGGATGTCCATGCAGGAAAGACATGGATTATCAGTGTGTGTGTGTGTGTGTGTGTGTGTGTGTGATGACATGACCCAGAGTCCGTCTCATGTAACACACACACACACACACACACACACACACACACACACACACACACACACACACACACACACACACACACACTGAGGTTAATGGCAGCTACACAGATGACGGGGTCAGGGGTCAAATTTGCTGCAGGAAAATGTCAAGTTCAAGCCTCTCGACCGTAGGATCGCGGATTTTATGGCGTGACGTTCTGTGACTGTGGACCGTGTCCCACAAAGACACCAGAGGAGGAAGAAGAGACGGTAAAATTGAGGTGAAATGACATTCAATTTGGCAATATATATTTTTTAATATTTGGGAAATGATCCATTTGCCTGATGCAGTTTGACAGTGACAGTTTCTTCAAAAAAATAAAAGTATCTTGGAATGACTTGAAATTTACCATCATAATAGTCGGCATCGCCCTGAACAAGGATATGTTGAAAA
The DNA here is from genome assembly GCF_963457635.1 of Microchirus variegatus. Classification (NCBI taxonomy): domain Eukaryota; kingdom Metazoa; phylum Chordata; class Actinopteri; order Pleuronectiformes; family Soleidae; genus Microchirus; species Microchirus variegatus. Next base: position 27,945,506 of record NC_139812.1, on the reverse strand, counting down.
TATTTGCAAAGCTTTTAAGGAAAAATTTAAATGAATTTTTGAAATATAGAAAATTATCCATTTGCCCTGATGCACTTTGACAGTGAGCTGAGTTTCTTCAAAAAAATAAAAAGTATCTCGGAATTACTTGAAATTTACCACCATAATAGTCGACATCTCCCTGAACAAGGATCTGTTGAAAATATTTGCAAACCTCTTAAGGAAAAATTTTAATGAATTTTTGAAATGTAAGAAATTATCCATTTTCCCTGATGCACTTTGACAGTGAGCTGACTTTCTTCTCAAAAACAAAAAGTATCTCGGAATGACTTGAAATTCACCATCATAATAGTCGGCATCGCCCTGAACAAGGATGCGTTGAAAATATTTGCAAAGCTTTTAAGGAATAATTTTCATGAATTTTTGAAATATTGGAAATGATCCATTTTCCCTGATGCACTTTGACAGTGAGCTGACTTTCTTCAAAAAAACAAAAAGTATCTCGGAATGACTTGAAATTTACCATCATAATAGTCGGCATTGCCCTGAACAAGGATCAGTTGAAAATATTTGCAAAGCTTTTAAGGAAAAATTTTAATGAATTTTTGAAATATAGAAAATTATCCATTTGCCCTGATGCACTTTGACAGTGAGCTGAGTTTCTTCAAAAAAATAAAAAGTATCTCGGAATTACTTGAAATTTACCACCATAATAGTCGGCATCGCCCTGAACAAGGATCTGTTGAAAATATTTGCAAACCTCTTAAGGAAAAATTTTAATGAATTTTTGAAATGTAAGAAATTATCCATTTTCCCTGATGCACTTTGACAGTGAGCTGACTTTCTTCTCAAAAACAAAAAGTATCTCGGAATGACTTGAAATTTACCACCATCATAATAGTCGGCATCGCCCTGAACAAGGATGCGTTGAAAATATTTGCAAAGCTTTTAAGGAATAATTTTCATGAATTTTTGAAATATTGGAAATGATCCATTTTCCCTGATGCACTTTGACAGTGAACTGAGTTTCTTCAAAAAAATAAAAAGTATCTCGGAATGACTTGACATTTACCACCATAATAGTCGGCATCGCCCGGAACAAGGATCTGTTGAAAATATTTGCAAACCTCTTAAGGAAAAATTTTAATTAATTTTTGAAATTTAAGAAATGATCCATTTGCTCTGATGCACTTTGACAGTGAGCTGACTTTCTTCAAAAAAACAAAAAGTATCTCCAAATGACTTGAAATTTACCACCATAATACTGCCTTGCCCTGAACAAGGATCTGTTGAAAATATTTGCAAAGCTTTTAAGAAATTTTTTTAATGAATTTTTGAAATGTAGAAAATTATCCATTTGCCCTGATGCACTTTGACAGTGAGCTGAGTTTCTTCAAAAAAATAAAAAGTTTCTCGGAATGACTTGAAATTTACCACCATAATAGTCAGCATCGCCCTGAACAAGGATGCGTTGAAAATATTTGCAAAGCTTTTAAGGAATAATTTTCATGAATTTTTGAAATATTGGAAATGATCCATTTTCCCTGATGCACTTTGACAGTGAGCTGACTTTCTTCAAAAAAACAAAAAGTATCTCGGAATGACTTGAAATTTACCATCATAATAGTCGGCATTGCCCTGAACAAGGATCAGTTGAAAATATTTGCAAAGCTTTTAAGGAAAAATTTTAATGAATTTTTGAAATATAGAAAATTATCCATTTGCCCTGATGCACTTTGACAGTGAGCTGAGTTTCTTCAAAAAAATAAAAAGTATCTCGGAATTACTTGAAATTTACCACCATAATAGTCGGCATCGCCCTGAACAAGGATCTGTTGAAAATATTTGCAAACCTCTTAAGGAAAATTTTTAATGAATTTTTGAAATTTAAGAAATTATCCATTTTCCCTGATGCACTTTGACAGTGAGCTGAGTTTCTTCAAAAAAATAAAAAGTATCTCGGAATGACTTGACATTTACCATCATAATAGTCGGCATCGCCCGGAACAAGGATCTGTTGAAAATATTTGCAAACCTCTTAAGGAATAATTTTCAGGAATTTTTGAAATATTGGAAATGATCCATTTTCCCTGATGCACTTTGACAGTGAGCTGAGTTTCTTCAAAAAAAAAAAAAAGTATCTCCGAATGACTTGAAATATACCATCATAATAGTCGGCATTGCCCTGAACAAGGATCTGTTGAAAATATTTGCAAAGCTTTTAAGGAAAAATTGTAATTAATTTTTGAAATATAGAAAATTATCCATTTGCCCTGATGCACTTTGACAGTGAGCTGAGTTTCTTCAAAAAAATAAAAAGTATCTCGGAATGACTTGAAATTTACCACCATAATAGTCACTATCGCCCTGAACAAGGATCTGTTGAAAATATTTGCAAACCTCTTAAGGAAAAATTTTAATGAATTTTTGAAATTTAAGAAATTATCCATTTGCACTGATGCACTTTGACAGTGAGCTGACTTTCTTCTCAAAAACAAAAAGTATCTCAGAATGACTTGAAATTCACCATCATAATAGTCGGCATCGCCCTGAACAAGGATGCGTTGAAAATATTTGCAAAGCTTTTAAGGAAAAATTTTAATGAATTTTTGAAATATAGAAAATTATCCATTTGCCCTGATGCACTTTGACAGTGAGCTGAGTTTCTTCAAAAAAATAAAAAGTATCTCGGAATGACTTGAAATTCACCACCATAATAGTCTGCATCGCCCTGAACAAGGATCTGTTGAAAATATTTGCAAACCTCTTAAGGAAAAAATTTAATGAATTTTTGAAATTTAAGAAAAGATCCATTTGCCCTGACGCAGTTTGACAGTGAGCTGACTTTCTTCTCAAAAACAAAAAGTATCTCGGAATGACTTGAAATTCACCATCATAATAGTCGGCATCGCCCTGAACAAGGATGCGTTGAAAATATTTGCAAAGCTTTTAAGGAATAATTTTCAGGAATTTTTGAAATATTGGAAATGATCCATTTTCCCTGATGCACTTTGACAGTGAGCTGACTTTCTTCAAAAAAACAAAAAGTATCTCAGAATGACTTGAAATTAACCATCATAATAGTTGGCATCGCCCTGAACAAGGATCTGTTGAAAATATTTGCAAAGCTTTTAAGGAAAAATTTAAATGAATTTTTGAAATATAGAAAATTATCCATCTGCCCTGATGCACTTTGACAGTGAGCTGAGTTTCTTCAAAAAAATAAAAAGTATCTCGGAATGACTTGAAATTCACCACCATAATAGTCTGCATCGCCCTGAACAAGGATCTGTTGAAAATATTTGCAAACCTCCTAAGGAAAAATTGTAATGAATTTTTGAAATATAGAAAATTATCCATCTGCCCTGATGCACTTTGACAGTGAGCTGACTTTCTTCAAAAAATAAAAAGTATCTCGGAATGACTTGAAATTTACCACCATAATAGTCTGCATCGCCCTGAACAAGGATCTGTTGAAAATATTTGCAAACCTCCTAAGGAAAAATTGTAATGAATTTTTGAAATATAGAAAATTATCCATCTGCCCTGATGCACTTTGACAGTGAGCTGACTTTCTTCAAAAAAATAAAAAGTATCTCGGAATGACTTGAAATTTACCACCATAATAGTCTGCATCGCCCTGAACAAGGATCTGTTGAAAATATTTGCAAACCTCCTAAGGAAAAATTGTAATGAATTTTTGAAATATAGAAAATTATCCATCTGCCCTGATGCACTTTGACAGTGAGCTGAGTTTCTTCAAAAAAATAAAAAGTATCTCGGAATGACTTGAAATTTACCACCATAATAGTCTGCATCGCCCTGAACAAGGATCTGTTGAAAATATTTGCAAACCTCTTAAGGAAAATTTTTAATGAATTTTTGAAATTTAAGAAAAGATCCATTTGCCCTGATGCACTTTGACAGTGAGCTGACTTTCTTCAAAAAAATAAAAAGTATCTCGGAATGACTTGAAATGTACCACCATAATAGTCGGCATTGCCCTGAACAAGGATCTGTTGAAAATATTTGCAAAGCTTTTAAGGAAAAATTTTAATGAATTTTTGAAATATAGAAAATTATCCATTTGCCCTGATGCACTTTGACAGTGAGCTGACTTTCTTCAAAAAAATAAAAAGTATCTCGGAATGACTTGAAATTTACCACCATAATAGTCTGCATCGCCCTGAACAAGGATCTGTTGAAAATATTTGCAAACCTCTTAAGGAAAATTTTTAATGAATTTTTGAAATTTAAGAAAAGATCCATTTGCCCTGATGCACTTTGACAGTGAGCTGACTTTCTTCAAAAAAATAAAAAGTATCTCGGAATGACTTGAAATTTACCACCATAATAGTCGGCATTGCCCTGAACAAGGATCTGTTGAAAATATTTGCAAAGCTTTTAAGGAAAAATTTTCATGAATTTTTGAAATATAGAAAATTATCCATTTGCCCTGATGCACTTTGACAGTGAGCTGACTTTCTTCAAAAAAATAAAAAGTATCTCGGAATGACTTGAAATTTACCACCATAATAGTCTGCATCGCCCTGAACAAGGTTCTGTTGAAAATATTTGCAAACCTCTTAAGGAAAAATTTTAATGAATTTTTGAAATTTAAGAAATGATCCATTTGCCCTGATGCACTTTGACAGTGAGCTGACTTTCTTCTCAAAAACAAAAAGTATCTCGGAATGACTTGAAATTCACCATCATAATAGTCTGCATCGCCCTGAACAAGGATCTGTTGAAAATATTTGCAAACCTCCTAAGGAAAAATTGTAATGAATTTTTGAAATATAGAAAATTATCCATCTGCCCTGATGCACTTTGACAGTGAGCTGACTTTCTTCAAAAAAATAAAAAGTATCTCGGAATGACTTGAAATTTACCACCATAATAGTCTGCATCGCCCTGAACAAGGATCTGTTGAAAATATTTGCAAACCTCCTAAGGAAAAATTGTAATGAATTTTTGAAATATAGAAAATTATCCATCTGCCCTGATGCACTTTGACAGTGAGCTGAGTTTCTTCAAAAAAATAAAAAGTATCTCGGAATGACTTGAAATTTACCACCATAATAGTCTGCATCGCCCTGAACAAGGATCTGTTGAAAATATTTGCAAACCTCTTAAGGAAAATTTTTAATGAATTTTTGAAATTTAAGAAAAGATCCATTTGCCCTGATGCACTTTGACAGTGAGCTGACTTTCTTCAAAAAAATAAAAAGTATCTCGGAATGACTTGAAATTTACCACCATAATAGTCGGCATTGCCCTGAACAAGGATCTGTTGAAAATATTTGCAAAGCTTTTAAGGAAAAATTTTAATGAATTTTTGAAATATAGAAAATTATCCATTTGCCCTGATGCACTTTGACAGTGAGCTGACTTTCTTCAAAAAAATAAAAAGTATCTCGGAATGACTTGAAATTTACCACCATAATAGTCTGCATCGCCCTGAACAAGGATCTGTTGAAAATATTTGCAAACCTCCTAAGGAAAAATTGTAATGAATTTTTGAAATATAGAAAATTATCCATCTGCCCTGATGCACTTTGACAGTGAGCTGAGTTGCTTCAAAAAATAAAAAGTATCTCGGAATGACTTGAAATTTACCACCAGAATAGTCTGCATCGCCCTGAACAAGGTTCTGTTGAAAATATTTGCAAACCTCTTAAGGAAAAATTTTAATGAATTTTTGAAATTTAAGAAATGATCCATTTGCCCTGATGCACTTTGACAGTGAGCTGACTTTCTTCTCAAAAACAAAAAGTATCTCGGAATGACTTGAAATTCACCATCATAATAGTCTGCATCGCCCTGAACAAGGATCTGTTGAAAATATTTGCAAAGCTTTTAAGGAATAATTTTCAGGAATTTTTGAAATATTGGAAATGATCCATTTTCCCTGATGCACTTTGACAGTGAGCTGACTTTCTTCAAAAAAACAAAAAGTATCTCAGAATGACTTGAAATTAACCATCATAATAGTTGGCATCGCCCTGAACAAGGATCTGTTAAAAATATTTGCAAAGCTTTTAAGGAAAATTTTTAATGAATTTTTGAAATATAGAAAATTATCCATTTGCCCTGATGCACTTTGACAGTGAGCTGAGTTTCTTCAAAAAAATAAAAAGTATCTCGAAATGACTTGAAATTTACCAGCACAATAGTCAGCATCACCCTTAACAAGGATCCGTTGAAAATATTTGCAAACCTCTTAAGGAATAATTTTCAGGAATTTTTGAAATATTGGAAATGATCCATTTTCCCTGATGCACTTTGACAGTGAGCTGACTTTCTTCAAAAAAACAAAAAGTATCTCAGAATGACTTGAAATTTACCATCATAATAGTCGGCATCGCCCTGAACAAGGATCTGTTGAAAATATTTGCAAAGCTTTTAAGGAAAAATTTTAATGAATTTTTGAAATATAGAAAATTATCCATTTGCCCTGATGCACTTTGACAGTGAGCTGAGTTTCTTCAAAAAAATAAAAAGTATCTCGAAATGACTTGAAATTTACCAGCACAATAGTCGGCATCACCCTAAACAAGGATCCGTTGAAAATATTTGCAAACCTCTTAAGGAATAATTTTCATGAATTTTTGAAAATTAGGAAATTATCCATTTGCCCTGATGCACTTTGACAGTGAGCTGACTTTCTTCATTAAAATAAAAAGTATCTCGGAATCACTTGAAATTTACCATCATAATAGTCGGCATCGCCCTGAACAAGGATCTGTTGAAAATATTTGCAAACCTCTTAAGGAAAAATTGTAATGAATTTTTGAAATTCAGGAAATGATCCATTTGCCCTGATGCACTTTTTTACAGGAACCATTCTCACAGTGTATAAAGTGGAAATGCTGGTCCCCACTTTGTCAGCACTTATACCCGGTTCTAAGTATGCAGCAAGTACAAGAATGTGTGTGTGTGTCTGTCTCACTCACTCACACACACACACACACACACATACACATACACACACGCACACTGAAGAAGTGGCTGAGGGTTCATTGTGTGTGACGTTGTTATGTCTGGAAGAAGTTTCAGGGACTGTCCTTCATCATGTCTGCACACCCCCCCCCCCACACACACACACACACATAACTCTTCCTTCCACTTTTAATCTCTAGTGTGTGTGTGTGTGTGTGTGTGTGTGTGTGTGTGTGTGAAAGGTCAAAGTTCAACCTATGGGTTTGAGGGTCCTGTTTCACATGACTGAACACCTTTGTTGCTGGTAGAGAGGGGAAGACTAAACATACGTGTGTGTGTGTGTGTGTGTTGTGTCTACACTCGGACACTCACTAAGTGCCTCTTGTTATTAGTTAGAGCTTCACAGAGTCTGTGTCTGAACCAGATCCAGAGTCTAAGACCAGGTCCAGGTGTGGTCACGTGCTCACAGATGACGCCACGACAAACTTTAAACTTTAAAAAAACAAAACAGTGTCAGGTTTGTTTGATTGAAGGCGTTTGTGTCCGTTGTGCTGTTGAGGTGGTTTTTATTTTTGGTTCTCTTACCTTTAAGCAGAGTGAGTATTTGTCTTTTTCTATTTTTGACTTGTACAGGTGGAGCTGATGAGGTGGATTTTTCTCCTCTTTCTGGGTCAGAAGCAAGAAAGAGAAAGAGAAAGAAAGAGAGCGAGAGCCTCAAAGACGCCAGTATTTCCTCCATTTTCTACCAAGACAAAGTCAACAAATTACACAATAAAGTGTTTATAAGTCGCTTTATTGTTGTGCTTATTTGTTATTTAATGGTCTATAAAGCGGTAGAGAGTGACGTCACCTATAAAACACCTGGATTACGAAGCCTCTAGAATCACAAATCAAGCATCTTCAAAACAGAAATTCAGAGTCACGTACATCCTTGGCTCCTATTGGTCGATACCAGCTGTCAATCACACCGCTGACAACTCATACATCGTCTTAAAGAAGAGCTAAAACAAGCAATTTGACGCCATTTACGCTTGTTATTGTCAATTAAAAAGAAGTAGAATTGTTATTTTCCCCCATCGATTAAATAGGAGTTGCTTTTACAGTCGACACAGTCGCCCCCTGGTGGCTCTTCAGGAGAACTAGAAATCTACTTTGCGTACATTGTCTCAATCCTAACTCTTTTTTATAAATACGTTTACGCCTAAAACTTAAGTTAACTTTTGAAACTTAAGTACAGTAAATGTCTTAACACTTTAAGACTTTTACTTAAGTAATATTACAATAAAAAAAAGTCATTTTCTGGGAACATACTTGTACTTTTACTTGTAAAATACCTTTAAGGTACTTCATAAAAGACTGTGAGGGAGCGTACCTGTTCCAACCCCTCCAGCTTGCTTAGTTTCAAATTCTAACACACACAAATGTACACACAGACACACACAGACACACACAGACACACACACACGCCCATGCACACACACCTGGCCGGACGCCAGTCGTCTCTTTGTGTTCCCAGAAACTGTCACAAAGACTCTCACGAACACACACACACTCACACACACACACCTTATGCCCCTAAGCTGTGGTCATATGACTGACCTGTTCTCCTGGCCCGTCCACACCTTTGTAAACACACACACACACACACACACACACACACACACACACACACACACACACACACACACACACACACACACAGACTGTTATCAGCCACACCCACTGGGCGATTGTTGAGTGACACAACAGGGTCACGGAGTTCCTCGAACACACAAACAGGTTGTTACAGGTCACTTTTGGACATGTGTTTGTGTGTGTGTGTGTGTGTGTGTGTGTGCTTATGGGATAAGCTGATCTCAACAAACTGGTCTGACACACACACACACACACACAGCTGCATCAAAAGAGGCTCCGCCCCCTTTATCACAGGGTCATCCTGTCATTCCCAGACACTGGGAATGTCGCCATCTTTTCTGGATGAGTGACACCTTTAATCTGAGTCCATTATGCTGCCGGACAGGTATGTGCATGCACACACACACACACAAGCTCCTTCTTAGGCTGCATTCACACCAGTTTCTTCTTAGGCTGCATTCACACAAGCTCCTTCTTAGTGTGCATTCACACCAGCTCCTTCTTAGGCTGCATTCACACCAGCTCCTTCTTAGGCTGCATTCACACCAGCTCCTTCTTAGGCTGCATTCACACCAGCTCCTTCTTAGGCTGCATTCATATCAGGCCCTTCTTACAGTACATTCACACCAGCTCTTCTTAGGCTATATTCACACCAGCTCCTTATTACGCTGCATTCACACCAGTTTCTTCTTAGGCTGCATTCACACAAGCTCCTTCTTAAGGTACATTCACACCAGCTCTGTCTTAGGCTGCATTCACACCAGCACTTTCTTATGCTGCATTCACACCAACACTTTCTTAGGTTTCATTCACACCAGCTCCATCTTAGGCTGCATTCACACCAGCTCCATCTTAGGCTGCATTCACACCAGCTCCTTCTTAGGGTGCATTCACACCAGCTACTTCTTAGTGTGCATTCACATCAGCTCTTTTATAGGGTGCATTCACACTAGCTCCGTCTTAGGCTGTATTCATATCAGGCCCTTCTTACGGTACATTCACAGCAGCTCCTTCTTAGGCTGCATTCACACCAGTTTCTTCTTAGGCTGCATTCACACAAGCTCCTTCTTAGGCTGTAGTCACACCAGCACTTTCTTAGGTTGCATTCACACCAGCTCCATCTTAGGCTGCATTCACACCTGCTCCTTCTTAGGCTACATTCACACCAGTTTCTTCTTAGGCTGCATTCACACCAGTTTCTTCTTAGGCTGCATTCACACCAGCTCCTTGCAGCTCCTTCTTAAGGTGCATTCACACCAGCTCCGTCTTAGGCTGCATTCACACCAGCTCTTCTTAGGCTACATTCACACCAGCTCCTTATTACGCTGCATTCACACCAGCTCTGTCTTAGGCTGATTTTTTTTAACCCACAGTTAAAGAGTTCCTCGAGTTACTGGACACGTAAAATAAAGTTCTATCACGAAACCAGCGACACGTGGTTATAATCAGCGTGAAAACACTCACACGTGTTCCGTTACTGTGCGTTAATGTAGAGTGGAACGTGACTCAGCCCATTGGTACAAACATGGATCTTAATCGTGTTTATTTTCACACTGATTTGTCGGAATGTTCCAATTGTTAAAATGTGTTGTCTTCTCAAAACATCTGTATTTAACCAACGGTGTCACAAATGCGGTATTTTAATGATTGAAAAGATGGATTTCAAATTATTAAGAGCAACATTTGGGTTGCCAGGTTGTGGTGATGGTGATGATGGTGTTGGGGGGTGAATGATGATCCAGGTTAACACTTGACTCTTTTGTTACGGCGGGGTGAATGGATTAATTATGGGAGATACGATATGATAATGGTGGATGTGGAACAAAGACGGTGCAGCACGAGTGAGTCCTTCATATACACGTGTGTGTGTGTGTGTGTGTGTGTGTGTGTGTGGTACAGGAATGGTGTCAGTGTCCTGGGGGCTGGGGAGGTTTGAATGTCAGTTTCTCTAATAACGGGAATCAGTGAAAAGGTCAACTCCAGTCGCCTGACCACAACCAGGGGATGCTCCGTGTGTGTGTGTGTGTGTGTGTGTGTGTGTGTGTGTGTGTGTGTGTGTGTGTGTGTGTGTGTGTGTGTGTGTGTGTGTGTGTGTGTGTGAGAAAATCTGTGGATTTGAGTGCGTACAGTCTGACTCTGTGTGTCGTGGTGTTTCATATTCTGATTTGAGTTTAAGTGTGTGTGTGTGTGTGTGTGTGTGTGTGTGTGTGTGTGGTGGTGAAGAGGGCGCCGGCTGTGCCCGGGGCAGAAATTGATTCCTCGGCGAAGGGAAGAGGAAATGAGGGGAAAAAAAAAAGAAAAATGGCAGAAGGTCGCAAGGTGTGAGGGGAGGAGCAGGAAGAAAAGGAAGGACAAGGAGGTGGTGGTGGTGAGGGGGGGGGGGGGTAAGGAGTGATGGGAGGCGTGGAGGTGAAGAGGTATGAAGATTTACGGGGGGGGGGGGGGAAAGGAGATGAAGGAAGATGTCAACAAGAGGTGAGTGGAGAAGAAGAAGAAGAAGACAGAAGTAGGAGAGCCATGATGAGGAGATGCACGGATCAAAGACCGGTTAAAGGATCAGTATGTTGAATTTTTTCGGGGTTCTTCTTCAAAAAACGTCCTACACTGCAACGGAACCCAAATAAAAGAAGTTCCAGAGATGGAAGGATTGTCTTGGGTCATCTGAACTGAGTCCAACTCTCCATGTTCCATCTAAAGACAATAACCCAGGACACAGAGCTGCCATCCCATAATAAGAATATCTAAACATCTGCAGATCAAACTCAACAATCACCTCGACAATAGTCGCTCCTGTTAAAAGTCCGATTTTAATTGGACTCAGACAATAATTCACTTTTCTTCTTCATGTCATGTAAACAGAATAGTCTGACTAAAGTAGAGTCTAATATAGATCTTAGTCGGACTAACATACCTGGACAATGTGATTCGTAGTCTGATTACTCCTGCATGTTTACGCTTAGTCGGACTGGAGTGGGACTTGACGTTCTCCACAGTTGTCCGGTTGCCCGTCTTAGTCAGACTATAACCTTAGCTAGACTAAACTCTAGCATGCTCTGTTTCTTGTGCAATGTCTGTATGATCATAATACTATGGGATGTTGGGAGTTGTTCTTGAACAAAAACGTTTTTAAACCTAAAAGTCAGATTTTAGTTGGACTAAGACAATAATTCACTTTTCTTCTTCGTGTCATGTAAACACAATAGTCTGACTAATGTAGAGTCTAATATAGATCTTAGTCGGACTAACACACCTGGACAGTGTGATTCATAGTCTGATTACTCCTGCATGTTTTACGCTTAGTCAGACTGGAGTGGGACTTGACGTTCTCCACAGTTGTCCGATTGCCCGTCTTAGTCAGACTATGACCTTAGCTAGACTAAACTGTGCACGCTCTGTTTCTTGTGTAATGTCTGTATGATCATAATACTATGGGATGTTGGGAGTTGTTCCTGAACAAAAACATTTTTAACCTAAAAGTCAGATTTTAATTGGACTAAGACAATAATTCACGTTTCTTCTTCATTTCATGTAAACACAATAGTCTGACTAAAGTAGAGTCTAATATAGTCTTAGTCAGACTAACACACCTGGACAATGTGATTCATAGTCTGATTACTCCTGCATGTTTACGCTTAGTCGGACTGGAGTGGGACTTGACGTTCTCCACAGTTGTCCGATTGCCCGTCTTAGTCAGACTATGACCTTAGCTAGACTAAACTCTAGCATGCTCTGTTTCTTGTGCAATGTCTGTATGATCATAATACTATGGGATGTTGGGAGTTGTTCCTGAACAAAAACATTTTTAACCTAAAAGTCCGATTTTAATTGGACTAAGACAATAATTCACGTTTCTTCTTCATGTCATGTAAACACAATAGTCTGACTAAAGTAGAGTCTAATATAGATCTTAGTCGGACTAACACACCTGGACAATGTGATTCATAGTCTGATTGCTCCTGCATGTTTTACGCTTAGTCGGACTGGAGTGGGACTTGACGTTCTCCACAGTTGTCCGATTGCCCGTCTTAGTCAGACTATGACCTTAGCTAGACTAAACTCTAGCATGCTCTGTTTCTTTTGCAATGTCTGTATGATAATAATACTATGGGATGTTGGGAGTTGTTCCTGAACAAAAACGTTTTTAAACCTAAAAGTCAGATTTTAGTTGGACTAAGACAATAATTCACTTTTCTTCTTCGTGTCATGTAAACACAATAGTCTGACTAATGTAGAGTCTAATATAGATCTTAGTCGGACTAACACACCTGGACAGTGTGATTCATAGTCTGATTGCTCCTGCATGTTTTACGCTTAGTCGGACTGGAGTGGGACTTGACGTTCTCCACAGTTGTCCGGTTGCCCGTCTTAGTCAGACTATGACCTTAGCTAGACTAAACTGTGCACGCTCTGTTTCTTGTGTAATGTCTGTATGATCATAATACTATGGGATGTTGGGAGTTGTTCCTGAACAAAAACCCAACGTTTAAAGGAGCCCATTGAGTCAAACTGTGACTTTAGGCTGTAGAAATACAAATAAAAATCTGTGATTTGATGTCAAAATCACAGGAAAATCATAGAAAGGTACTGACACTGTGAATTTTAGACATTCATTCATTAATTTTCTACCACTTTATCCTTCACGCAAGGGTCAACACTCACAATTCAGGTCACAAATTAGGTTTGTGCATGTTGTTGGACTGTGGGAGGAAGCCGGAGAACCCAAAAATAACACAAATTCCCCAAAGAAAGGCCTTTAGCCAACAATGCTAGCCACAGCACCACCGTGTGCACTATACTGCTAGCATAAATCACACATTTTTTGATATATGGTCTAATGTGAAAAGCTGATTTGGGTCTGATTTCACCTGTGGGAACACTGTGTTCAAACTGCAATGAAATCAAGTGATTCTGAAGCAAAAGTAAAGTATAAGAACCATAAATCCCGTAAGGATAATTGGAAAAAGCCAATAATTTATAAGTTAATTACACTTGCTTCCAATCACATACATACAAAAGTTCCTTTAAAGCGCAATGAACTGCTGCAAAGTGATGGCTTTATGTCGGGAAACCCTCTGTTTGTATTGACCCACAGTTTTTCAGTGTCTGTGGTCCAACTCTGTCTTAATGTGAAGACAGGGACACAAAGGATGGGGGGGTTGGTGGTGGTGGTGGTGGGGGGGGGAATAATACATTAATATTTGAAAGAATGAAGGCGTGCGGTCATTAGTTCCTCGCTCTCCTCTGCTTCCATAGCAATACATTAGGACAAGACAAGCTCCATGTATTTTGCATGGGATCCTGCAGCGTAATGATGTCCTGTGTGTGTGTGTGTGTGTGTGTGCATGTCCTCACATGGTCACATGACTGACCTGATTTGCCTCCTAAAGCCTAACTTGACCTTTAACCTCGTAGTTTTGGCCCAAATCCTGTGTGTGTGTGACGTCACATAACAGGTACACAAATAAAAGTTGCATTAATTTGTCTCGAAGAAGCTAAAAAATGCTATATTTCAACGAGCTGAACTTGAAAACGGTGGCAAAACGACACGAGGAGAACACGAGCAGTCTGAGAACAGAGTGAAAAGAGTGGGTTTTTATACTCAAACACTGATTAGACACAGGTGAAGCCTGTGAGGGGGCGGGGCTTGTAATCACACAGGTGAGAAAGCAAAGACTGACGAGTGGTGAAGCAACCTGAAGACAGACAAGAGGTTCGGTGGTGACATAAGTGAGTGTCAAAAATGTAAAATAAATACAAATTCAAGGGTGAAACTGACAATTAACAGTGAGAGAATCATGTGACACAGCATTAGACCGACACAAGTAGTAAAAATAAAACAAAATAAATTCTTTAAGATGACGTTTGACACTTTTTCTCATCATTTGACAACATTTTCCACCTTAATACTGACGTTTGTAAACTCGCCCACTCTCCCACACCAAAGTCCAGCGTCACACGCAGCGACAAAAGCGTCATAAAACCATATCTTTAACAAACACAATAATTTGGTAGCGAAGAAACCTCAAATTGCACAGATGGTGCCAAGCTGTGCCGAAAGAGAGAACGCAGAGACATCTCTTTACTAAAACCTCTGTCATTTTACGCTGCTTCACTTCAGCAGCGTCAGACTTTGCACAGCTCATGTCCACATGTTGTTACATGACCTACATGTGTTTTTAAAGCTCCTGCTGCATATTTTAAAAGGTGATATTTACTTTAAAATGCAATTTTTTTTAGGCGAGAGAAAAAAATCCTTCATTTATGCTCTGCTCTGTGTACATTTACTTTGACACAGTGGCATCTACAGTGAAACTTACACCTCTGATAGAGGTACATAGAGCTTGTAACTGCAGAGATTTACGCTATTTAGTTTGGGCATGTCATTTTCGAGCAGGTACTCCAAAAAGAGGGTCAGGGAAGAAGAGGCGACATATAACAAACATAGGTTTGTATAGATTTTATGAGTCTCAAGCTGAAATAGACATTTGACTTGTATTTATGATGTTAAAACTGGTAATATAGGGTTACAGTGATAGCAAAATGACTCGGACAGGAAGGATTATTAGATGAATTGATTATTAATCGATGATTAAATTAATTGTCAGCTATTCAGCTATAAAATAGCTATTCAGCTATTTTAATGGATGAAATTAGTTTTTCAGCTTCTTAAATGTGAATATTTCCTGGTTTCTTTGCTCCAGATAACAAATAAATCATTAAAACTGAATATATGCATTTCCAGGTTTAATGGAGAACGAAAGACAATAATCCACAGATTTAACCATTATGTTCATTGAAGTAACTGCCTTGTCTTCGTATCTTTATATCATTATTTCCCATTCACAACACAACATTAACAAGTGCAGATAAGGATAAACCCGTGTTAATATGTGTTATAAACATAAGACAAAATCATGTTTTTTGAACCTGCGGGGGGTTTGTTGATGTGGATAAGGCCACGTTTGTTCCTCAACAGGAAAGATTTAAAAAAAAAAATCCCCCCTTTTTTTCTTCTTCAAACTGTATTTTATTTACATTTCACACAACGTTCGCTGCCCTCGTCCCTCACTCAGTGTCCCAGTGTTTTCCTCTGACCGGGTTATGTCAGGCGATATATGCTCAGAGGAGCTATTGATTTACCCTCCAACCTCTCATCCCTCCCTGCTGCCTGTTAGCAACACACACACGCACACACACACACTCACACACACACACACACACACACACACACACACACACACACACACACACACACACACACACACACACATAGAGTCAGTCCCAATATCATAGAGTTGGCCTTATTTTGAAGTAACATTGAACAAAATGTCTAAAATCACCATCAGTCGCCGACCATGTAGTCCTGGAATTCTCCGCCAAAAACACAACTCACACAAAGTCGAATTCCAACACTCCAGACCATGTCTCTGCAGACTCTGGAGACCAGGTTCCAGCCTACAGAGACCGCAATACCCGGAGAAGCCTCTTGGATTAGAGGTCAAACGTCCAGAGTCCAGTTGTCTACAGTTGACGTGTGAAGGATCTGCTTCTTGTTGTTTTCAGGTATCGTGCTGCTCTATGAATTCTTTCTTTACTTCAGTCATGTTGCTGGAAAAAACACGGAAACACAAATTTCCCAATACTATACTCTTTCTTTATCATTTTAATACGTTTTCCATAAACACGGCATCATTTAATCCACATGGAACTCCCTCCCAAAACACTAATATTGACTAAACGCTGTAGTACATACACTCTTAGAAATAAAAGTGCTACCCTTTCTGGCTCCAGGTAGAACCTCTTTGTAAAGGTTGCACCAAGAACCCTTTAAAACCCTTTATTCAGGAAAGAGGTTTTAAAGGGTTCTCTGGATCAAAATGGTTCTTACTGGAACCATTAGCGTTACCAAGAACCCTTGAAAAACCCTTTCTTAGGGAAAGGGTTTTTCAGAAGCAAATGGTTCCAGGTAGAACCTCAGCCCTTGTAGAAGAACCCTTTTGGAACCCTTATTTCTAACAGTGTACTCCAAGCCAGTACGTGGTGCTGTAGCGTCATTATACACCAAAAAAACGGAGAAAAAGACTTTGCAAGAAGTTGAAATAAAGCTTTATTTCAGTAAGTAAACTGCAAAAAGAGATTTTCAAAGTAAAAGAAGCCCCATTTTAGGGAAATTAGTCTTATTTCTTGCCTAAAAAGAAACTAGGCAAACATGTTTTTGTGCAAGAACTAAATCAGATGTTTTGTTAATAGTAAATGGTCTTCATTTATAAAGCTTTTCTAGTCTTGATGACCACACAAAGATGCTTTATTTACAGTTTGGTTACACGTCCCTACATTGCATCTATAAATCCCATCCCAACTGTAGTCTGTCCAAGTAAAGGAAGACATTTTTAGTCGATTTATTATGACATTTTGGCCAGTTTTTCCCCTTGTTTTTCAGACAAATTATAATCTGAAAGTGGCTATACTGGCTATCTGGATCACTTTAAGATGACTTCATTTGGCTTATTTACTTGTCGGGCTTGTATTTCGCGGTGTTTTAACAATATAACGTTTACAATTACAGAAGCAGAAGAAGAAGAATAAACCAAACCAGAGCGACCAAGGAAAGAAAATACAAGTTCACGTCGAGGGGAAAAGACGAGGAAGACGACCAAGATGGCGACGGCCTCTTTGCCAAAGTCGAGTATTGGTTGTTTCTACAAAAACTCAATGATCGCATTTTGAGATTTTCCAATTATACGACCCATTTTTGTCGCTGACATTAAAAGATACATACTTTAGCTTTATATATATGTCGCCCTGTTGTTGATGAAACAAAGACTTTCTTGAGTCTTGGAAATCTCATCTCTTCAAACCTTGGCCTGATTCCATCAGCAGAGGCTTCACTAATGTGATTGCTGTGGTCTTGGGCCTGCGCTGATCTGCTTTTTATGAGGGAAAATGAGGTCTGATTGTTTGTGGAGGGGGGTTGGGGTTGGGGGGGGGGGGTGGAGAGCTAGCGTCTTCTCATGACCACGTCCAACAGCTACGTCTACAACAGAGACACCGAGGGCAGGCGCTGGGCGGTGAATGGGTGGCGCTGTGCCAAAGCCAATAAGAGGCGGCGGCGGACGCCAGAGGGAGGGGAGAGAGACACTCATGTATTATTCATGGTTATTTGGAATAATCCCCAGACGGCCCGAGTGTTGTGGTCTGTGTGAGGACTCGTGACAGTGATTTAAGGTAAAAGGAAAAAAGTATGAATGGATAAGTGAAAGATGGATTATCATTTGGGCCGCTAGCCGCTCTGCTTTGGGACCTTTGCTGTCAAAACAGCCCAATATGTGTAATATATAGAGCAGATAAACCATAATATTAGTACTGCAGTCAGTCACCGCCCATCGTATGACAATATCCAGGGCTCCGTGAGCTCCACACATGCTGACACCGTCATGACATTTTGTTAATTTTTTCTTATTATGACTCCATATGATGGAGTTACACCCAATGCAGTCATAAAAACCATAAATAAGTAGAATGTTCTTAAGTAACTTTGTGTGTAATACTTTATTTACCACCTTAACTGTGTAATAAGGAGAACGTGTTATTTCCGAAACCTCCTTACATCTGACAAACATTTTCAACTGTTATCCCTAAGCATTTACATGCATTTATTACAGAAATAAGATTTATTACCACCAATATTGCAGAATTATTACCATATCATGACTATTTTTTGGACTATAGTGTCATGTTAAGTGTTACCACTTTGAGTTACTTTGGGTAAAAGGATCCAAAACATTAGTTTTAAAGTTTTTAATGGGCTTTAAGACATAATGTCGATATTTGGATTTGAGATAATATGATATTTAGCGTCAGTATCAGTCAGATATTGGTCAAAATCAATATATTTTAAAGTTTTTAATGGGCTTTAGACACAATGTCGATATTTGGAATTGAAATAATATGATATTTAGCGTCAGTATCAGTCAGATATTGGTCAAAATCAATATATTTTAAAGTTTTTAATGGGCTTTAGACACAATGTCGATATTTGGAATTGAGATAATATGATATTTAGCGTCAGTATCAGTCAGATATTGGTCAAGACCAATATTGGTAAATTCCAATAATCCAAAAACCCAATGGTTCTCTGAACATAGGCTGTAAAAAGACAGTGAGGTGGATAATAATGACTGTATCAGTTGAATCATCACAACAGAGGCAAAAACATTGATTTCAGCCACTAAACAAGAAAATCTACCCCAGTTCAAGTCTACTCTATCTCAAAAATAGAATCACCACTGATGTAATAGAACATCTCAGTCTCGGACGTCCTTATTTTGGCGGGAAATTGAAGTTTCGTCCGCACCAAACTCCATTGAGAAAATCACCGTTTTTAGCTCACAGCGTCATGGGAGTTCCTGGTCGACTGATACCTTCTTTGGTCAGTTTGTGTCACAAAGGTAAATCTAAACAAAGGTTTTCACCAACGTCACAAAATAACACATTTAAATATAAAAAATCGAGGCATCAATGGATCAACAACTAGGTCGTGCCTTCGTATAAAATCGTTGATTTTCTCTATGGGCTTTGGTGCAGGAGAGTTGCAGAGTGGTTTCTAGTGTCAGTTTCAGTGGACACTCGTTTGTAATAGATAGACTTTTCCATGAAGTTAAATATAAGTATATCTTGAATTCTAACCTTAATCGTTTTCCCGTTTCACTCACAGCTGCGAGCAGAGAGACACAAAGTCTATGATTTTATTGTTCTGCTGAACTGGGGTCAGATCGCGGATAAACCGTGATGTTAAATCCGGCGCCTTGTTAACACAGTCTCTCCCCCATTAGCATAATCAACTAGCACAGCTCCAGCCTCTGCTCTGCAATCAGCTAAATCAAGGACTCTTTACAGGTGGGAGATTGGAGCGTGCATACATTACACTGCAGGATTACACTTAGTTTCTATGACGACGCCTTCTTCGGTTTTTTTTTTTACATTATTACACGTGTTACGTAAGTCACATTAATGGCAGGACACGGAGCTGCAGGGAGGGAGGGAGGAGGGCGGGCGGCGGGAATTATAATCGTGTTTATCATATTATTACTGCTGATTTTGCTCTGATTCATCGCGGAGGCCACAGCTGCTGGTCTCATTCCTCTTGTGGAAACCGAGTAAAAGAGACTTTAACAACTCCACTAATCACCCTGATCTACACAGGCGTAAGTCAACGCTATCTTAACGACACGATTACTGCGTTATCTCACCCTTTTTTTTGGATGGAAACTGAAGTTCGTAGAGCGCGCGATCGTCCGCACCAAAGTCCATGGAGAAAATCAACGTTTTTTTATGGTTCACGAGAATAAAGAACGTGCTGATGTCTACCGCTGCCTCGTTTGAGTAACTAAGTCAACTCAGAACAAAGGATTCAAAGCCCCCGAAGTCATGAATGAACACATGAACTTAGCGACAGAGGCAGCAGTGGATCAAAGGGTGAATTCCAATTCCTTGCTTAACCCTCAATCTCAAAAGTCGCGCTCCCTCTAGTGCAAGTGCTGTCCCGATTCTCAGAAAAATTAAGTTGACGGCCAAGTTTAAGGGCTGTATCGCCCTCAATGTTGAGATTTTTTCCGAGACCACCCTTGGGAGCGAGGGCTACCCAGAATGCATTGCGTGTTAGAGACATAACAAAGATGGCGTCGAAAGCGGCGACACGAGTACGCTACAAATGAAGTATTTTCTTTGTTAATAGAGATATAAAAATGATGAAAACCATTGTATTATCTTAGTTTAGGCCCATATTATGGATTACTGACGTCATTGTTGCGTAACATTTATCTTTATTTTACGATCTTTTGTCAATAGTCGGCCGGTTGCGGACAAGCGATGGTTTGCTATGGTTTACTTTTCAATAAGTCGTGGTGTGTGGTAACTGTCAGCTGAATATTTGTATGAGTATCGTCTTATAACTAACTGACAACCTAATAACTTGACTGACAAACGGATCGTAATAAATAATCCTGACGAATATGTGTTCTTCTTCTTCTTCTTCTTCTTTTTTGGAGTTGACAGACTGGACGCAGCTTCGGCGTTATTCTGCCCCCTACAGTCTGAAGACGTATCTGCGTTTAAGGGGTGTCCCATTTCTAAGTGACAAAATAACCCTCAACACTTGGTTTTGAGGCCAGTTAAGATTAAGGGTTGAGCTTGAGGGTTAAGATAGGAATTGGAAGGGACCGTATCTATGTTCCCCGGGTCTTATGTTCCCCGCTTTGTATTTGACCGGGGAACATAGGACCCTAACCCTAACCCTAACCCTAACCCTAACCCTTTCTCTAACCCTTTCTCTAACCCTAACCCTAACCCTAACCCTACCCTTTTTCAAAAAAAGGGTCCCATGTTCCCTTGTCACATACAAAGTGGGGAACATAGGACCTTTTTTGGGAAAAAGGGTCCTATGGGGTCCCGATCGGGTAACATAGGACCCGGGGAACATAGGTACGACCCCAATTGGAATTGGCCCCAAGACTCCTGCGAGCCGTGACGTAAAATCCCTGATTTTCTCCGTGGGCTTTGGTGCGAGTCGAGTCGACGCTTTTTGAAAAAGCAACACAAACTTCACTTTTCCAGTCTGAAAAGGGGAAGTGTGAGTGTTTCGACGTGTATTTAACACATTTCAATTCGACCTCAACCGTCGCTTTACCTGATATTTCACACACACATACTGTACATATATTTTTTTCCCTATACGTCACCTTGGCAACGCAGGTTCCTCACGGCTGTCACGGCGATTACAATGAATTTGAAATGAGTATGACATTCGCCCGGGCACCTGGCCTCAATATCAACGTCACACACTCATATATACATCGTTCATCATGATGTGTGTGTGTGTGTGTGTGTGTGTGAATCCAGGCTTATTATAGCAGCAGTGTTGACGGCTTCATTTGAAAGTGTGTTGTCCTTTAATTCACACGCGGGACAGCGAGGCCATTTCTCATTTCGCAAGATGAAATCTGCTGCGTCCGGTCTACCTTTGTGTGTGTGTGTGTGTGTGTAGATGTATAGGTGGAGCATATATATGTATATATATTTATATATACATGTATATGTATATGTATATGTGTGTGTGTGTGTCTGGTCTGAATACAAGTGACATTTAATGAGTTTAGGGATCAGGGGGATCCCTGTACAACTTTTTCCCAGACACACAATGACCTTTCAGCCCAGACGGGGCAAAGGGTGTGTGTGTGTGTGTGTGTGTGTGTGTGTGTGTGTGTGTGTGTGTTTGGTACCTTTCTAGGATCTTTTCTAGCTTAACCACTTGACCTTGTCAAGACCAGTCGTCCAAAACCTGGTCCTAATGAAGCAGAAAATCATGTCTGAAGATGCGGTTAGCTGTGGTTGGATTAGGGTTAGGGTTAGGGTTAGACATAAACTGGTTCAGGTTGAGGTTTAGGTTTGGGATAATGGTTTATTTATGGTAAACCAAATGAGTGCAGAGTCCGGAGAAGAATGGCCGCTCTCCCAGTATCACTCATGTTGTCATCGCTCTCTCTCGTCCTCACTGTTTAATTTGCCTTAATCTAATTTGATCTAAAATCAACTCAAATGGTTTAAACCCTTAGAATATAGAGAATTTAGGCTTAGCTTACTATGTTATAACGTATACGGAGGCTATAAGATTGCATGTGCTATATAGAGGGTCTTCTATCCTTTATTTCAGTACAAACTATAGGCAATCTGGCGATTTCCACCAACTATATAAGCACACCTGAGCAAAATAGTACTTTAATTTGAGAAATTTGGAAATACGTCACAGTTCAAAGTTGGAAAAACAGTCTTTTTTGTGACTTATTACTGTTCCTGTGATATAAAATTTGCCATATCTTTGACTCAACAAACACATAACAACACATTTTTTGAAGCCTGAAGATGTGACCTATGAACAGACACCCCCAGGATGTCCATATAAGGAGTTTTAGGGTTAATCCCCATACCCTCATATATATATATATATATAACCCGGCCACTTTATCAGGTCCACAGATGGTCAGAGACCCGCTCTTATTCATGCTAAAACGAGGGTGTCACGCCGCTGTAATCTTCCTCGCGTACGTACTCAATCTCACATTCCATTTCAGTGGCGACAATTTTCTCACCGGGAGTTTGAATCCATTTGTGTGTCCTCGCATTGTGCGCGTGTTGATACTGTGTTGAATCCCTGCATAACTTTCATGAAAAAGATTGTGTTTACTGTTTGAGTCGAAAGTGTCTGCACGGACACAAAAAACGCTGGATTTGGATGACAGCGTTTACACGGTCGTGGAAAGCGAGAACCACGCGGTGCTTTCAGAGTCTCTTCATACCTCGGTTGTAAACGAGTGGTTATTGCTTTTTTTTTTTTTTTTCTTCTTCTATCATTTCAAACCGGTCTGGCCTTTGTCCTCCGGTATCAACAAGGCATTTTCTCTCCCAGAGAGACTGCTGCTTTCTGGGTATTTTCTCCTCTTTTTTTGGGATCCATTCTCTGTAAACAATAGACGACATGGTCGTGTGTGTGTGCGTGTGCGTGTGTGTGTGTGTGTGTGTGTGTGTGTGTGTGTGAGAAAATCCCAGCAGATCAGCACTTTCTGCAATACTCGACATCAGCAGGTCATCTTGACCCAAATGCGCTGAGCTGCTGCTCCGTGATTGGCTGATTAGATGTTAGCATGGAGCAGTTGAGCAGGTGATGCTAATAGAGTGTGTATATATTCATTAAAATAAGTGAATATAATTGTTATAAGTCATTGAATTGCATGTTATGCTGTTTCTATTGATTGTGTCCATTTGCGAGGTTTCTTGAATGCATCTTAAAGCTGACGCTCAACCACCTGTAGAACAGGGGTTCTCAAAGTTTTGTTACCTGAGGCCCAATTTAGGAACCCAACATTGGACTGAGGGCCGCCAAAGGGAAAATGACAGATTGCAGTTCTACAGTTTAGCGTTAAGTAATATAAGAGTAAATATAATGTCATTTAAGCGTTAATATAACAACACTTTAACAGTATTTTGGCCATTGTTCTTACCTTCTAATTACAGGTTAATACCAAGTAACACATTTCTGTTAGCATATATTTACTGGGTAAATAGCTAGTAATTGGGGGCTGTAGCTACCTGCTTATTACCAGCTTATAACCCAATAATACACTAAAATTCACCATATAGAAACCAGGTAAATACCCAGTATTTTTGTTTACACTTATTGGTCTGTATCCAGTAATGTCCAATAAACATTTAACAAGCTTAGTCGCTCCTGGATTAAAAATATCGACTGTAATTCACTGCGGGGCCGCCAGAAATGTTTCTGCGGGCCGCCATTGGCCCCCGGGCCGCACTTTGAGAACCAATGCTGTAGAATCTGCAGACGTGATTCAATTTACCAGGGTCCTTGAATGCATCTTGTTCGCCCAACACACTCTTGAGCCCTGCATTACTTGTACTAGCTCTCATGCGCTGGAGTTAAGAATATTTGAATTTTCCCAATTATACTACTTCATATTTTATCTCTTTCGTTGATAGCTGATAACTGTCATGCTGATCTGGGACAATTAGAGAAAAAATATTGAAAAACATATTGAAATGCGAGTCTGTGGACACAGGTAAACGAGTAGAGCAACAAATATTGGTTCATTAAAATGCGTTTTCTCACAAAAATGTAACACTTGAGTTGTTCCATATCTGCCGTCTTACTATAATTAGAAGCTATCGGAGCAGCCGTGCATCACAGTGATGTCACCGTCACAAGAAACAATAGACAATACAGGACTGTCCGAGTGTTCACGCTCTGAACCAGAGCTCTCATCCTTTAAAATGAGCTGAAGGATGAGCCTGAGGATTCTGCAGCCTCCCTCCCTCCCTCCCTCCCTCCCTCCCTCCTTCCTTCCTTCCCTCCCTCCCTCTTTCTTTCTGTCTTTATGTGAATCGCCTGGAGCATCTATGGTGCTGAACTGTCTCTAATCGATTTGTCTGTGAAGGCAGAGCGTCACACTCGCAGTACCACAATGCAATTCTCTCTCTCTCCCTCTCTTAGTGACATTGTGCCCCCCCCCCCACCCCGAACACCTTAGGGATCCTGAGTGATGCTGCAGAGAGACTCTTGTGCCGCAGACAAAGAATGGGAAGATGCTCGAATTCGCCCGTAACTCCATTACTGATGCCTGCATTACTGCGAAGACGTTTTCGCCACCGTTTCCCATCATCACCAACTACTGCGACACTTCTTACGTCTAATAAAACAACTGTCACAACGCGACTGAATCCTTTACTTTGAAGGAGCTGAAACATGATTATGTTCAAATGTCAGAACTCAAATGTCTCCATTGGTGGGAATGATAACACGTTAGTACACAAGTGCTAAGTAGAACCATATAAGGTTCTTTGGCTTGTCCTCATAGGAGAACCCTTTTTGGTTCCAGGTAGAACCTTTATAAAAAGGTTCTACCTGGAACCCCTTTGGAGGGTTCCACCGAGAACCCTTTTAAAACCCTTCATTCAGGAAAGTGGTTTTAAAGGGTTCTCTGGATCAAAATGGTTCTTACTATTAGTGTTACCAAGAACCCTTTTGGAACCCTTTCTTCGGGAAAGGGTTTTTCAGAAGCATTGGGTTCCAGGTAGAACCTCAGCCCTTGTAGAAGAACCCTTTTGGAACCCTTATTTCTAAGAGTGTAGACTCTTAGACATAAAAGTGCTAAGTATAACCATAAAAAGTTCTTCAGCTTGTCCTCATTGGAGAACCCTTTTGGAGGGTTCCACCAAGAACTCTATTAAAAACCTTTATTCAGGAAAGGGGTTTTAAAGGGTTCTCTGGATCTAAATGGTTCTTACTGGAACCATTAGTGTTACCAAGAACCGTTGAAAGACCCTTTCTTCGGGAAAAGGGTTTTTCAGAAGCAAATGGTTCCAGGTAGAACCTCAGCCCTTGTAGAAGGACCATTTTGGAACCCTTATTTCTAAGAGTGTAGACTCTTAGACATAAAAGTGCTAAGTAGAACCATATAAGGTTCTTCGGCTTGTCCTCATTGGAGAACCCTTTTTGGCTCCAGGTAGAACCTTTTTATAAAGGTTGCACCTGGAACCCTTTTGGAGGGTTCCACCAAGAACCCTTTTAAAACCCTTGATTCAGGAAAGGGGTTTTAAAGGGTTCTCTGGATCAAAATGGTTCTTTCTGTAACCATTAGTGTTACCAAGAACCCTTGAAAGAAGCAAATGGTTCCAGGTAGAACCTCAGCCCTTGCAGAAGGACCCTTTTGGAACCCTTATTTCCGAGAGTGTATAAACACAACCAAAGCATGGACCACATTATATAAAGTGGACATCGTTCTTCAGTTTCCTTGAGGAAACCAACCAAGAAGTCAAAATATATGACTCACCACCAGGGGGCGACTCCTCTAGTTGGAAAAATAGCTCAACTTGAAAAATAGCCACATTTTTGATCCCATTAACGACGGACTTAGCAGCTATCGTTCCAGAACTTTCAGTTCCGGTCTTGAAACATTCAAGACCGGAACTGTTGCCACTTGGTTTAAATTGGATACTGTAATCCTTTACACATTTGGAAGGCGTATAGGTGGACAGGAGGTGACAAAACAAACACATGGTGCCAACAGCCAATGAAAAAGAGAGGGTGGGACACAGGAAATAGCGTCAGAAGCTAGCTGCTGTTTCGTAAAAACGTAGGTGACAAAGTCATATCCCTCATTGCCAAATGTGTGGTAGAATCTACGTAGCCTTCAGTTAGCGTCAAAACTCAAAGGTTGTTTAATTTGTCCATCGTGGGCTGTTGTACAAACATGAGCTGACTCAGCTCCTCGTATAAATGTAAAAGTCTCATTCTGTGGAAATGAACAACAACAGTTTTTCCGTGTGAAATAATCAACCAAACGCCAAATGCTGTTTTTATTTATTTATTATTACCCAACAATGTATTTTCCCCTCTTGAACTACACTCCTTCCCTTTGGCTTTGATGTGTGTCTGTGGTGTTGTCTGTAGGTCAATGAGTAATTACAAAGCCCCCGCACAGGCTCTTTAACACAATGTTACCTCCGCACACTGGTGCTAATCTTTGCCGCTACCACGCTGAGCTACACAAAGCCAACAGTGACCTGCTGTGCACAGGCTGACCCAGCATCTGCACGCCTGTGTTTGTGGCCACCTGCTGTGTGTGTGTGTTTGTGTGTGTGTTTGTGTGTGTGTGTGTAAACACACCTGCTGGACACTTTCTGCTCAGAGTCGGACACAAATACGCGTCAATGCAGCGAGTACATGGGTTATTTTTTTCCCTTTCGTTGGTCACTTTATTGGGTACAGGGAACACCTGGAATAACCACGTCACGTCTCAAAGGTGATGTATGGAAGAAGTGGATTATATTAAGACGTGAAATAGTCACTGGAAGAGCACGAGAATATAAACCAAACAATAGCCAACTGTAGATCAGTTAAAACGACTTAAAAATCACGGGAAAACGTGCGTGGATCTGGTGTCTTGAGACTCATCTCCACGGTGAAGGTCCACCTCCGTCTTAAAGTTTTGGAGACTCTATTCCACGCTTTTATAACATCTCGGCTGGATTATTGTAAGTCCCTGTATGTTTTAAGATTGTTTTTAAAATGTTATTGTTGGTTTTTAAAGCTCTAACCAGGTCTTGTAACGGGTTGCTTTGAGATGAGCCAAAATCCAGACTCAAAACTCTGGACAGTGGGGCCTTAATCTCCTTTTGAAGCCGCCAAACTTTGGAATGAGTTACCCATGGATTATTAATCTGCCTCCACAACTGGACTAGTCACTCCTTCTTCCCCGTCCTGATTGGCTCTACATCAGGTCATCTTGACCATTTTTGTCAACAAGTCTAAAATGCACTGATTTGCTGTCGTCATGTGATCGGTAACAGTTGTATCTGTTGTGTAGAGTCCAGTTTGATTGGCTCAAGACGATTCGTGGCTAAAGGCCACGTTATACTTCGCCGACTGCATGACCACGGAGACCCCTCGAGCCTTTGTGCTTCTCCGTCGTGGTGCCCGATACGCACTGCAATTTCCCGCCCAATCAGTAGGGGTCGCTACGCAAGGTTGATGTGCTTTTGGCTACATTGAGCATCCGAGAGAGAAAGACTGTTGTTGTTGTTGTTGTTGTTGTTGTTGTTGTTGCAGCTGAATAACATTGAAACAGTGGCCGTTTCTCACTTTTTAGTGTCCCGGAACTCAGTTTTAAGATAATTTGAGGTGAGAAATTAGCCACTTAGAGTCTAAGGGTGAATTCCAATTCCTTGCTTAACCCTCAATCTCAAAAATGTGCGCTCCCTCTAGTGCAAGTGCTGTCCCGAGACCACCCTTGGGAGCAAGGGCTACCCAGAATGCATTGCGTGTTTTCACAGCTACAAATGAAGTATTTTCTTTGTCAATAGAGATATAGAAATGATGAAAACCATTGTATTATCTTAGTTTAGGCCCATATTATGGATTACTGACGTCATTGTTGCGTAACATTTATTTTTATTTTACGATCTTTTGTCAATAGTCGGCCGGTTGCGGACAAGCGATGGTTTGCTATGGTTTACTTTTCAATAAGTCGTGGTGTGTGGTAACTGTCAGCTGAATATTTGTATGAGTATCATCTTATAACTAACTGACAACCTAATAACTTGATAAACGTGATAAATAATCCTGACGTAAATGTGTTCTTCTTCTTCTTCTTCTTGACAGACTGGACGCAGCTTTCGCATTATTCTGCCCCCTACAGTCTGAAGACGTATCCGCATTTAAGGGGTGTCCCATTTCTAAGTGACAAAATAACCCTCAACACAGGGGTAAGATAGGAATTGGAATTGGCCCTATACATGTACTGTGTGTATTAAGATATGACGTATTTATAGTTTGGCAGCGACGTTGTCGGCGGTGATCAGCTCCGCCTCTGTGGACGCTCGGTGCTCACTGTGAGCCGGCGCAGAGCAGCGTTAGCTCGGCCTGTCCTGAGGACCAATCGCAGCCCTTTGCCGTCTCCATTGTCATTTTGACGGAGCGACACTTTATAAATATATATAAATATTTTGTGCAGCCGGAGACGACGCAGAGGCTCTCTGACAGGCTCTACGTAACCTACGTAGAGCACTTGACGCAGGAGTATAAATTGGGCTTAACTGGCAGCAGTCCAGTTCCATTTGCAGGAAGTCGTCCACGTTTGTTCTTCTCCCTCCTCCCTGTCAATTCTGACAATCCAGTACGTACATGAACCGTATATCTGTTTTGCGTACATCCTTCACCCACGAGTCCCGGGGCTGAAAGACGCGCTCTACCTTTTCCAAGTTCACGCCCCCCGAGCGGCGTTCAAACTTTTTTTTTATTCTCCAAAACACAACAAAGCTCCTCGCGTCGGTTTTCAAACACAGCGCTTGTCAGACTCAGTCTGAACGCGCTCTCTGAACCTTCTCCCATGATGCACCAGGATCGGGGGGGATCGTTGCCAACTTTTTTTTTTTTCAGGATGCACTAAGAAAAAAAAAAAAGAAGCCAAAAACTGTGCAGTTTCCACAGCGGTTGACCAAGACGTGCGAAGGTCTCGCAAGTTCTCAAGCTTTTCCACTTTTTCGAGCGCGCGCTCAGACGAAATACCTTCGAGAGGAGACCCACGTGGAAGTGGGCACCTCTACCCCCCCCCCCCCGTCAGAACGCCGTAATGATGCAGTCCGAGACAGAGCTTTGGCAGACGACTCGCGGCCGAGCCTCTCGCCCGCCGCGGCCGTTCAGGCAGAGCTTTCGCGCACTTTCGCCTCAAGACGATGACGGTTTGTTTGCTCGACACGCGTTTACGCCCTAGTTCGCTCGAACCGTAGCGTGGACCTTTGGACTCGTTGCTGTCAGTGGATCCGTGTTTGTAAGTCCGATTTTGTGAAGAAGTTTTTCAAGAAGTTTTTTGTTTGAATATGTATAAAGACAACACAACAGAGTGGAGTGCAAAAGAAACCACTCTGGGGAGGATTTCAATCCGTATAATGTTGTAAAAAAACTCATTCTTACAAACACTGGCAGTGTCAGAACCCAATAGTGCTGCTTTTTTGGCATATTGCACTCCTTGTAAAAAAAAGGCAGTTTAATTTCTCAGTTTCAACATTAAGAATATTAATTAAGACTCACTGGTGGAGATTTAAAGTTCCAAAAGCCCAGATTTCTTCAGATACTGTATGTCCTGACCTGAGTCTGAGCTTTTTCCTGCTCCCTCTCTCTTCTGCAGAGTCATTTTTCACGCTCCGGTCACCGCTTCTGCTTTATTGTTTTATTTTACTGGTTTAGTACAGTGAATGTAAAGTGCAGGTGCTGCAGGAGTAAAGACAGTATAGCGCACACTGGGACTGGGTCAGGGTCTGCAAAGGCTTGTATTTTTTTAACCTACTTTGGTTAGAAGATGCATGTGGTTTCCAAACTCGGGCAACAAATGTGGTTGTAGGTGTGGGAGACATGCACTCGGAGGGACAAAGTTCATGTTCATTTGTCTTTAAAAACCCTTATTTACCTCGTTAGTTTTCAAAGGATGACCCTGTTTAGGCCGTAAAATTAGAATCCGTCCTCGGTCTGAATGAACCCATTGTGTCCCGAACGAGGATCTGAGGCCAAATTTACACCACAACATATTTTAAAATTAAAACGCAGCTTCAAAGAGAAGAGAAAGTATGTTTTAACACTTCTCATGCTTCCCACGTTGAGTTATTTCTTCACTTTTAACCACCGCCACCATTAAAACATTGATAAACATGCGGTTTGTTTTGCCTAATGATGCTAAAAATGTTCATGTTACAGCAGCAGGAGTAGAGCTTTGATGGAAATAGCTGTTCCTGAGTCTGTCAGACTTTATTTTTTCCTATCTCTAAGGGTCACTCGCATTCGAACACAGACTTAAACTCTATTAGGATGGGAGTCCAATCCGATCTTCAGGATGTCATATATACGCAGGAACAGGTTCAAACGAGGTCAGCAGATCCGGAGCACAGGACTAGCCGTCACTTCCAGAACTTAAGGAACTACTTAGGAGGCAAAAGACGTAAATACAGGTCGGCTAGGGGCATAACTTAGAGCCTGACAACGAGTAACCTAGGTCACCTCACTAGAGACGTAGAAGATCTAGCCTGGTTTTTGCACCTGCAGGTCTGGCCAACTTTGTTAAAGGTCACATAGAGTGGTCCTGTTGCACATATATGTTAGTTATGGAGGTCTACTTACATACATTAACTTGTTTTTATGCTCAAAAACCTCCTAGTTGCTGTAAACGAGCCGATAGAAATCTGTCTTTTCCGATATTCGCGATATTTCAGACATAAATCTCACCCCCAGAAGACAGACTGTGTTGTGATTGGCTAATACCCGGAAGTGACTCATTACAAAACATTGTTTTAACAGTGTTTAAAAATAGCTTCTTCACGACTCCCCGCCGCAGTCCCTTTGACGACCTTTGACCCGGAGTCAGAAGACACTGTCGCTCGTGAAACACCTCCACAACGGACGTTATTCTTCTTCTGCGGTTCAAATGTACGCAACCGGATGTGCCCGGACTAGTGCCCGGATCAGGACGATCTGCTGTTCAGAAGAACCGGTGTTTACGTAACCGGACCGGGTTTTTTCAGAGATCTCACTGAGCCCCGAGATTCACAATAAAACACAGCGTTCTCAGCAGTGGCTGAAGAACTGTTTGTTTAGAACCTTCAGGGCTTCGTAAACAAGGTAATGACGCAGATACACGCAAAAAAAAACAAGCGTTAATTGGAACTTCCGGTCTAGGTCCGCTTTAATGAAACTTGATGAGATGCAGGTGTGTGAGGGGGAGCAGGAACCAGACTCCACCCTGGAGGAGGAGGAGGACGGATCTCCAACCTGGAGAGAAGATGCCCAACACCACAGCCAGTGCATAACCATGATATTAATGGAAGTTAAAGGGATATTGGCTGGATACCTATACCTATTTTCCAACTCAGCCGGTGTGATGGAGACGTCTGGAGACGTTTTCAAGAAATTTTATTCAGTTCTTCTAGTTGCCGAGTTCGCTGATGCTATGGCTAGCGCAAGTCAATGGTACATGCTAGCATGGCATTAAAAACACTCATACCGACTCCACAGTGCACCCGAGGCAAATCAATTGTAACGGCAGACTCGGTATGTGTGTTTCTAATGCCATGTTAACGTGTACCATTGACTTGCGCTAGCCATAGCACCAGCGAACTCAGGAACTAGAAGAACTGAATGAAATTTCTTGAAAATGTTTCCATCACACCGGCTGAGCTGGAAAACAGGTCTTATGTCCAAAATTTCCGAATTATCCCTTTCAATGTAAATGGAATTTGTGAATGAAGCTGCAGTTTGAATCTAAACAAACCATCGGTTCACACGGCTCCATCTTCATCTCTATCTCTTGGTGTAGCCATGTTAGACGATCCTACACCGGAGTTTTTTAACGCCGACCGTACGTCGTCCCGCTTTACAGTGGAGTTCGCGCTCCAGAGAGTAAAGGACATAAGTGATGGGTGGTGGTGAGTATAGAGGAGAAGAAAAACAGAGGAGGGGGGGGGGTGAGGTGAATGAGAGGAAAAGAAGAAGAAAGGCGGTGGAGTGAATAGCAGAGACGGGGAGTCTTTAATTGCTTGGAGGGAGCATGACAATTGAAAGGAGAGCAGAGGGAGGAAAATCTCCAGGAGTATCGATCAGTGCGGCCTCTTCCATTTCGGTCGCAGCCCAACCCCCTTCTGATTCTCCCCCTTCACCCAATTTGCACCCGTAATTTAAATTGGAGTGTGTTTGTGTTTGTACACGTGTGTGTGTGCGTGTGTGTGTGTGTGTGTGTGTGTGTGTGTTGTGTTGAGGTCGTCGTCGTCGCACAGTGTTTGTCCTTCACCGTGTGCCTACATCTCTTTTGTATTCATTTACCTGTTAATGTGCTTGTCTATCACACACGTCAATGCAGACGAAACCTCAGGGCGGACTGAGTGGACAGTGACAGACAGTGTGTGTGTGTGTGTGTGTGTGTGTGTGTGTGTGTGAGATTACATACAAAGTCAATGCAAAGACGGTAAACGTATTGATATTGTGCCGTCCTGGGTTCGCTGATGACTCAAAGCGCTTGACGCGCAAGAGTTTCTTTAGCCGTTCATTCACCAACATGCTGACACGTGTACATTTCGCTCCATGTAGAGCTAATGCTAATGCGCAAAAAGACGTCAAAAATTCAGGTTTTATTGTAAATAAAAAGGAAAACACGTACAAACAAACAAACAGAATAAGTAGTAGATAGATTTTAAGAGTATAGAGTGCACTGCAACATTAACACTAGCCAGCTAGCTAGGTAGGTATCCATCTAGCGATATATATAGACGGCTAGCTACTTAGCTTAGATAACTAGCTAGCAGATAGATAGATAGATAGATAGATAGATAGATAGATAGATAGATAGATAGATAGATAGATAGATAGATAGATAGATAGATAGATATGTGGCTAGCTAGCTAAGATGGATAGATAACTAGCTAGCAGATAGATAAATATGGCTCACTAGCGATAGATAGATAGATAGATAGATAGATAGATAGATAGATAGATAGATAGATAGATAGATAGATAGATAGATAGATAGATAGATAGATAGATAGATAGATATGTGGCTAGCTAGCTAAGATGGATAGATAACTAGCTAGCAGATAGATAGATATGGCTCACTAGCGATAGATAGATAGATAGATAGATAGATAGATAGATAGATAGATAGATAGATAGATAGATAGATAGATAGATAGATAGATATGTGACTAGCTAGCAGATAGATAGATAGACATGGCTCACGATAGATAGATAGATAGATAGATAGATAGATAGATAGATAGATAGATAGATAGATAGATAGATAGATAGATAGATATGTGGCTAGCTAGCTAAGATGGATAGATAACTAGCTAGCAGATAGATAGATATGGCTCACTAGCGATAGATAGATAGATAGATAGATAGATAGATAGATAGATAGATAGATAGATAGATAGATAGATAGATATGGCTCACTAGCTAAGATAGATAGATAGATAGATAGATAGATAGATAGATAGATAGATAGATAGATAGATAGATAGATAGATAGATAGATAGATAGATAGATAGATAGATAGATAGAGTTTTGATCTTTTAAGGTGTTCCCTGTTTGCTTAAGTGGCCTCTAAAGTTATTTTTAATGAATTTAACCTGTGTTTTATCAAGGAATCTTCAGTCTTGAGATCAAATAGTCGTAAAATTTGAGTCATTTGAGTTCAAAAATCCGAAGAGAGAACTGGTCGTAATGATCCTCCAGTGACCACAGTTGTTGCGCTGACGCACAAACGCATATTTGAGCCACGTTTAAAATGTTAGAAGCACAATATGAATCTTGTTAAAAACAAGTGTGTGTGTGTGTGTGTGTGTGTGTGTGTGTGTGTGTGTGTGTGTGTGTGTGTGTGTGTGTGTGTGTAGGATCACATGTGTCCATTCTTTTGTGTGTTATCTGCAGCAGGTGATGGTTGGTGGATGGGGGGGGGGTTGTCCGTCCTGATCGATCGATCTCTCTTCTTTTGGAACTGACCCTGCGCCTCCTCCTGCTGGTCCTAATTAGACACTCCTCATCATTGGACCAGAACACACACACACACACACACACACACACACACACACGGGTTCACACAGCTGGCCTTTTGAGGACTCTGCATTGACTTCCATTCATTTGGAAACAAAGCCTTATCCTTAACTAAGACCAGTTCATGCCAAACTATAATCTCAACCTAATCACAAGTCAAATCTTTACCAGTTCCTTAAGAGATGAGGTTCTGAAACTACTTGTGTTATTACAA
Organism: Microchirus variegatus; assembly: GCF_963457635.1. Lineage (NCBI taxonomy): Eukaryota > Metazoa > Chordata > Actinopteri > Pleuronectiformes > Soleidae > Microchirus > Microchirus variegatus. The sequence goes on along the minus strand of NC_139812.1, from coordinate 27,911,081 downwards.
ATACAAGAACACACACACACACACACACACAGTGTCCCAGTTGGTGGTTGTGGAGGGTCACAGTCAAGGGCTGTGACCTTTGACCTCTGTCTCAGTCCCAGACTGAATCAATTCCTAACCAGACAAACCCCCTCCCAGACTCTGCACCTCCTTCCCCAAACACAATGACCACAGAGCGGCTGCATCTGCAAACAATAGCAGGAGCTACTACCTGCACCTGACAGGACTGTGTGTGTGTGTGTGTGTGTGTGTGTGTGTGTGTGTGTGTGTGTGTCTGTGTGTGTGTGTGTCACGGAGAGGAGGTGAAAAGATAGTGTGTCTGATTTAAACCTTTCCCACTTGACAAACAAACTGTTTTAACACCTGGTTCAAACAAGTTTTAACCATTTGTTGTTTTTTTTCAGTTCTTTCAGGAAGTTAGCATAACGCTTAGCATTAATGTTTGAAACAATCCTTTACGTTCTGAAAATTGGAACAAAGCTCTATATCATTCACTTATTCGGATTATCTAAACAATTAATTTAAATAGTATAGAGGGCACTGTAACAATATCACTAGCCAGCTAGCTAGCTAGGTAGCCATCGATCGATAGTTAGACAGCTAGCTACTTGGCTATCTTTGCATAGATAGATAGATAGATAGATAGATAGATAGATAGATAGATAGATAGATAGATAGATAGATAGATAGATAGATAGATAGATAGATAGATAGATAGATATGTGGCTAGCTAGCTAAGTTAGACAGATAGATAAGTAGATAGATAGCTAGAAAACAAGCTAGCAGATAGATAGATAGATAGATAGATAGATAGATAGATAGATAGATAGATAGATAGATAGATAGATAGATAGATAGATAGATAGATTCTTTACGTACTGAAAATTAGAAGACATCTCTATATCATTCACTTATTTGGATTAACTAAACAATTAAAGAGTATAGAGTGCACTGTAACATTATCACTAGCCAGCAAGCTAGGTAGGTATCCATCTAGCAATATATAGACGGCTAGCTACTTAGCTACTTAGCTTAGATAACTAGATAGATAGATAGATAGATAATTCACTTCAACCAGATACACAAACAAAATCAACAAGGAAAAGGTTATGATTGAATACTCGAGCTCCTGGCTAAATCCATGGTTCACGCTCTTGGATCTCAGTATGTTTTTTCTGAGACAGTTTATTTGTTCGTCTCCGAGTTGGTTTATGTTCGTTAAATTCCGCTCAGCCATTATAGTGCAATCTTTGTCGGCCACAAATCCAGAGACCGAAGCGTCTTGAAAAAAAAAAAGAAAAAAAAAGAAGTGGAAACACAAACATACAAATGAAAACATCATTGATTTAATAAACTCAGCATGTGTCGACAGTCTGCACACGTCGACTGAGCAGACAAATCTTTCCAGGACGGTGTGGGAGGTTGTTATATAACCGTGTAGAAGAACTCTCAGTGAGGAATGTGTTCACCCTGACTTAAGAAGGTGCTGAAATGCTGAAAACTATGTCATCCGTCTGGTTTCTTAAGAATCTCCGGAGAGATTTAACGTCCTGTGATGATTTAAATGCCCACACGCTTCCACAGACTGTCCCGTTTTTAAGCACAAAAACAGATCTGGGGGGAAAAAAACCTGCAGTTTTTCATTGTTATTATTATTTTTTATATATCATTTGTCTGTTTATATCAGTACATAACACTTCAGTGGCAATGGTGCACATTGACCCTGTAACTTTTAAACACTGGGAGCCTTGGATCAAAACTAACTTCAGTATTAGTTTTAAATATTTATACACATTAAAACCCAGAGGACAGAGTGATTTTTTTTTTTTTTTTGCGTATGTGAATAACAGATAACAATAATATTTCATGATATAAAGAAGCAGCAGTTGTTGACAGCAAAGAAGATCTAGAACTTTTCTTTAAAACCAATGTTGTAACTGTTTGGCTAATCAGGAATTTAGAATATACAGAATAGCCACCAGGGGGCGACTCTGGTGGCTATTCTTCTTCTATAGAAAATTGTAACTTCTCATTTCATTCATAACGTCACTAAACATCTTCCTGAGGAGTTATAGGTCCGAATCGCTATTTTCAGGCCTTCTTCTGTAAAAAAAATTTGGATTCTGTCTAGAAGAAATAGATGACACTGGTGGACACCAGTGTGATGTGATTGACAGCTGGTGTTGTCCAATAGGAGCCTGGTTGCAGGTGACACTCCTGATCTTCTGTTTGCAAAAGCTCTAATTGCGATTTTTGAAGCTTTTGGGTCTCCTTCAATAGAATATGATTTAAATTTTCAAATGTGTCATATTATCAATGACAGTGGCACTGATTCTTGCCGTGTCTTGTTGTCCTGGCAACACTGCAAGTATGACTCCCAACCAATCAACGTTCATAACACGGCACGAGTTCACAGGTCATCACGGAGGCGGGGCAAGAAGTTGTCAATCTTGTGCTATGGAAGCGCTGTGGGTGACTTTGTCGCGGTCGTCCTTCGAGGAGACGTCAAAGAGTCAAAGGTTCTGTTGCCAGAGCTCAAAGAAACAGTCTTTACGGTCACTATTCCACCGATCGTTCCACTGTCTTTGCCATGTTTATGTCTGTACGTTACGCCACGTTAGAGCACTCTCTGTTATCCTAGTTAGTCAACATCCAGGACCACGTCGTAGGAGATGTCACACTAGACATGTTAGACTTCTCGTCGGCGTGTTGAAGAGCATATCCAAAGACTTCAAAGTTCTGTTCATGTTTCCCCAACACTGGAAATGTGTCGCTCGTGACCTCATCGCTTGAAAATAGGCCTGAATTTGTGTAGCCTGACTCCGGCATAGATACGAGACCTGAGACCAAGACTTCTAGGGATTGAGAAAGATTTAAGGCAACGAACAAGGCGAGGACGCATAAATAGAGTGGACTATCTTGGTCTCCGTACAAGTCTTGGTCATTTTATTGTGGGTTTGACCAAACCACTGACACTTTCCCAACCCATTTCACTATAAAAGCACTCTAACATTTGCGTTGACCAAATCCTTCCCTTCTTTTTTGGGGGGGGAGTTTGCCTCGAAAAAGACGTTATTTATATCCATTTTCATTGTGTGGAACACAGCGGCAGAAACGCTCCCCCCCCCGTGTGAAAAAGGAGGACACGTGCGAGACGCAGCGGTTTCATGCCACATAACGTCGTAATGTTCGCCTCCGACACTGACGACAACAAAGGGAGATTTATACCAGCGGGAGAAAAGTCCTGTTCCACACTGAGCAGCTTTCAGCAGCCTCTTTTAAACACTTGGTCCCTGTTAAACCATGCAGTACCTGACCGCCCTGCTCCAACTGTTTATTTGACTAGCTGCTGAGGGCACCGCGATGATGTGTGTGTGTGTGTGTGTGTGTGGACACCTGCTTTCATTGTGTGTAAGCCTTGATAAGTTTATGCATGTGCACTCGGGCGCTTGTGTGTTTTCTCAGTGGCATTAGGTCTTGCTTCCTTCCTTCCTGTTCAAGGGGAACCTGGTCCCTTTACCCACCAACGCTTCTACCCACTGGGACATGTGTGTGAGTGTTTGCATGTCTTAAATAAGCCAATTGTCAAACAACCCTATCTTTGTGAGGACATTTTGATCTTTGAAAGGTCATTTTGAGGCTTTTTCAGCACTAAGACTCTGTTTTAGGGTTAGGAATTGGCATTTGGTAGTGATGGTCAAGGATGGTCAAGGCCCTGGTATACCCAACTCGATGTGTATCATGTGCATAACACAATTTGTCCAAGCAGAAAAAAACATTTAGACAACAGAAGAAGTGGTCGCCAAGGATAGTCATCCAAGCCTCGACCTGGCAACCCTCGAACCGGCTGACACCCCGACTCCACCGCCCGGCAGGCCTTTACGGTTCTGAGCCGCTTGAACCACACCTGTCCGAGGGAGCTGTAGCATTATGCTCTTCTTCTTTTGGTAGGAATGCGTCCTATTTCCTGTGTCCAGACTTGTACCGCTACCCGATGGTGAAGTCAGATACTACAGGACCCTGAAGTGCGAGCATACCGGGGTCCGTGATATGCGATGCGCATTTTGGGGTGCTGAAGTATACCAGGGCCTTAAGGGTCAAGGGGTAGGGAATGTATTCTGTCAATGAGTGTCCACACAAAGTACCCACCAACACTTCTCCCCACTGGGACACGTGTGTGAACCTATCTTTGTGAGGACATTTTGATCTTTGTAAGGACATTTTGAGGCATTTTGACTCTGTTTTAGGGTTATAGTTTGGCATTGGCATTTAGTAGTGATGGTCAAGGGTAAAGGCCCTGGTATACCCAACTCAACGTGTATCATGCGCTTAACGCAATTTGTCCAAGCAGACAAAAACATTTAGACAACAGAAGAAGTCATCGCCAAAGAATAGTCATCCAAGCCTCGACCTGGAAACCCTCGAACCGGCTGACACCCCGACTCCCCTGCCTGACGGACATGTCCGAGGGAGCTGTAGCATCGCTCTCTTCTTCTTTGGGTAGGATTGCATCCTATTTCCTGCGTCCAGACTTGTACCGCTACCTGATGGTGAAGTCAGATACTACTGGACCCTGAAGTGCGAGCATACCGGGGTCCGTGATATGCGATGCGCACTTTGGGGCAGCTGAAGTATACCAGGACCTTAAGGGTCAAGGGGTAGGGAATGTATTCTGTCAATGAGTGTCCACACAAAGTACCCACCAACGCTTCTCCCCACTGGAACGTGCGTGAGTGTGAGCATGTCTTAAATAAGCCAAGTGTCAAACAAACCTATCTTTTTGAGGACATTTTGAGGCTTTTTGAGCACTAAGACTCTGTTTTAGGGTTAGGGGTAAGGTTAGGGTTCGGTATTTAGTAGTGATGGTCAAGGGTAAATGCCCTGGTATACCCAACTCAACGTGTATCATGTGCATAACGCAATTTAACCAAGCAGAAAAAAACATTTAGACAACAGAAGAAGTCATCGCCAAAGGATAGTCACCCAAGCCTCGACCTGGCAACCCTCGAACCAGCTAACGCCCCGACTCCCCTGCCTGACGGACAGGCATCTTCATCTTTGGGTTGGAATGCGTCCTATTTCCTGCATCCAGACTTGTACCGCTACCCGATGGTGAAGTCAGATACTACAGGACCCTGAAATCCCAGCATACCGGGGTCCGCGATATGCAATAAGCACTTTGGGGCAGCTGAAGTATACCAGGGCCTTAAGGGTAAAGGGGTAGGGAATGTATTCTGTCAATGAGTGTCCACACAAATTACCCACCAACGCTTCTCCCCACTGGGACACGTGTGTGAGTGAGCATGGCTTAAATAAGCCAATTTTGCCATTTTGATCTTTGTAAGGACATTTTGAGGCTTCTTGAGCACTAAGACTCTGTTTTAGGGTTAGGGTTTGGCATTGGCATTTAGTAGTAATGGTCAAGGGTAAATGCCCTGGTATACCCAACCCAACGTGTATCATGCGCAGAACGCGATTTGTCCAAGCAGATAAAAAACATTTAGACAACAGAAGAAGTCATCGCCAACATGATAGTCATCCAAGCCTCGACCTGGCAACCCTCGAACCGGCTGACGCCCCGACTCCCCTGCCTGACGGACATGTCCGAGGGAGCTGTAGCATCGCTCTCTTCTTCTTTGGGTTGGAATACGTCCTATTTCCTGCGTCCAGACTTGTACGGCTACCTGATGGTGAAGTCAGATTCTACGGGACCCTGAAGTGCGAGCATACCGCGATATGCAATGCGCACTTTGGGGCAGCTAAAGCATACCAGGGCCTTAAGGGTAAAGGGGTAGGGAATGTATTCTGTCAATGAGTGTCCACACAAAGTACCCACCAACGCTTCTCCCCACTGGGACACGTGTGTGAGTGTGAGCATGTCTTAAATAAGCCAAGTGTCAAACAAACCTATCTTTGTGAGGACATTTTGAGGCTTTTTGAGCACCAAGACTCTTTTTTAGGGTTAGGGGTAAGGTTAGGGTTCGGCATTTAGTAGTGATGGTCAAGGGTAAAGGCCCTGGTATACCCAACTCAACGTGTGTCATGAGCATAACGCGATTTGTCCAAGCAGAAAAAAAAAATTAGACAACAGAAGAAGTCATAGCCAAAGGATAGTCAACCAAGCCTCGACCTGGCAACCCTCGAACCGGCTGATGCCCCGACTCCCCTGCCTGACGGACAGGCATCTTCATCTTTGGGTTGGAATGCGTCCTATTTCCTGCGTCCAGACTTGTACCACTACCTGATGGTGAAGTCAGATATTACAGGACCCTGAAATGCGAGCATACCGGGGTCCGCGATATGCGATGCGCACTTTGGGGCCGCTGAAGTATACCAGGGCCTTAAGGGTCAAGGGGTAGGGAATGTATTATGTCAATGAGTGTCCACACAAAGTATGAAAAACCAGCATTTGTGTGTGTGTGTGTGTTTGACACTCGGCTGAGCAGGGTGGTCCTGAAGGGACTGGTCTATCGGCTTAGTTTCCGTTTCTCATAAACGAACACACACCTGGACCATGTCACAAGCCCAAATATAACCCAAACCATGTGATACGTAAACACACAGGCTGACCCACTCTCTCTCCATCACAGCTGTCCCTCCTTCCCTTCCCTTCCTCCCTTCCTTCCTTTCTTTCTGTCCTTTTGTCTTCGTCTTCATCGCCCTCTTGTTTGTTTCTTTGTCGTTTTCTCGCCAGAAGTGTTTGTGTTGTTCCTTTCACCCTCTTCTCAGTTACTGAATGATAAAGTTACCCTTCTCTCGCAGGCACAACGGACAATAACAAAGACAATCAACACACACACACACCCACACTCTCTCTACACACACACACACACACCTGGAGTTGTGAATTTACTTTGTGTTTTCGGGGGGAACACGCGGATGGTTTTCAATATGAGCGTCATTGGGATGCAGCGCGGCGGCGTGTCCGGGGTCAGCGCGCTATCATGTTGCCAATCAGCGCGGCAGCTCAGAGCCACTCATCAGCTTTTGATTGCATTTAGAATGGCTAATTAAATAAAATATGACATTATGTAAATGTCTGTGTCTCTGCCATATGGCCCCGGGCACTGCCCACCCCCACCCGCCACCTCCACCTCCACCTCCAGCACACCAGGGGCAACAAAGTAAACGCACACCGTGTTTGAGTGTGTGTGTGTTTCTGCGGCGGCGCTGAGCTGACCGCCAGGAAACCTGCTTATTTCAGACACCGTATTATGAGTTTACCTTCATTTTTTTTTCTTTCCTTCTCATTTCTCTCAGTCAAACTCTTTCATTCGAGGTAATTTGAAGCCGAATAGAAGCCCGCGGTGGCGTTTGTTTAGCGTGTCTGACAAGTCTGGAGTACAGGCCTTTAGTAAACTGTGGTCTATTTTTTTTTTTTCTCTCCATCTGGCACAGGATCACGTCGACGGCATTAGAGGATTTCTGCAATGAAATCTGTGCCTCCGCAAAAGGGATTTGGTTTGTTGTGTCATTGGTTAAAGGTCCCGCATGGAGCCGTCGGCTTCACTAAGACGTCAGGAAACAGATCTTACCTTTTGGAAATAGATTAGCGGTCGGAGATGTGACCACGCAAACCTGATAATACCACTGTGATACGCTGCACAGCCAAAAAGACAGACAGACCATAATATTATACTAGCCAGCTAGCTAGGTCTCTATAGATAGACGGCTATCTACTGAGCTATCTTTAGATAACTAGTTAGCAGCTAGATAGGTAGACAACTAGCTATCAGATGGATAGACAACTAGCTTGCAGCTAGATAGATAGATAGATAGATAGATAGATAGATAGATAGATAGATAGATAGATAGATAGATAGATAGATAGATAGATAGATAGATAGATAGGTGATAACTTGCTAGCAGCTGGATAGACAACTAGCTAGCAGCTAGATAGACAACTAGATAGATAGATAGATAGATAGATAGATAGATAGATAGATAGATAGATAGATAGATAGATAGATAGATAGATAGATAGATAGATAGATAGATAGATAGGTGACAACTAGCTAGCAGCTGGATAGACAACTAGCTAGCAGCTAGATAGATAGATAGATAGATAGATAGATAGATAGATAGATAGATAGATAGATAGATAGATAGATAGATAGATAGATAGATAGATAGATAGATAGGTGACAACTAGCTAGCAGCTGGATAGACAAGTAGCTAGCAGCTAGATAGATAGATAGATAGATAGATAGATAGATAGATAGATAGATAGATAGATAGATAGATAGATAGATAGATAGATAGATAGATAGATAGATAGATAGATAGATAGATAGATATGTGGCTAGCTAGCTAAGTTAGACAGATAGATAAGTAGATAGATAGCTAGAAAACAAGCTAGCAGATAGATAGATAGATAGATAGATAGATAGATAGATAGATAGATAGATAGATAGATAGATAGATAGATAGATAGATAGATAGATAGATAGATAGATAGATAGATAGAACTTTACCATCGTACATAAAAATGACAACAATTCATCCCGATCCGCTAAGATATTGCTGAGATATAGACACGTGAACTTTAAATTGCCACCGAATCCGTAATCTGGACCAGATCTGGATGGAACTTGGTCTGATGGTCTGAGTTTCCGATCCTGCAAACACTTACCAAATTTCGCTCAAATCCGAGAGTCATTTTTGAAACCAATATGATATGTATATATATATTATATATATAGTTTTGCCTATTAAAATAGACAAGGATTTCTTAAAATTTGATAATTTATTTGTGACGTCATCAGTGCATAGATTATTACCAAAAATGAATGGAGACATCACAACTTGGGCGATCACCTACCCATCACAAAAAAAATCAGACTTTTTAGATGGTGAAAAACTGTAAACAGGAAGTTGTTAACAGAAGCACAAACTTACAGACGAACCCAACTAATGCAGAGTTCCCTCAGCGTCTTCCTCCCTCACTGCACAGCTGCTGCTGCTGCTGCTGCTGCTGCTGCTGCTGCTGCTGCTGACAGTGAAAACTGAGGGAAACTCCACCTCCTTCCTTTGTGACACACACTCACACACTCACTCTCACCTTCTGATCCTCTCACCCCCGACAACAGGTGAGAGACGTGGATCACTTCTACTCCTCGAGCTGTGGTGAACAAAAAGTGAAGCGTGACACCGGTGTGTGTGTGTGTGTGTGTGTGTTCAAAGACGCCGCCATTCCCTGATAGTTTGCAGGTTTTATTCGACAACTCTCACTTGTGTGTGTGTGTGTGTGTGTGTGTGTGTGTGTCCAGGGGGTTGCTGCCTGTCTTGGTGATAAGGCATATGGAGCAGACCCAGTGTTACCAGGCCAGTCACACATCCAGATAAGAGCAGATAACATTCACTGGGAAAAGTGCTGCGGGCGAAACACAGCACTGTACACAACACACACAACACTGTATGTGTGTGTGTGTGTGTGTAACATACACACACACATATATAGGCCTATAAGCTGTGTACATCTGCACCAGAGTGTCTGGGAGTAATCTTTAGCACATGTGTTTGTGAGCGTGACTTTTCTACAGAAGATTATGACGGTGGGGGGTTATTATTGTGAAAAAAAAAAAAGAAAAATTAAAGAAGTGCCTCATGTTTTGCTGTTGTCTCTGCTGCTGATTCACAAAGACAAGACTCCACTGTGTCCTCCTCCTCCTCCTCCTCCTCCTCCTCCTCCTCTTCCTCCTCCTCCTCCTCCTCCTTATACAGTCGTTTTGTTCACGGCTCTATAACCTTTAATTTTCCAGGCGGGGAAACTTAAACGACGTGGACGTCCTTCTGCAGCTGAACCAGCGGAGACGCAGCTTCTAATAGTGATGACTGAGGTTTCTTTCTTTCGGAGGGGGCTGTGCCTTGCTCAGGGGCAGAATCTACACGTGGCTTTATTTATGTATTAATTTATTAATATTTCTCCCTCATGTCTTCTGTTCCTCGGCCCATTATTGGCCTTGACTCTGTATCAGAAAACTGCTCTGAAGTGGAAAACAGATTTTCTGAGAGAGAAAGAGAAAAACTGTGTCGGGGGGAAAATAAGAATCGCCTGTAATTGTTTGTAACAGAAGTCGTTTCCAACTGTGTCACTGACCGAGTCGTCGTCTGCTGCTGCTGCTGCTGCTTATTTACACCAATTAACACTTGTTTTCATGCCGACCATGGACATCGTGTGTTTATGGGTTGTCCGTCCTTTCATACTGTAAGTTGTATCCATGATATCTGGAATATGTTTAATCCGTTTAAATTTGGCATAAAAGTCGACTTGGACTTAAAGGACGATCTGGAAAATCGCTGGAAACATCGATTTAGAAGAAAGAAGAAAGAAAAGAAAAATAATCTAAGTTCAAGAAAGATTATCTAACTTGATATTAGCGTCACGCATTCACTACTGCTGTGTATTAAAGATTATGTGGTCTAAATTCCTAAAATCAGCTTAATCCTGTCAAGAAAATCACATTTTAAGTTAATTTCTAACCCGACTTGCTTGGGATTAGTTAAACTTTCTGCTTTTTTTCATTTTTTTTTCACTTTTTATTCTTGTCATTGTGTATTGTATGTTTTGGGTAACATCTACTGCACGTCTGTCCGTCCAGGGAGTGGATCCCTCACCTGTGGTTCTCCCTAAGGTTTCTACCCTTTTTCCCTTTTACAAGGGTTTTTTTTTCCCTGGTAGTTTTTCCTTACCCTGGTCGAAGGTCTAAGGACAGAGGATGTTACCAACCCTGTGAAGTCCCGTGAGACAAACTATGTTTTGTAAACTGTGGGCTATATAAATAAAGATTGATTGATTGATTGATTGATTTTTTGGCCAGTTTTAAAGGTGCATTATGTAATAAATCTAAAGCAAGTGGCCATAAAATCCTCCTAATATGTCACAGAGACTCAGGAATAATGTTCATATAACAAACTGAACTCACCAACAACAACAGTACAGACAAAATATTCGCATTTAAAAACGTTATTTTGCAGACTGCAAAATCATGTTTATGTTTTGAAATCATGTTTTTCTGCATGTGGCGCCACCTACTGCCGTCTACCAAACATTGCAGCCAAGAGCAATTTGTTTATTTATCCCATAGTCAGATTACCTTTCTTAAAAAACAAGAAAATTTAAACCAATTTAAGAATATTTGGCTTATTATTTCAAGTTGTCTTGTTTTTGCAGTGAAAGGTCTGGCACTTCAGATTGGCCATAAATCTTTGATTTGAGATTAACCTCTGTGATTTGAGAGGTCGAAGGTCAAGGTGCACGTTTTAATCCTCTTTAATACTGTATTTAAGTACATTTAAGGGTATATTCTCATATTATATGAGAAACATTGGTTTAGAGCAGGGGTTCTCAAAGTTTTGATACCTGAGGGCCAATTTAGGAACCCAACATTGGACTGAGGGCCGCCAAAGGAAAAAAACAGAAATAAATCCCATTTGTAATAATTTTAATGACCAGATTGCAGTTCTACAGTTTAGCGTTAAGTAATATAAGAGTTAATATAATGTAATTTAAGCGTTAATATAATAACGCTTTATAAATTACTGGGTAATTACCCAGTATTTTGGCCATTGTTCTTACCTTCTAATTACAGGTTAATACCAAGTAACACATTTCTGTTACCATATATTTACTGGGTAAATAGCTAGTAATTGGGGGCTGTAGCTACCTGCTTATTACCAGCTTATAACACAATAATACACCAGGTAAATACCCAGTATTTTTGTTTACACTTATTGGTCTGTATCCAGTAATGTCCAATAAACATTTAACAAGCTTAGTAGCTCCTGGATTAAAACTATCAACTGTAATTCATTGCGGGGCCGCCAGAAATGTTTCTGCGGGCCACCATTGGCCCCCGGGCCGCACTTTGAGAACCAATGCCTTAAAGCCTCAAAATGTTGGTTCAAAATTTATTTTGGCTTATTTTAACCATTTTTGCCCATTTTTTTCTGAGTAACATTGTCAACATCTGTCGGTTATTTACAAGTTACTGCCGTGTTAAAATAGTGTTTTAACAATTTAAAATGAAGGGAAAAAAAATGTTATTGAGAGAAATTGTACACGAATACGCCAGATTTTGCACGTGTTAAATTTAAGTCTTTGTCCAAAAACAGGTTTTTCCAACTCTCTCGGGACAAAGACGCTGATTTGGCGTCGACACGAAACTTCTCCGCTGTCAGAGACCGTTGGCAATTTTTCTCGATATCGCAGACCGGATCTCGTAATTACGGTATTGCGAAAGAGTCGCGTGCAAAATATGCTCGGTGTTTAAGGGTTAACTGGTTAAGGGTAAGGGTTAGCGAGAGAACACTTTGGGTCTTAGGGGTTAAAACTATCAAATATAATTCATTGCAGGGCCGCCCAGAAATGTTTCTGCGGGGCCGCCGTTGGCCCCCGGGGCTGCACTTTGAGAACCAATGGTTTAGAGGAGGCACAAACCAGCCAAACAACGAATCAGATAATGGAGAGAATAACTTCTGCCCCAAATAAGAGTCACTCTTTTCTCCTCTGGTCGTCTTCTTTACCTCCCTTTCATTTTTTATTTTTTTTAAAACACTCTTTTTCTCTTTTTTCTCTCTCTACGCAACGACCAGACCGCAGAAAAGGCTGCAGGAAAAACCAGAGAAAGAAAGATAGAAGGGTTGTGGTTGGCACACATACGCCTGGAGGGGCCCAGGCCTGTCAGCTCAGTAGCCCCCACATCTGGAGCCTCCCGCTGGGCCAGTAGCCTCCTCCCTCCAGCCCCTTCTCCTCCACCACCACCACCACAGCCACTGCTCCCCAGAGAGCACCGAGCACACTCTACTGTACATAACACACACATATGCACATACCTGTATGTAAATCCACTTTTCACACACAAAAAAAACACACACACACACAGTTTATAGGCACAGACGTTAAACTCTAAAACATTATGCTAATCTACGGCCAGCGGCGGTGGATGACACTCTGCTCGGCCTCCTGCCAAAGTCTCTCACATTTTTTATAAGATTAACCACAAGGAAGGACAGAGGGAAACGCAGACTCTCTCACTGTCCAAAAACTACAGAAAATCATCAGAGAACAGAGTTTCTAAACGGCCACGCGCGTCACGTCCTGCATTAGTTACGTCTGTTTGAAGCAGAGAATCACAAACAGCCGTAATCGGGCTCACGGTTTGTGCTCGACGGATGAAATACACCAGTGTAAATATTCAAACGTACACTACATACAGTAAACGACTGAGTCCGGTGACCAATGTGTGCGTTTGTCAGTAGCCGGATGGCAAAATGACTTTGTAAAGCTTGCGTCTATTGCAGTTGAGTTCAAAGAGGTACTGTAGAAGTGTAGGCAATGCAATACATGTCTAGAATTTCCAAGCTAATTTGAGCTGACGCAAAAACAAGTTAGTACAAATGAGCGAAACTAACTTTTACCAGAAAAGACAGAAACAACGGGAACAAAGAGGAAAAACGGGGACAGACACAATGGACGAAGTAGTTAAAAAAATACCGAAAAAGGCCTGGACATTTAAACGTGGCGGGAGTGGCTTAACCGCTAACGCAACCTTCACCTCCAAACCTTTGTGGGAAAAATGTACACATTATCCTTTTCCACCTGCAGCTTCCACACCTTTGTTGGACATTTGATACGCTCCCACACTCACAAAGGCTAATCAATCAATCAATCGATCAATCTTTATTGGTATAGCCCACAGTTTACAAAACATAGTTTGTCTCACGGGACTTCACAGGGTTGGCAACATCCTCTGTCCTTAGACCTTCGACCAAGGTAAGGAAAAACTACCAGGGAAAAAAAACCCTTGTAACAGGGAAAAAGGGTAGAAACCTTAGGGAGAACCACAGGTGAGGGATCCACTCCCTGGACGGACAGACGTGCAGTAGATGTTACCCAAAACATACAATACACAATCGCAAAAAGACGCACTATACATTGTAAACAAACGGTCCAATTTGGTACAGTCTGGTAAGTATCTTTTCGGCGTTTCCATTAGGAATAGTCCCAAAAACAGTTCCATTTTTTGGCACCCTTCCCTTGGCTACCGTTACCGGTCCCTTGACTGGGGGTTGGTTGTTGACCTTCCATCTCTTCCTGTCATGTGCCACCGCCTGGACTTTGCCAAGGGTTATCTGGGTCCATTCGGGGATATTGTCATCACCACTTCTTCCTTTGCCTTCCTCTTCTTCCCTTCCACGGTGCCCTGTAGTTTTACTTTTGATAGACCCCTGCTTCTAGTTACGTACCATTTCGGCTTCCTTCGCTTCCCACAGTCAGCTGGTGGGCAGCAAGAAAAACATCACTCCCTTGCCATTTCATTAACGTCCTTTGTTTTTCATACAAAGTTTGACGTCTTATTGAGAAAAAAACAGCCAAAAACAGAGCTGCTGGACGTCCTCCTTTGTTGTCCGTTGTGTCCCGTTCAACGCCGTCTTTTGTTGTCGTCGCACCGCTACGAAGTCACGCCACCTTCGCACCTACCAAGTAAAGGTATACATGCTCTCAGTCCTCGGTCGAAAACGGAAGCCTGACCCAGGACTTTAACCATTCCAAACCGGACCATACCACGATGGAAACACATGATCACATGCTGCTCGCTCACTTCGGCTTCTTCGGCGGATTCTTCAACTTGTTGTGGTCAAACGTGGATCCTTTCCATTCCAGTGAATGTGTGAATGGAAAAGCAGCGACTTGCAGCTAAAGAAAAAAAAGGGGAACAGCACAGCAAATGCTAACTCATTGCCAGTCAGTGTGGCATTGTGTGATGATAATAAGGATAACTTCCTCCAGGATAATGGAGCCCGAGCATATTCAGGCCCGTGCGCCGCCGCTCTGTCCCTCGAGGACGATCCTGTCTGCTGTGAATATTCTGCATTTAAATGGTCCATTAGAAGCCAAACAAACACAGACAGACCTCCATACTAATGACCGACGGGGTCCAGGGGTTAGACAGGACACCCGCCATGTGTGTGTGTGTGTGTGCGTGGGAGTGATGCAGATAGTGTGTGTGTGTAGCAGAGGTAATAGTGGACTCAAAAGTGTGTGTGTGTGTGTGTTGGACCGGGAGGCTGATTGTGAATGACATGGGTCAGGAGGGTACGGTGTGGGGTGATGGAGAGGATGGGCTTTCTGGCCAGAGGGTATCCTCCTCTCAGTCCCACCGGGTGTCCATTTGCATGTCTGTGTGTGTGTGTGTGTGTGTGTGTGTGTGTGTGTGCGCGTGTGTGTGTTTGTATGCTTTCACATTAGCCATCTTCTGAATAATATCTTTCCCGGCTTGCATGAATTTGCGTGTGCTTATGCGCTGTGTGTTCATATTGCCTGTCATATTGTCATGAGCTCAAGTTCATGTCCACAGTCACTCCAGTGCATGTGTGTGTGTGTGTGTGTGTGTTCTTGTACTTGCGGCATACTGAGGACCAGTGAGGGTTTTTTAACCAACAAAGTGAGGTCATTTTTACGGAGTGAGGACATTTTGGCCGGTCCTCACTTTGTTTTCATTGAAATCACTTCCTTAGGTTGATATAACATGCTATACTCAATTTGTCAAAAAAAAAAGAAATTCAAATTTTGGACGACATGGTATAGTATGACGTTTTTGTCAAATTTTGGACCAAAATTTTTTTGTCAAAGATTTCTTAAAATTTTGGACGACATTTAGTATGACACTTTTGTAAAATTTTGGACCAAACATTTTTGGTAATTCTTTTTTTTTTTTAAATTTTGGTCGACATATTATAGTATGACATTTTTGACCAAAATTTTTTGGTCAAATTTTTTTTAAAATTTTTGTCGACATAGTATAGTAGGACGTTTTTGTCAAATTTTGGACCAACATTTTTTTGTCAAAGATTTTTTTCAAATTTTGATCGACATATTATAGTATGACACTTTTGTAAAATTTTGGACCAAACATTTTTGGTAATTCTTTTTTTTTTTTAAATTTTGGTCGACATATTATAGTATGACATTTTTGACCAAAATTTTTTGGTCAAATTTTTTTTAAAATTTTTGTCGACATAGTATAGTATGACGTTTTTGTCAAATTTTGGACCAAAATTTTTTTGTCAAAGATTTTTTTCAAATTTTGATCGACATATTATAGTATGACACTTTTGTAAAATTTTGGACCAAACATTTTTGGTAATTCTTTTTTTTTTTTAATTTTGGTCGACATATTTTAGTATGACATTTTTGACCAAAATTTTTTGGTCAAATTTTTTTTAAAATTTTTGTCAACATAGTATAGTAGGACGTTTTTGTCAAATTTTGGACCAAAAATTACACAAAAAAAAAATCGAAAAAGGTTTCCAGCCCTTTTTGCTCTGGGGCTCCACCTGCAGACATTTTATGGTATTGCAACCAGTAGTTCTTTGTAGATGTCATTCATGAAGTAGATATTTGTAATTGTGTTGATTTATAAAGTGGAAATGCTGGTCCTCACTTTGTCAGCAACCCGGACCTCAGTATGCAGCAAGTACAAGAGTGTGTGTGTGTGTGTGTGTTGCAGAGTTATTCTAATAAGGACAGGGCCAGTAGTGGCCCTCGGGCCCGGTCACCCCCTTTTGCTCATTACCATTATTAATATTTGAGGAGTCGCCTGCGTCGGGGCGGACAGATGCCCTCTCTTCTCTCAGCGACTCGGGCGTCTCATGAAATGTGACAGCGACTGAACGTCCTTCTCTGAAAAACCCTCTCTCTGGTCATCGTGATCTGGAAAACTTGTGACAGAAATCAGCGTTAATTCGTTTTATTTTGACTTTGAATTGTGTCCTCGTAACTAACTTTGTTGCCCCAACACGTGACCCGAAAAAACTGTCCCCCAAGTACCAGAGACTGATTTTAGCTGCGCTGCGCTGCGTAGCGTAGCGTAGCCGCGGGGCTACGTTAATGACGTAAGCAAGAAGTTTTCTTTTATCTTCACATCATGGCAGTAAGTAAGAGATGACGTTTATTTACTGGGTCAATGACAAATAAAGCTTCTAAAAAGGTATTTTTTAAAAATCAAAATAGATGTTATGCATATTTTTGAGTCCAGAACAATGTTTTTGAACATTTCTCATATATTGAATAACTATTCAAATTGTTTTAACTCGTATTTTAACAGTTCACAACAACAAAAAATGTCAGGTGGCACAACCAACTGTTTATAAAAATATATATGTGTGTGTGGGACAATTTAAAGTTTAGCCAGTTAGCTAATCTCTGACAATGCTCCATGCTAGCTTCTAGCTAACCTGTGGTGTGCTGTTTTATTGTTATAGTGACTGTATATTTATTGTTTTATTATTCCTTTAACACTGAGCAGTAATTACTGTACATGACACAACATTTTCTGAATTTGGAGTCAAAGACAACATGTGTTTTTTTACGGTAATTTCAGTCGCACTGTTGCAAAAGGACAGAGTTGGAAAAACGCCTGCACATTTTATTTTAAATGTGTTATACTGTTCAAATTTTACACGCAAAACCTGATGTTTTTACTCAATAAAACGTTTGTTAATTGTTAATACACTATTTTAACAAACAGTTAATTGCAAATAACTGCCAGATATTGAAAGTTGTTCTGGAAAAATGGGCAAAAGCACTTGCTCTTACTCACTCTTTTATAAACATTTTGAGACTTCAGTGTTAAAGGATTAATTCCTGTGGACATTTTCCTCATGTTGTCGTCATCACCGTCAGAACCACATGTTAAAGATGCACTTTATAGTCCATATACTCTTACATCTTAAGCCCTTATTTGTATTTTCATCAATATTAATAATGCAGAATCTCTGATGGCCGTGTCGCCTGTGGTAACCTATTTAAAGACCAGTAAAGGTGCGTTGCTAAAATCCTCACAGGAGCCGTGTCATGGTCAATAATTCTCTATGTGGCTGCTTCAGGTATTAAATCCCGACAGATTGTTTGTGCAGTTTGGGCTTTAGAGGTCCAGCGTGTAACATTCGGGAGGTTTTTATGAGCAGAAATTGAATAGTGAACTACGTTTAAAATGGTCTTTCTTCATTTTTGTGGCCTTTTAAATGCTCTTGAGGGAACGGCCTCTGCATCACGTTGTTTGTACGGTAGACTTGAACGGACACGATCAGACAAATCCTGCAGTCAAACAAAGAGGACTGAGATCCTCTCTGGTGTCTGAAGGCCAACGTAGTCCCATGATGTACTTCAATAATCCCATCATTGGATGTCACGCAGGGACCTTTACATTTGAGTGTTACGACAAGGAAAAACCTGATCGCAACATGAACGTGGCGACTTCCTCGTCCCAAACTCACAAGAAACCCAACAGCAACACACACTAACCACTTCCTCCAGCGGTTAAAGAAAGTCCACTGGAGCTGAGACGATCAGGCCTCTTATACCGGGAACCTCCTGTGCTTGGACCAATCAGCTCCCAGGATCCACCTGGACACACTTAGTCATCATTTAATCAACCGCGCACACCTGAAAGCCATCTCACACTCACATGCAGACACATACACACAAGGAAACATTGAGGTCTTGATACTTGATACTGATCATGTCTTCACAACAATGACCAAAGTTGAATCATAGCTTAACCCATTAACCCTCAGGAATCCCTTAAAAAAATCCCTAAAGTGTACCTTGTGGCAGAAAACAGCCCCTTGCCAAAAACTGCTGTAAAAATATTATATGTTAATATTTTTTTCCACTTTAAATGAGTCAATCTTTTAAAGCTACTTCAGCCTAAAATATATATATCAAAATATTACAAATATTTTTGAAATTTTAACCCTTTAAAGGCCAGTTTGTTTTCACAACTCCACTGTTTTCTTATTGAAAAAAAACAGAAACAGTACAATAACTTCCATAAAATACATTTCAAGAGGAATTTGATCATACTCACAATTGGGCCTTGAGATGGGAAGATGATTGGCAGAAACATTTATTTTGAAGCACTGTTATTTTTTTTGCAGCGCCAGATTTCCCCAAAAAATCCCTAAAGTGTTCCTTGTGGCAGAAAACAGCCACCTTCCCAAAAGCTGCTATAAAACATCGTCTATTAATATTTTTTTTCCACTTTAAATTGTCAGTCTTTTAAAGCTACTTCAGTCTGACATATACGTGTCAAATATTAACAATATTTATTTGAAATTTTAACCCTTTAAAGGTCACTTTGTTTTCACAACTCCGCTGTTTTCTTATTGAAAAAAACAGAAACACTACAATAACTCCCATAAAATACATTTCAAGAGGAATTTGATTATACTCACTATTGGGCCTTGAGATGGGAAGATGATTGGCAGAAACATTTATTTTGAAGCACTGTTGTTTTTTTTTGCAGTGCCAGATTTCTCCAAAAAATCCCTAAAGTGTTCCTTGTGGCAGAAAACAGCCACCTTCCCAAAAGCTGCTATAAACATTGTCTATTAATATTTTTTTCCACTTTAAATTGTCGGTCTTTTTAAAGCTACTTCAGTCTGACATATACGTGTCAAATATTGACAATATTTTTGAAATTTTAACCCTTTAAAGGTCACTTTGTTTTCACAACTCCGCTGGTTTTTATTGAAAAACAACAAAAAACAACAATAACTTCCTTAAAAACCTGAGATGGGTCAATTATTAGCAGAAACATTGATTTTGATGCATTGTTATTTTTTTTGCAATGTCAGATTTTTTTTTATAAAAACTGTCTAATTCGATCCTAGCAGCAGCAAATATCAACTTCCCAAAAACTGCTGGGTTTCAAAACAATGTCGCGAGGAACCCTTTTTTCCCCCCGAAAATGTACGTATATCCACTTTACCGGCGTCTATGGGTTAAAGTCAGACGTGTTTTCTTCTGGATGAAATTGTGACAACACCTTTTTTCACGGACAACATTTCAAGGAACACAAACAAGAACTTGCTTGGAGCTTTCTGGGTCTGGGGATGTTTTAGGTTTCCCGCCCAAAGCAGGAGCTGGATAGTGTTGCTAGGGAAAAGTAAGGATGCTTTGCTGACGTCCGTAAAAGTCCAAACACACAGAGTTATTCAGTCATGTACCGTGTATTTTTATTCTACATATCTGAGAAACACTCCAAAAAAACGCAGTCTGTGCAGTTCACATCTAACATTATAATTCTGCACGGGATGAGAAGGTGTTGCCATGTTGCCTCCGCGAGGGAGGAAAATCAGAAGAAGAAGTAAACTCTCTCTCTGTGTGTGTGTGTGTGTGTGTGTGTGTGTGTGCGCTCTCTGTGCTTTAACCTACTTCTTTCGCAGCGAAGTCGCTCGCGGAAGAGAAACTTTCTCCACTTACAAACTTTAAAAGGAGGTAATCTTTGGAGGCGCAGGAGCTATTAACAATTCAGAGAGGCCTGATCATATCTTTTTTTTTTGAATTGTTGGTTATTCCAAATCCATCTGTCTGACTAGCATTATTATCGCTGCATTATGTATTCTCCATTTCCATTGCTAATCTCCGAGCATCGAGGGAAACGGGGCGAGGAGGAGAGCGGCGGCGGCGGCGGCGGCGGCGGCGGCGGCGTCGACTCCTCTCTCTCTTTCTCTATTTCTTTCTCTTTCTCTTTCTCGTATTTATAGACCGAGCGAGGAAGCAGACGGACTCACGGAGCGACAGAGGCCAGTTGTTTGTGCTATTAATTGCCGGGAAAACAAAAGCAGCGGCTCTTCAAACGAGCGCTTCACTTCGCCGTGATGCATTTGCATATTCATATTCACTCCTTCATGTCTCGCAGCGGGGCGGCGTGGAGGGTTTTTTTTTTTTTTTTTTGTAAGTTAGCGAAGGGTTATTTGTTTCTTGTGACATTCTGCAGGGTTTCTTTTCGTGGAACGCCACCCACCCAAAAATAACCTGGGCCGGGGTTAACGTGAATGCAAACACACCCACACACACACACACACACACACACACACACACACACACACACACACACACACACACACACACACACACACACACACACACACAGGGATGTACAGTGTACACGTTTTACTATGAGGATGACAATAAACACGTTGTAGGCGTGCAGGGCTCAGTAGGAAAATGTCATAAAAACCGCTGGACTGACCAAAGTAAATGTGATTCAAAATGTTGCTGCAATAAAAAAAAACAAAAACATTGAATTTACTTAAATTTGTGGGGTTTTTTTGTAGGAAAAAAAGGTTTTATTTGCATCACAGGTCAGAAAAACAAGAATCTTAAACTAAACAAAATCCAGTTTCTTGACCAAAGTGTATAATGGTAGTATAGATAATAAATAAATCAGAGCCTTTTTTTTGGACCTGTACAGTATTTACTTGGATGACGCCTTATCCAAGGCTCTACCGTACTGTACCAAACCGAACCGTACCATTTTTTTGCTTTTCTACTGCAAAAATTGAATTTTTAAAACAGGCGCCCCCTAGCGGTTGCATAAAGAACAACAATCTGGTTCTTCGGGTGTGCCGTGATCAAACACTTGCGGCGAGGCGTCGATGACACGCAAACGCGCTCATTTGATCCGACGCCGTAGCCAAGGTAAAGGCCTCTGGTATGCTTCTGCGATTTTGGAAGCTAGCGTAAAAGACAGCGCTTGCGTGGACTGAACTTCCGTCCCACCCATAGGGGGAGCACAAAAAGATTTCAGCAACAGAAGAAGAAGAAGAAGTGGTCGCCAAGGACAGTCATCCGAGCCTCGACCTGGTATAACAGGGTCCGCGATAAGTGGTACGTGCTGCCTGTCTTTTTTTAACCCTAACCCCGACCTCAACTAACACTTGAGGCTAATAAACACAGGCGCTCTATCTCTTTTACATCTGTATGCGTAAAACATAAGTAAACACTCATATGGTTTGTATCTTTCCAGGGCCTTAACTCTGTTTTGTAGAGTTATTGTCGTTTTGTCTAACTTTCTGTCTCGCCAAGTCTTTTTTAACCCTAACCCTAACCCTGACCACGCTAACGCTCTATCTCTTTTACACCTGGATGTGGCACATTAGGAAACACTATTATGGGTTGAATTTCTGCATCTTTCACCTGTTCACCTGTCCTTACATGTCAATAAACCCGTGGACAAGGAGACAAGTGTCTTTTTTAACCCTAACCCTAACCCTCATGAACACTTCAGCCTAATAAATACAGGCGCTCTATCTCTTTTACACCTGGAATACATCCTTTATGTTTTTGTATCTTTCCAGGGCCTTAAGTCTGTTCTTTAGAGTTCTTGTCATTTTGTGTAGTGTTTTTTAACCCTAACCCTCCAACTCAGTAACACTTGAGCCTAATTGAGTTGTAAAATACAGACGCTCTATTTCTTTTACACCTGGATGCGGCACAGTAGGAAACACTCCTATGTTTTGTATCTTTCCAAGTCCTTAAGTCTGTTTTTTAGAGTTCTTGTCATTGTGTATAGAGTTTTTTAACCCTAACCCGGACCTCAGTAACACTTGAGCCTCATTGAGTTGTAAAATACAGACGCTCTATTTCTTTTACACCTGGATGCGGCACATTAGGAAACACTCCTATATTTTGTATCTTTCCAGGGCCTTAAGTCTGTTTTTTAGAGTTCTTGTCATTGTGTGTAGTATTTTTCAACCCTAACCCTAACCCCCCGAACTCAGTAACACTTGAGCAGAATTGAGTTGTAAAATACAGGCGCTCTATCTCTTTTACACCTGCATGTGGCACATTAGGAAACACTCTTAGGTTTTGTATCTTTCCAGTCTGTTTTTTAGAGTTCTTGTCATTGTGTGTAGTGTTTTTTAACCCTAACCCTAACCTGGACCAACACTTGAGCCTAATTGTTGTAAAATACAGGCGCTCTATCTCTTTTACACCTGGGTGCGTCAGTTAATAAACACTCCCATGGTTAGTATCCTTCACTTTCACCCGTCCTTACACGTCAATAAACCCGTGGACGAGTGTCTTCAGAGTCTCGGTGTCAGGAAGGAGTTCAATCTCACGGCCAAGTTGTGACGTGAGATGATGAACCAGTAACTCAGACATGAGGTAGAACCACGGTTTGGCTACTAGTCTTGGAAGAAAAAAAAAGTCAGTGTTTATACCAGACGTGGGTCTCCAGAGGTAACAGGAACCAACACACACACACACACACACACACTGGCACTACAAAAGAGAGGCAAAGTAAGACAGCAAAGTAACAAAACGCAAGCAGCAGCAGAAACAAAGCGAGGGCGTGTTATTAATGGCGCGTTGTCGGCGCGCGGTGTTTATTTTCGACACGTGTGCTAGTTAACACCAACAAACTCCCCGCGTGTTGTACACGGGGGCCAAAAAGCGCTCGCTCGGGGACCACACCAAGCCAAAAATAATGATGCCTTTTTTTAGTTAATCGTATATTTATACAATAGAGAGAGGGGGGAAAAAAAAGGGACAGGGGGTCTGTGCAGTGTGGAGTCAGCAGCAGCAGGAGCAGCAGCAGCAGCAGCAGCAGCAGCAGCAGCCGTGGCCGTGGTGCATTAATACTGTACTGAGAGTAGAGGATGATGATGATGATCACTGTGCGAAATACAGAGGGGTCTGGGGGGGTTTAGACCCCCTGAAAGCCTCAAAGGCAAAATTTGAGGGGGGTCTAAACTAGGGCTGGACGATTAATTGAGTGTTATTCATGATTTTGATTTTGGCTTCTGACGATCATAAAAACATTATAATCGAAGAAAAACGACGGTGTGCATAAATTCCAGTGCTCGAAAAACACTCTGAAATTTCAAAAAAAAAAATAGTCTTTTTTTTTTGACTTTGAAACTCGAGATTTCAAAAACATTTTTTTTTTTTTCAACTTTGAAACTCGAGAATTAAAAAAAAAAAGTGGAATTTTTTTTTTCAACTTTGAAACTCCAGATTTCCCCCCAAAAAAATTTAGATTTTCTTTTTTTTGCGACTTTGAAACTTGAAATTTCAAAAAAATTGGGATTTCTTTTGACTTTGAAACTCGAGATGTCAAAAAAATTTTTTTTTTTTTTTTCAACTTTGAAACTCGAGATTTCCCCCCCAAAAAAATTTAGATTTTTTTTTTTTTGCGACTTTGAAACTTGAGATTTCAAAAAAATTGGGATTTCTTTTGACTTTGAAACTCGAGATGTCAAAAAAAAAATTCGTTTTTTTTTTTCAACTTTGAAACTCGAGATTTCCCCCCAAAAAAAATTTAGATTTTTTTTTTTGAGACTTTGAAACTCGAGATTTCAAAAAAAAAACGTAATTTTTTTTTTCAACTTTGAAACTCGAAATTTCAAAAAAAATTAAAAAATGGGATTTTTTGAACTTTGAAACTCGAGATTTCAAAGTCGAAAAAAAAAAAAATTATAATTTCCACATCCACATCTGACAGGAAAAATAGCCAATACTGCAGCGTGGCACCTGGGCTGGTGAAACAGTATTGCGCAACAAATGGGAGATGGGACCCCCCCCCCCCCCCCCAATTATGAATGGGTATTTCGCACACCGATGATGATGATGATGATGATGGTGATTTCACAGAGAGTCTTTGTCGCCATCATTTTAGTCATTAGCTTGTCAAGGCCTCAGAAACAAAGGCCCAGAGTCCACACTTGAACTGGTAGTTCTTGGTTCTAATCAAAGGCAGTGATTGAGCTCAGAGTGACCACTTTGTGACACATTAGACGACACACAGACGCTGACATCTGCAGCCAAACGGGAGCAAAAGAGTGTGTGAACTAATAGGAGAGAAGGTCTTTTTTTCTTCCCCCTTGATTATAAATAAATCGTTTTTGTGGGAGAAGTGAAGTCACTCACGTCGCCGGTGATCTGATGAACAACAGAAGTAATAAGTGAATAATTCCTCGCGGCTGATTCAGAGATTCAGAGAGAGAGAGTGTGTGTCTTTGGCTTCAAGGCTTTTCCTGAAGCTGCAGGACGCTGCGTCGATAGCGTTAGTGTAGCAATTAAAGCACAGACAGTAAGTCAAGAAAAAGCTCCGGCTCGTACACGAGCTCAGAGTTTGATTTCTCTGTGCGAGGAAAAACCAAACAAACCTGAACCTGCAGAGATTCTGTGTGTTTTTGTGTGTTTAATGCAACCTGAGATGCAATGAAGTATAGATTTAGTGACTTTAGTGTAATTAATATACTTTACCACGCGCATGCGTTATTTTAGCTTGATGAACACAAACAAAAGTTATTACTTATTACAAGATGTTCGATCTTTTTAACCTTAAAGTTGACGTTATTGGTCGATTTTTTCTAGGGTAATTCTGGGGTAGAAATCAGCTCAACTCATTTCTTATATGACAATGTCTTTGCGGTACAATTTTACAGGAAATGTGTCATTTTTCACAGATTTTTACCATTAAACAAATTAAACAATAAAATGCCGGTACATGTACAGATATTTACCTTTGATTTTATGAATTTAGTGAGTTTTTACAACAAAAATGACTGTAGAAAGACTCTGCTCTTTCCTAAAGTAACTTAAGAACATCATAAATGTGGGTATAAGATTCTAACTTGTCTTGAATATCATAAAGTCTGTATTTTTACCGAATCATGAGCATTTATCAACTACAATACGCTGTTTTTGATGTATTTTGACTGTAAAATCTACTCTAAACTGTGTTATTTAGTGTAATTTTACAGTATCTGCCTGGAAACTTTGCAGCATGTGTTTTTACAGTGAAGGTGGATGAAGGATTAATTCATAATAATGAGAAAGATCGTCTTTTTCATACATTTTTTTTGTACATTAAGTTGATTTAAATGGGATTATCTGAACATAACAAATCACTCTTCCACGACAAAATGTCATTGTTGCTTCTACGTGTTCTTTTTTTTTATATTTTCTTGGTTTATTTCTTCCACAAACTTCAAATAATTCTCCTTTTTTAACGTTAATAAAGTGGACGTAAAGTGCTTTAAAATGGGTGAACATTTGGACTGCGCCATAACGTCAATCCCAGGAGACATTTTTTTTTACTTCACCACCACTATTATTATTATTATCATCATTATTATTATGATGATTATTTCACCACCTCTTAACACATGCAGCACTTCTGAAACGGTGAAACATTAAATCTGACATATGTGATTCTTCTGGCGTAAACACACGGACCTCACAGAGACTAAAACCTGGTCCCAATGAGGCGGAAACTGCTTCATCTGAGAGGTAAGATTAAGGTGTTGTGTCCTCACAAGAGTAGCTGTGTAAACCTGTGTGTGTGTGTGTGTGTGTGAACCTTATCGTTGTTTATTTATTCTTAGATTTCCTTAAACCTTAAACCCCCCCCGGCCGTAAGATCCAGCCTCCCCACCTGTCAATCTCCCCTCTTGCCCCCAGGGCCTCACCAAGTCAGTCCGGGGGTGGATGTGATATTAACAGTATCAGAAAAAACGCTTTTTTCTCCCTCCTCCACCTCCTCCTCCTCCTCCTCATCCTCCTTCCAACCCTAAGTTGTTTATTTTCATTTTAAGCTGACATTTTAATACGCCACTGTGAGGCGACGTCTGATCCTTTGCCAAAAAGAAAAAGAAAAAGAAAAACCTGTTCCAACCTGTCTGACAAACTGAAATTTAACTATAGTTCATAGAGAAACAGATTTATTTTTTTCATAAAAAAAACAAAAGACAAAAAACTCATAGTTTGGAATTGTAAATAGATTTTGGAATTTTAAGTAGATTTTGGAACTATATGTAGATTTTGGAATTTTAAATTCATTTTGAAATTTTAAGTAGATTTTGGAATTTTAAATAGATTTTGGAATTTTAAGTAGATTTTGGAATTTTAAGTAGATTTTGAATTTTAAATAGATTTTGGAATTTTAAGTAGATTTTGGAATTATAAATTGATTTTTTAAATTTAAAGTAGATTTTGGAATTTTAAGAAGATTTTGGAACTATAAGTAGATTTTGGAATTTTAAATTGATTTTGAAATTTTAAGTAGATTTTGGAATTTTAAGTAGATTTTGGAATTATAAGTAGATTTTGGAATTTTAAATAGATTTTGAAATTTTAACTCGATTTTGGAATTTTGAGTAGATTTTTGGAATTTTGAGTAGATTTTTGGAATTTTAAGTGATTTTGGAATTTTAAGAAGATTTTGGAACTATAAGTAGATTTTGGAATTATAAGTAGATTTTGAAATTATAAGTCGATTTTGGAATTTCAAGTCGATTTTGGAATTATAAATTGATTTTTGAAATTTTAAGTAGATTTTGGAATTATAAGTAGATTTTTGGAATTTTAAGTAGATTTTGAAATTATAAATTGATTTTTGAAATTTTAAGTAGATTTTGGAACAGTATCAGAAAAAAAACATTTTCCCCCTCCCTTCCACCCCTAAGTTGTTTATTTTAATTTTAAGCTGACATTTTAATACGCCACTGTGCGGCGGCGGCGGCGTCGTCGTCTGATCCTTTGCCAAAAGAAAAAAAAAAACGTTTCTGCCCTCACATGGCTGTCAGCTCCAGGTAAAAGAAGAAGAAAAAGTGAGGTTTGACAAAACAGAAGAGCATAATGACGGCTGGAATCTGCGTTCAGGCTGCAGACGTGGACGCACAAACATGTGCCTTCAAGGTCATCGTGATCACAAAGTCACAGCAAGTTTTCGGGGGTTAAAAAATTGCCAGTTTTCTTTGACTAATGTGGGTTTTTGTGCTGATATTCTGCGTCCGCCGCCATCTTTAGACGATTTCATGACAACAAAATTAAAGTACACGGCGTTGTTTCCCAGGATTTTTTCCCTTCATGTTCAGACCTCAGCAAAAAAAAACCCAGATTACAAGGTTACTTTATGTAAATGTGACGACGACATATTTCTCACTTCCCCTCTAGTTAACGTTTGTTTTGTGACATCTGTGTGTTTCTTCTTCTTCTCTTTGTTGTGTGTGTGTGTGTGTGTTTGTGCTTTTCGTGAAAACGTCCGATGCCGAGCCGTCGACCGCACTGCGTGACCACGTCCAAACCAAACTCTAAAGAAGACTCTGTTTTTCCCTCGCGGCGTTCAGAGAACATTCTGTTTCAGTGTGTTTCATGAAGATGTTTCGCCACACAGTTAGAGACCACACACACACACACACACACACACACACACACACACACACACACACACACACACACACACACACACACACACACACACACATGCAGCGACATGTGCCTAAAGTGAATTTCAGTGCCTGAAACAAACATTCTTCACTGTAAAAAAAAGGTCTTTTTTAATCAAACCTTGTTCCTTTAAAAAGCTCATAAAACATACATTTGCTACAGTAGTTAAAAAAGTTATTAATCAAATTTCTTCAACGAAATAATCGTCACACCTGCCCTCAAAAATACCCTCAAGTTAATAGATAAATATATTTATGATGTAAAATGACTATTCATACAAAAAGACAACGAACTCATAGTTTGGATTTTAAAGTAGATTTTGGAATTATAAGTAGATTTTGGAATTATAAGTAGATTTTGGAAGTTTAAGTAGATTTTGGAATTATCAGTAGATTTCAGAATTTTAAGTAGATTTCAGAATTTTAAGTAGATTTCAGAATTTTAAGTATTTTGGAATTTTAAGTATTTTGGAATTTTAAGTAGATTTTGGAATTATTGGAAGATTTTGGAACTTTAAGTAGATCTTGGAATAAGTGGATTTTGGATTAAGTAAAATTTGGAATTTTAAGTAGATTTTGGAATTATGGGAAGATTTTGGAACTTTAAGTAGATTTTCAAATTTCAGTAGATTTTGGAATTATGAGTAGATTTTGGAATTTTAAGTATTTTGGAATTTTAAGTAGATTTTCGAACTTTAAGTAAATTTTTTAACTATAAGTAGATTTTGTAATTATAAGTAGATTTTGGAACTATAAGTAGATTTTGGAATAAGTATATTTTGGAATTGAGACTTAAACTATAAGTAGGATTTTTAAGTCTTTTTAACTGGACATTGTTGGCTTTGATTCTTGTGTCAGACGTCGCGCTCACGTAGTATCAAAACAATAACATTTTGGATGATATTTGACATCATTTCAAAATAAAAGCGTCCGTTTTTATACGGAGGTGATAAATAGTTCACAATAAAAACATATTTATGATGTCAACTGAATCTATTAATTGACGGGACACATGGATCGATCCACTCTGTGACCTCTGATCTAGAACAACATAAAGCGTCTTCTTAAGAATAAACTCTCCTGATTCACAGAACATTTAAACTCTGGTGTAGTTTTCAGTTCAGTCTCATTCTCATTATTTTCTGGTTTCATCTCCTGTCGTCTGCACTCTGTCAATTCTCAGCTGTCATTTCCTGCGTTTGTCGACGTAGTGATCGACTGGTTTTATCTTCCCCAGTCACGCGAACCCAATCGTCCTGTTACCGTCTCTCTTTTTAAAAGAACAAAAAAAACAACAAACATGTTACTTCTCTCTCTCGGCTTCAGTTGTCATCACCACTCGTGTCTGGACTTCGGGGGGATTTTCCTGGATTTTCCTGGTTGCTGCTCAGGAGCAGATGCTTCGTCCTTTAATGTTTCCCCAGTTTGTGTCCGAGCGCCAACAACAAAAAAACTCAGAATCCATCAGCTCATTGTTCTGTTTCATGTGTCATGAAATGTGTACGGTAGCCTCTGCAGAAACAAGGGAACTTTCTGCATGTTCTCCACGTGTGTGTGTGTGTGTGTGTGTGTCCTACAGTCCAAAATCATGTAGATTTGGGGATTAGGTGAATTAATCACTCTGAATTCACTGTGAGAGTGGACAGTGTTTGTTTGTGAGGATAAAGTGGTAGAGGATGGATGAATGGCTGGATGGATGGATGGATGGATGAATGGCTGGATGATTGATGGATGGATGGATGAATGGCTGGATGATGGATGGATGGATTGATGGATGAATGGCTGGATAATGGATGGATGGATGGATGGATGGATGGATGAATGGATGAATGGCTGGACGATGGATGGATGATGAATGGCTGGATGATTGATGGATGGATGGATGAATGGCTGGATAATGGATGGATGGATGGATGGATGAATGGCTGGATGATTGATGGATGGATGGATGAATGGCTGGAAGATGGATGGATGGATTGATGGATGAATGGCTGGATAATGGATGGATGGATGGATGGATGGATGGATGGATGAATGGCTGGACGATGGATGGATGGATGGATGATGAATGGCTGGATGATTGATGGATGGATGGATGAATGGCTGGATGATGGATGGATGGATTGATGGATGAATGGCTGGATAATGGATGGATGGATGGATGGATGGATGAATGGCTGGATGATGTTTGGATGGATGGATTGATGGATGAATGGCTGGATGATGGATGGATGGATGGATGGATGGATGGATGGATGGATGGATGGATGAATGGCTGGCTGGATGGATGGATGGATGGATGGATGGATGGATGGATGGATGGATGGATGAATGGCTGGCTGGATGGATGGATGGATGGATGGCTGGATGGATGGATCCAGCCATCCATCTATATCACATTAAAAAATGTGATATCGAACGAACCAAAGCCATAACTTTACTCAACAACAACATAAGAAGATGGAAACAAACCAGAATTTTTAAAGCTTGAATATGTGACCTATAAACACGGACACACACACACACACACACCCACACACACACACACACACACACACACACACACACACACACACACACACACACACACACACACACACACACAGGATGTCCATATAAGGAGCTGTGTATTATTCCCAATGTATTTTATATAATTTCCCCCTTAATAACTTAATTTCCCTGTTAATAACTTAAAATGTGTCGCGTCTGATCAAACGTGGAGAGAAAATAATCACACTCACAAAGCATTCAATCATTATGACCTTTGACCTCGTGACCTTTGTGAGTGTTAGTCCTTCCTTCAAAGAGAGCGGCTAATTCTGGCCCTGAGGGCAAACACTGCCACGGACCGTAGCGCCATTTTTTGGTAGTTTTATGTTCCCATTTTCTATCTTCTTTTTTTCTCTCTCTTCCCTGTTCGTCCTCAGTCGTGTCCTCACTTTTCCTTATTTCCTCTCCTTCCTTTTTTTGTTCGGCGGGGGAGCCACAGGGCAGAGAAATAATTCAAAGTCTTTGCATATTGCAGACGCTCTGGTCAGCAGCAGCAGAATCAGCAGCAGCAGCAGCAGCAGCAGCAGCAGCAGCAGCAGCAGCAGCAGCAGCAGCAGCAGCATCACTGACACATTAGTTTATCTGGGCTGACCCAGCAAACAGCCTACGCCATGACAAATAGCCTGCATGCTACACACACACACACACACAAACACACACACACACACACACACACACCCACACACACACACAGACAGCTTTAAAGAAATCTCTGACAACAAAAACAGAAAAAGGAGGTAAAACAAAAAAAAATGAAAGCGAGGAGGGAGAGAGGGAGTTACGATAAAGATTTGGAAAGAAAAAATAAAATAAAAGATGCACAACTGTAAGATCCCTTCAGGAAACAACAGTGATTTTCCTGCATTGTTTAATTTTTAATCATTATCCTCTCTCTCTCTCTCTCTCTCTCACTCTCTCTTTCTCTCTCTCTTATTTTTGCATATTCTATACAGAGGATAAATATATCATTAATGTTAGAGAGTGAGTCGATAACAGAGAGAAAATGAAGAAGAAAGACAACGTTTGTTTGTTTCTGTCTTTCTTTCTTTCTTTGTCGGCCATTTTGACTGTAAATAAGCTGGATTTACAGCAAACACCGGTCACTATAATCGGTATAATAATAATAGTACACCTGTGTTCTCTTCTAACCTCTGGCATCAACTGACGCTGTTAAATGGATATTTTCTCCTTTTTTTGGAGACGTTTGCGCCTAAAAAGGCCAAAAACGAACAACCACGCTCACATTTAATCGTCCTCCGGTTGTTTTTGTCCATTCTGAGTGATTTGACAACTAAATATTGTGTTTTCCATCTTTTTTTTACCTAAATGTGAAGAACTTGTGTGTTATTATGAACCAATTACTTAATAAACAAAGATTTTCTATTTTCTACTCATTTTCTAGTTTATTTTGCTCCATTTAAGAAAGAAATCATTAAAAACGAATACATTTAAGATCATTTGATGTTTGCTGAACACGTTTTTCACCATTTTCTGACATTTTTTGGACCAAACAGTGAACACATAATTTTAGTTTTTGAAAATAATTGTTATACAGGCCTGTTTTTGTCCATTCTGAGTGATATGACAACTTTACAAATGCCTAAATATTGTGTTTTCCATCGTTTTTTTTAACCTATATGTGAAGAACTTGTGTTACATTTCTTTCCTATGACACAATTATTAATAAATCTGATTAGTCGGCTTCTAAAATGCGACTATTTTCTATTTTCTAATAATTTTCTAATTTCTTTGCTCCATTTAAGACAGAAATCATTAAAAACTGATGCATTTTAAGATAATTTGAGCTTTGCAGACCACATTTTCTGACCAAACAGTGAACAAATAATTGACTTAAATGATAGTTTATGAAAATAACTGCTAGTTACAGCCCTGTATATACACTTTACATATATCCATATGGGTTTTTTACAATACGAGACACTTTCTTGTTGCAGGAGATCAAAAGCTTAACACGTCGCAGCGATAAGTACGTTAATTATTAAAGAACATATAACAGATTTGTAACAAGCCGACGGTGTATTGTAAAAAGATGACGTCGCGTTATATGTCGACGACATGAATACGATGGCTACGAGAGAGAGAGAAATAACCACCGTACTTTTCTTTCTCTTTGATTCTAAACACACACACACACACACACACACACACACACAGTCGGGTGGCTCAAAGGGCGAGTTATTGGCTCAAACAGCAGAATAACATGTCAGCCTCGGGGGGATTTTGACCGAGTTACCTGCTCGTGTAAAGAAAATAAAATAAAATAAAAGGTCTGTACTCGACTTGAGCTTCCTCTTTGAACGCTGACATCACTGCTCACTGCTCTTCGTTCCCTTTAGTGAAGGATCTGAGGTGAGAGCAGAGTCTGAGACGCAGTAAATTATGAAGAAGGAATTTGTGTCTTTTTCTGGGTAATTTACGTGATAATCGGGTTGAACCTCACACTAAAGACACTTTACCATCAGTGATAGAACCTGGTGCTCGTCGTCAGAGAGCGTCGTCACTGGAAGAATTCATGAGTCGCGACGTCCGAAGCCTATTTCTTCAAGTGAACCTAGTTCCCTGGTGTCCTAATGAACATGTCTGTGACTTGCTTTGGTCAAAATACAATAAAAGGATGAAGCACCACAGCAGTTCAATCACCCTGAACAAAACAGCCCTGTTCAGAACGCTCGCTTTTGAGCGCCTGTCTCTTTAAATATGCAAATGAGACACGGGAAACGACGTAAGCGTCACTGAGGCTAACGGCAGCTAACAGCAGTTAGCATTTGGAAAAGCCATCATTTGGCGACTCTAACCGGCACATTGCCGTCATATATGAAATGTAAATCTTCTGAGGCTGGAAGTTTGTGTAGAACTCTGTGCTGCACTGTGGAGACAAGAATAGAACACTTCGAGGAATTTTTAGGGACAAAGCGGAGCTCCGCAAGACAGCAACTCCAGGAATGCGTCATTTTGACGTAGCAATGAGTGCGGAAGTCAACATTGCGTGTTTTATCTCCTGTACTTAGACTGAGGAGGACCACAAAAACATGAGTGAGTCATCTTTTTTCACACTTTGCCGACTGATAGGGCCTCCAGAGTCCCACATATAAGTATTACAATGATTAAAAAGTTGATTTTGCATAATATGTCTCCTTTAAAAGAAAATCCCTGAAAACTTTAAGCGTTAATCTCCAACATTTAGCAAAGGAAATGTCTAAAATGTCAATATTCAGTGTCAGTATTTTAGATTCTGTGAACAAACTGTTTTTTTTGGTTTTTTTTTAAATCAACTGATTCTAATGATTCAGTTACAGCGGAAACAATCGTTTTCCAAGTCACTAGCTTGCGTGTTTGTGTCACGTAGAAAACCACGTCACGGCAGTTTTCGCTGTTTTGTTGAGGACGTACGATGAAGTCATGGAAAATGGATACCAAACTGAGTCGAGACAAGCCGAGTAGAGCTAGAACTGTATCATGGAAAAGTACCATATGTGCTCAATAACCTTAGTAATAGTACATGTTTTAAACCTGGCTTGGTAAAAGTACAATAAGTATTTAACCGGCCCCCAACCGTTCCATTTTTATGGTACCCTTTCCTTGACGTAGCAGGCTCCACCGATTGGCCGACAGGGAAACGTCACTCCGTTGCGATCGGTGTTTCTTCAACGTCTATTCACACACAAAGTTTGACATCTTGAGACAAACAGCCACAAAAACAGAGCTGCTGGAAGTCCTCCTGTTGTCTGTTGTGTTTTGATGGTCAACAGCCCACACCCCGCCTACCAAGTAAAGGTACATTCCAATCTGAACCGAACCGTACCATGAAGGAAATACGGCATTGGCATCTTCTAAATTAAAATAGGCTTTACCACTTTTAGCTAGCATTTGTGTTAGCGGTGAGTAATTATTAAATATTTACACCTAACACATAGGTGGTGTAACCTTGGTGTCAGTGGTTTCATGGTAAAAAACTGTAATTTCACAGAGCTAACAAAAGGCTAACGCTAACTTTATCGGTGTCTTGTCGGCCATTTTGTTGTGAACCAAGTTAAGATGTCCATCTACAGTTATAACTGTACACATGTAGATTGTTTTGTCTATTTGTGAGACTGAAAACAGAGACTGAATATTTCATTCTGTTTGTGTTTCAACGCAATTTTTGTTAAAAGACAAATTCTATTTTTTGCAATAAAAAGCTGACAAAAACATGATGATTTTCAACGCCATTGATATCAAAATCAGGTAAAGAGAAGTCAGTCCAACACTGGTGTCATCGTCACAATAAGGAAATATAATAAATGTCGCTATTGTAAGATATTTAGAGTTCAACAGTAAAACGGCTGCAGTGGTGACAAAAGTGAATCAACAAGGAAAAACAACAACAACAAAACCAGGATTTTCTTCTTTTTAATCAAAGCTGAAGCGAATCGTTGCTTAAAAATAGCGATTCGACTTTGACTTTGGCGTTAATTAAAATTCCGAACGTTTTTACTCTCACTGTCGAGTCTTCATGGTCAAACAGAATGAGCTCATTGAATTAACATGGTTGTTTTTTTCCTTCTTCTTCTTCTCAGAGGATAATAATTGTGGTTTGGAAACAGGACAGCGATGAGCGAGCGAGAGAGAGAGAGAGAGAGAGAGAGAGAGAGAAACTTCAAAAACACGCCATTATTCTCCAACATAAATATTTCACTCTAATGTTTTATTGTTTCCCCCGTAATTAATAAAGAGAAGTTGGAGCTTTGAGTTCACGCGAGGATACGAGGCAAGTTTAAGAAGAAAGAAGGAAGTGAAGAAGATTAAAAACAGTTGAATAGTTTATTTAAAGAATACAAAGAGGAACTCTGCTCTGCGTGTGATTCCCGTTTTAAACGTGAATTAGGCTGCGTTCAAAAGAGAAATCGCAAAAAAAAAAAAAAATGTATGCAATATCAATGAATAACAACCTCTACGTGGTATTTATCGCACACCAGCACTGTTAAGTATAAAAAATTAAACATTACTACGTGTACTACTGATTTACGGCGAAACAAATACGACACGTAAGTGCCTTTCACGATAAAAGTGGTACGGTCCGCGTGGCAGCTTCGGACTTCGTACTCGATTTGCAAGTCCGATTTCCAACTGGAAATGGAACGCACCAATGTGGATTATGTATGTAACAAAACGGACGCGGTGTTCCAATTCGAAAAGTGAAGAAACAGGAAGTTGGGCTCCACCGGTGAATGGGAAGTCTATGGGAAAATGGGTTTCTTTCACTTGATTTATGACGTCAGTAAACTTTTTCCTGAGGAGTTAATGTGATTTCAATGACTAGTTTCAGCTCCTCTTCGGTAGCATGTGTTGTTTAAGTGTTTATTTTTGCATTTATTTACTTATTTTATTCATTTTAAATGAGGTAAAAAGTGCCCTGTAACCAAGCTGGAACACCAAAAAGTCAAAAATGGTGGTACTTTACAACCAGGTTACTACGTCATTTTTTTTATATAGTCTTAAATTAAGGAAATAATGGATGAATTATTTAATCTATTCACTAGAAACATACAATAAAAGCCAGAGAATGGAGTCCAAAATGGAGTAAAAGTCCCCAACTTTAACTTTTTACGCCTCTATATTCAATAATTAAGTGGCTTTATATCATATTTACACCCGAAAAGTTTACTTATTGAAGATAATAGACCACAGTGTTCATGTCAAATGAACGAGTTTTCTGATACAGAGCTGAAAACTCTGGTCTGGACACAATTTTTTTTTTTTTTTTTTATCCCAACGCTAAATGAAAACACAGTTGTGAGGGTGAAGCCAAAGGGTCTGGTTATAAATCTGCTCCGAACACACACACACACACACACACACACACACACACACACACACACACGCACACACACACTGCTCTGAGCTTGTAAAAGAGGATGAAGTCGATGATGTTTGTGGCCTTTGATCGCGCGGCCGTTTGCTCGACCTCTGCTGCGGGAAGAGGTCGAGTGCCTCCTCAGCTCGGCGCTAATGATCCGTTTAACACACGTTAGCCTTGTTAGCGTGTGTGTGTGTGTGAGAGTGTGTGTGTGTGTGTGTGTGTGTGTGTGAGTTCCTCCGCCGCCGACACTTGAACAACATGTAACCTCAGACTGGAACGGCGCAGAATGACAGCTGACACGAACGGTGGGGGGGGGTGGTGGGGGTGCACGCTATCGCCTTTTTTATGAATTTTTCAGAGTCGCGTTTGACAGCAGCTAAACGCCAACATGACAAGAGCGGAGGGGGGAGTCGCACACGCACACACACACACGCACACACACACACACACACACACGAGTGTGCGTTTTGCAATGTCGTATTAGTCCCGTCGCACAAAAACAGAACCCCGGCGCAAACCACGACTATTTCCGACTTTGCACGGAGCGTTCTCCTCTGCCGTTTTTTTATTTTATTTCTCAATTTTTAATAGCACATTAAAGTGGATTTTATTAATTACACACACACAAGAGTGCCACGCACACACACACACACACACACAGGCCTCACATTTGATGTGATTTCTGTTGAAGAAAGAAAGGGATAAAGTTCCACACGGAGCAAAAACAAAATGGCCAAACAACAGAGTCGAAGGCTTTGTTTTGGTCGCGCCTCCTAAACCTGACCCTGTTTCTGCTGCAGGATAACGTGTTTCCCACAGTTTGATAGTACATTTTCCATTTTCCCTATGACTTATTCATCCCTTTTCCCTCCCTCCTCCTCCTCCTCCTCCTCCTCCTCCTCCTCCCTGTGCTTGATTTATAATTCATTTGATCTAAAATTTCATTAATTTTCTAAAATGTTCCAATCGGGGGAGGCTTCGCTCTGTCGTCTGTGCCCTGTGAGTCGAAGGTTTCCTCTTTTATTCTTTGTCCGGCCTCTTTCTTTTGTCAAAACGACTGTTATTCTTTAATCGCCTTGTAGAGGTTATCGTCTTCTGAGGGCGGGAAAAAAAATAAAATAATTTTAATCAGCTTTAATGAGTCGGGGTCAGAGCTGGAACCAGAAAAGCTCTGGTCTCTGAAAACCCAGTCACTGTATTATTATTATTTTCTCTCTAGTCGTCTTCTTCTCAAATTGCACTGAACGTTATAGATGATTAAGGATTCTTTCTCTTTTTTTCACGTCTTCAAAGCTAC
This sequence comes from Microchirus variegatus, assembly GCF_963457635.1. NCBI lineage: Eukaryota > Metazoa > Chordata > Actinopteri > Pleuronectiformes > Soleidae > Microchirus > Microchirus variegatus. The sequence continues at coordinate 27,873,345 of NC_139812.1, read as the reverse complement.
AAAGTTCCAGTTGCTGGGATTTTATTTTTTTTTTTCGAGGGCGAACGTTTAATTTTTAACGTCGTGCGTTTGTGGCCGTCAACATATTACCAGCTGCCTCAAATTAGTCTTTCTCGTCCGACAATCTCGCCGCAGTTTTATCATTTTATCAAGAAGGTAGAAAAGAGGGGTAAGAAGGTAGAGTTGAGGGGTAAGAAGGTTGAGTCCAGGGGTTACAAGGTAGAGTAGAGGGCTAAGAACATAGAATAGAGGGCTAAGAAGTTAGAGTTGGGGGGATAAGGTGGAGTAGAGGGGTAAGAGTGTAGAGTTGAGGGGTAAGAAGGTACAGAAGAGGGGTATCAAGGAAGGGGCGAGGGGTCACAAGGTAGAGTCGAGTGGTCACAGGTTAGAGGGCTAAGAAGGTAGAGTTGAGGGGTTAAAAGGTTGAGTCCAGGGGTTACAAGGTAGAGTAGAGGGCTAAGAAGCTAGAGTCGAGGGTTAAGAAGGTAGAGATGAGGGTTAAGAAGGTAGAGTAGAGGGGTAAGAAGGTAGACTCGAGGGGTTACAAGGTAGAGTAGATTGTTAAGAAGGTAGAGTCGAGGGCTAAGAAGGTAGAGTTGGGGGTTAAGAAGGTAGAGTTGAGGGTTAAGAAGGTACAAAAGAGGTGTAACAAGGTAGAGTTGAGGGGTAAGAAGGTAGAGTCGAGGGGTAAGAAGGTAGAGTTGAGGGGTAACAAGGTAGAGTTGAGGGGTAAGAAGGTACAAAAGAGGTGTAACAAGGTAGAGTTGAGGGGTAAGAAGGTAGAGTCGAGGGGTAAGAAGGTAGAGTTGAGGGGTAACAAGGTAGAGTTGACGGGTAAGAAGGTAGAGTTGAGGGGTAAGAAGGTAGAGTTGAGGGGTCACAAGGTAGAGTTGAGGGGTAAGAAGGTAGAGTTGAGGGGTCACAAGGTAGAGTTGAGGGGTAAGAAGGTAGAGTTGAGGGGTCACAAGGTAGAGTTGAGGGGTCACAAGGTAGAGTTGAGGGGTAAGAAGGTAGAGTTGAGGGGTCACAAGGTAGAGTTGAGAGGTAAGAAGGTAGAGTTGAGGGGTAAGAAGGTAGAGTCCAGGGGTAACCAGGTATAGTCTAGGGGTCACAAGGTAGAGTAGAGGGCTAAGAACGTAGAGCAGAGGGGTGAGAAGGTGGAGTAGAGGGGTTATAAGGTAGAGTATAGGGCTTAGAAGGTAGAGTCGGGGGTTAAGAAGGTAGAGTTGGGGGGATAAGAAGGTAGAGTAGAGGGGTAGCAAGGCAGAGTCGAGGGGTAAGAAGGTAGAGTTGAGGGGTAAGAAGGTAGAGTAGAGGGTTAAGAAGGTAGAGTAGAGGGTTAAGAAGGTAGAGTAGACGGTTAAGAAGTGAGAGTTGGGGGATAAGAAGGCTGAGGATTAAGGATTCTTACTCTTTTTTTCACGTCTTCAAAGTTCCAGTTACTGGGATTTCTTTTTCTTTTCGAGGGCGAACGTTACATTTTTAACGTCGTGCGTCTGTGGCCGTCAAAATTTTACCGGCTGCTTTGAATTCCTCCGCGACGACGTCGACGACGACGATAAACGTACAGTTTAGTCTTTCTCGTGCGACGATGCCGCCGCAGTTTAATCATTCTCTAAAATCCTCACATATCTCTGTGTGTTTTCACCTTCTCATCTGTAAGTTAGCGCGTCGTCCTCTCGTATCAAACGTTACCTTTTCTCTCTCTCGTCAGACCGACTTCAGCCTTGGACTCTAATCTTCTTCCTCTCTCTCGGTGACAGTCTAAGTCGTCCCATTATTAGCATTTTCCAAGCCAAGGCCAGCTCTGCCTCACTGAGACTCTTATGGCTGCAACACACCAAAGATACCGACATACTTTATTTAGAAGTGAAGTCACCACAAAGGACTGCAGTGTTTGAGAAGGAATTTTTAACATGTGCAAAGATAAGAAAAGAAAAAGAAATAAAAAAAAACCTTCTGAAAGGTCGGGGATTTTCCGAGTCCCTAACAATAAATGTGCAATAAAGTGATTTTTTTTTTTACCTTCACCTTATGTCTTTAATATCCCTTTAACACCTAATAAACAAGCATATGCAAAGCTTTTTTAAGAGTGCGTTCTCGTTCGCAGACAGCGCTGATTGAACTTGGCACTGAAAACATGGCCGCCGGCAGGGAGAAACAGCTTTTAGCCCCTTAAGCTAAGTCTATGTTATCATATAAATGCATTTCCTGCATTGAGACGACCTCATTTTGAGTGGAAACTGGAAGTTTGTGTTGCTTTTATAAACCGTTCGCTCTCCCACATCCATTTTACACCATTTTTAAGTTCTTTATGTATTATTTAGTGACTTGAATGTTTGAACACTTGCCTGGAATTAAGCAAAGTGACACCAAAGTGTCCAAACGAGGCGGCATTAGACCTGCAGCTCATGAGCCGTGAGCTTAAAACGTTGATTTTCTCTATGGAGTTTGGTGCAGCAGAAAAGTCCTTCTAACCTTATCTCTTTAATATCCATTTGACGCCTAATACATTGAACTCGGCACGCTCACTGTCGCTGAAAACATGGCCACCAGCAGGGAGAAACAGCTTTTAGCCCCTTAAGCTAAGTCTATGCTATCATATAAATGCATTTGCTACACGATTTCCCAATGAGACAAACTCAATTTGAGTGGAAACTGGAAGTTTGTGTTGCTTTTATAACCATTTGCTCTCCCACACCAAACCCCATAGAAAAAATTGTTGATTTTACACCACGGCTCACCGTAGTTGTTGAGCCACATCTCTGTCCATTTTTAACTTCTTTACATATTATTTAGTGACTTTAGTGTTTGAAAATGTGTCCTAGAATTAAGCAAAGTGACACCAAGTGTCCAAACGAGGCGGCATTAGACCATTAGCTCATGTGTCGCCGTGAGCTTAAAGCGTTGATTTTGTCTATGGAGTTTGGTGCAGGAGAAAAGTCCTTCTAACCTTATCTCTTTAATATCCATTTAACCCCTAATACATTGAACTCGGCACGCTCACTGTCGCTGAAAACATGGCCGCCAGCAGGGAGAAACAGCTTTTAGCCCCTTAAGCTAAGTCTATGCTATCATATAAATGTATTTGCTACACGATTTCCCAATGAGTCCACCTCATTTTGAGTGGAAACTGGAAGTTTGTGTTGCTTTCATAAACCGTTCGCTCTCCCACACCAAACCCTGTAGAGAAAGTTGTTGATTTTACACCATTTTTAAGTTCTTTACGTATTATTTAGTGACTTGAAAGTTTGAACACTTGCCTGGAATTAAGCAAAGTGACACCAAAGTGTCCAAACGAGGCAACAGTAGACCAGCAGCTCATGTGTCGCCGTGAGCTAAAAACTTTGATTTTCTCTATGGAGTTTGGTGCAGCAGAAAAGTCCTTCTAACCTTATCTCTTTAATATCCACATAACGCCTAATACATTGAACTCGGCACGCTCACTGTCGCTGAAAACATGGCCGCCAGCAGGGAGAAACAGCCTTTAGCCCATTAAGCTAAGTCTATGCTATCATATAAATGTATTTCCTACACGATTTCCCAATGAGACAAACTCATTTTGAGTAGAAACTGGAAGTTTGTGTTGCTTTTATAAACCGTTCGTTCTCCCACACCAAACCCCATCAAGAAATGTGTCGATTTTACACCATGGCTCACCGTAGTTGTTGATCCACATCTCCGTCCATTTTTAACTTCTTTACCTATTATTTAGTGACTTTAGTGTTTGAAAATGTTTCCTGGAATGAAGCAAAGTGACAACAAGTGTCCAAACGAGGCAGCAGTTAGACCAGTAGCTCGTGTGTCGCCGTGAGCTAAAAACGTTGATTTTCTCTATGGGGTTTGGTGCAGGAGGAAAAAAACGTACGTTTTCTGTCGGAAAAGTATTTCTATCCTTAATATCCATATAACGCTTAATACATAGGCATATGCAAAGCTTTTTACAGTGGTTCTGATACAGAAGGCAGCTCTGATTGAACGCCACCAAGGAGAAACAGCTTTTAGCCCCTTAAGCTAAGTCTATGCTATCATATAAATGTATTTGCTACATGATTTCTCAATGAGACAAACTCATTTTGAGTGGAAACTGGAAGTTTGTGTTGCTTTTATAAACCGTTTGCTCTCCCACACCAAACCCCATAGAGAAATGTGTCGATTTTACACCACGGCTCACCGTAGTTGTTGATCCGAATCTCTGTCCATTTTTAACTTCTTTACGTATTATTTAGTGACTTTAGTGTTTGAAAATGTTTCCTAGAATCAAGCAAAGTGACACCAAGTGTCCAAACGAGGCAGCAGTTAGACCATTAGCTCATGTGTTGCCGTGAGCTAAAAACGTTGATTTTTTCTATGGGGTTTGGTGCAGGAGGAAACAAACGTACGTTTTCTGTCGGAAAAGTATTTCTATCCTTAATATCCATATAACGCCTAATACATAGGCATATGCAAAGCTTTTTACAGTGGTTCTGATACAGAAGGCAGCTCTGATTGAACGCCAGCAGGGAGAAACAGCTTTTAGCCCCTTAAGCTAAGTCTATGCTATCATATAAATGTATTTGCTACACGATTTCTCAATGAGACAAACTCATTTTGAGTGGAAACAGGAAGTTTGTGGTGCTTTTATAACAAATTGCTCTCCCACACCAAACCCCATAGAGAAAATTGTCGATTTAACATCACGGCACTGAGCAGTCGCCGATTGACAACTCCCTCCCTTTTTAAGTTTCTACGCATTATTGTGCGACTTTGGTTAATGCCAGCAAAAGTTTTCAAACAACAAAGTGACACCACGTGTCCAAACGAGGCAGCATTAGACCAGCAGCTCTTGTGTCGCCGTGAGTTTAAAAAAAACGCTGATTTTCTCTATGGGGTTTCGTAAAAAACGTCAGTTTTCAGTCAGAAAAGTCGTTCCAACGTCATCGCAAACATATTCTTGGATTCAAGCAGGTGCACATTTTATGAGGTGATCCTTTTTGCTGAGTAGCTAAAATCTATTTTTCTTGTGTGTGTGTGTGTCCATGCTGGCAGCCATGTTTTTAGTGATCCTCCATATGTCTCCGTGTTTGACGATTATGTTCATAAACATCTCGAATGACATATTTTCTCCCCGCAGCGTCTCGCGGCGTCGGTGTTTGTTTTGCTTCTTTTCTAAACGTGATCACTTTACAACTCATCGTCAAAATGGACCCCGAACGAAAAACTCGATTTTCTGGCTCCGCAGACGCAACAACAGCGGGAGTTTTTGTTGCAGGGTTTTCCGGTGTGTGATGATTTTTAAGTTGCTGGGTCAATTCTGAAAAATGGATCCCGGTATGAAGTATGAAATTCCACCTTCCTCTTGCTCACCTCGTTCACACCATGAGGCCACAAAGCTCCATTGATCTCTTCCCCTGGAAAGCATCACTATGTTTTCTCTCGCTTGTATGCCAAGGGAAAAGGTTAGTGTGTGTATGCAGCCATGTGTGTGTGTGTGTGTGTGTGTGTGTGTGTGTGTGTCCGTATCTCCATCACCCCATTATCTCTTTTCCGCACAAATCCAAATGTCAACATCTTTCTTGCAAATGTCTTCTTGTGATTTGTGTGCGTCTGCTGCTTTACATGCACACGGCTACGCACACACACACACGCACACACACACACACACACACACACACACACACACACACACACACAGATGGTTTCCCCCTTCATTGTGTACGTCTGTAAACATACACTCGTATTGAAAAGTTGTGATTTGCACTTCTGTGTGTGTGAGTGTGTGTGTGTGTGTGTGTGTGTGTGTGTGTGTGTGTGTGTGTGTGTGTGATCCCATTGGGCTCAGAGGCCTGGTGCTTAGCCTCGGTGTCGATAAGCGTCCGCTCTTCAAAGAGCGCTGAGGGGAAAAAAAAAGAGAGGGGAAAAAAAAAAGAAGAAAAACGTCTCTGGACTGTCAAAGTCGGACAAATTCCCTGCTAACATCACGAGCCTCGCTGCTCCCACGGTTCAAAGAGTGGAAATAGAGAGAGAGAGAGAGAGAGGAAATGAAACAGGTGGGTTTATTAACGTTTATATGTGAGGATTTTGGTGAGTTTTTTGGTAGAGTCGAGGGGTAAGAAGGTAGAGTAGAGGGTTTTGGGGTAGGGGTAAAAAGGTAGAGGGCTAAGAAGGTAGAGTCGAGGGGTTACAAGGTAGAGTCAAGGGTTTTGGGGTTTGGGGTAGGGATAACAAGGTAGAGTAGAAGGGTAAGAAGGTTGAGTCAAGGGTTAAGAAGGTAGAGTTGAGGAGTAAGAATGTACAAAACAGGTGTAAGAAGGTAGAGTCGAGGGTTAACAGGGTAGAGTCAAGGGTTAAGAAGGTAGAAAAGAGGGGTAACAAGGTAGAGTAGAAGGGTAAGAAGGTAGAGTCGAGGGGTAAAAAGGTGGATTCAAGGGGTCAGAAGGTAGAGTAGAAGGTTAAGAACGAAGAGTTGATGGGTTATAAGGTACAAAACAGGTGTAACAAGGTAGAGTCCAGAGGTTTGGGGTAGGGGTAACAAGGTAGAGTTGAGGGGTAAGAAGGTAGAGTAGAGGGTTAAAAAGGTTGATTCAAGGGGTAAGACTATATATTCGAGGGGTAAAAAGGTAAAGTCTAGGGGTAAGAAGGTAGAGTTGAGGGGTAAGAAGGTAGAGTAGAGGGTTAAAAAGGTTGATTCAAGGGGTAAGACTATATATTCGAGGGGTAAAAAGGTAAAGTCTAGGGGTAACAAGGTAGAGTTGAGGGGTAAGAAGGTAGAGTAGAGGGTTAAAAAGGTTGATTCAAGGGGTAAGACTATATATTCGAGGGGTAAAAAGGTAAAGTCTAGGGGTAAGAAGGTAGAGTTGAGGGGTAAGAAGGTACAAAACAGGTGTAACAAGGTAGAGTCCAGAGGTTTGGGGTAGGGGTAACAAGGTAGAGTTAAGGGTTCACAAGGTATAGTCAAGGGTTAAGAAGGTAGAGTAGAGGGTTAAGAAGGTAGAGTTGAGGGGTAAAAAGGTGGATTCAAGGGGTAAGAAGGTAGAAAAGAGGGGTAACAAGGTAGAGTAGAAGGGTAAGAAGGTAGACTCGAGGGGTAAGAACGTAGAGTTAAGGGGTAAGAAGGTACAAAACAGGTGTAACAAGGTAGAGTCGAGGGGTAAAAAGGTGGATTCAAGGGGTAAGAATGTATATTCGAGGGGTAAAAAGGTAGAGTCGAGGGGTAAGAACGCAGAGTTGAGGGGTAAGAAGGTAGAGATGAGGGTTAAGAAGGTAGAGTTGGGGGGATAAGAAGGTAGAGTAGAGGGGTAAAAAGGAAGGGTCGAGGGGTTAGAAGGTAGAGTCGAGGTGTAAGAAAGTACAAAACAGGTGTAACAAGGTAGAGTCCAGAGGTTTGGGGTAGGGGTCACAAGGTAGAGTCAAGGGTTAACAAGGTAGAGTTGAGGGTTAAGAAGGTAAGGTTAGGTTAAGAAAGTAGAGTAGAGAGTTAAAAAGGTGGATTCAAGGGGTAAGAATGTATATTCGAGGGGTAAAAAGGTACAAAACAGGTGTAACAAGGTAGAGTCCAGAGGTTTGGGCTAGGGGTCACAAGGTAGAGTCAAGGGTTAAGAAGGTAGAGTAGAAGGGTAAAAAGGTGGATTCAAGGGGTAAGAATATATATTCGAGGGGTTACAAGGTAGAGTCAAGGGTTTTGGGTTTGGGGTAAGGATAACAAGGTAGAGGCTAGAGGTAAGAAGGTAGAGTATAGGGCTAAGAAGGTAGAGTCGAGGGGTAAGAAGGTAGAGTCGAGGGGTAAGAAGGTAAGGTTAGTGTTAAGAAGGTAGAGTAGAGGGGTAAACAGGTGGATTCAAGGGGTAAGAATGTATATTTGAGGGGTAAAAAGGTAGAGTCTTGGGGTAAGAAGGTAGAAAAGAGGGGTAAGAACGTAGAGTTGAGGGGTAAGAAGGTACAAAACAGGTGTAACAAGGTAGAATCCAGAGGTTTGGGGTAGGGGTAACAAGGTAGAGTTGAGGGGTAAGAAGGTAGAGTCGAGTGTTAACAAGGTAGAGTAGAGGGGTAAAAAGGTGGATTCAAGGGGTAAGAATATATATTCGAGGGGGTAACAAGGTAGAGTCGAGGGGTTACAAAGTAGCGCCAAGGGGTTTGGGGTAGGGGTAACAAGGTAGAGGGCTAAGAAGGTAGAGTAAAGGGCCAAGAACATAAAGTCGAGGGGTTACAAGGTAGAGTCAAGGGTTTTGGGTTTGGGGTAAGGGTAACAAGGTAGAGGCTAGAGGTAAGAAGGTAGAGTATAGGGCTACGAAGGTAGAGTCCAGGGGTAAGAAGGTAGAGTAGAGGGGTAATAAGGTAAGGTTAGTGTTAAGAAGGTAGAGTAGAGGGGTAAACAGGTGGATTCAAGGGGTAAGAATGTATATTTGAGGGGTAAAAAGGTAGAGTCTTGGGGTAAGAAGGTAGAAAAGAGGGGTAGGAACGTAGAGTTGAGGGGTAAGAAGGTACAAAACAGGTGTAACAAGGTAGAATCCAGAGGTTTGGGGTAGGGGTAACAAGGTAGAGTTGAGGGGTAAGAAGGTAGAGTCGAGCGTTAACAAGGTAGAGTAGAGGGGTAAAAAGGTGGATTCAAGGGGTAAGAAGGTAGATTCGAGGGGTTACAAGGGTAGAGTCGAGGGGTAAGAACTTACAAAACAGGTGTAACAAGGTAGAGTCCAGAGGTTTGGGGTAGGGGTCACAAGGTAGAGTCGAGGGTTAAGAAGGTAGAAAAGAGGGGTAAGAAGGTAGAGTCCAGGGCTAAGAAAGTACAGTCGAGGGTTAAAAAGGTAGAGTAGAGGGGTAAAAAGGTAGAGTCGAGGGTTAAGAAGTTTTGAGTAGAGAGGTAAGAAGGTAGAGTCCAGGGTTAACAATCTTTACCCCGAACCCCACAAATACCTAATAAACTTAAAGTTTGCCCATGCAGGGTAACACAGACATACATACATACATACATATGTATACATGTGATCCCCAGAGAGAGAAAGTTTAACATCGACTGTTATACAAAGTGTGAAGAAAAGAAGTGCAGCAGGAAGTTGGCAGACCCCTCACTGTTCTGACATATGCAGAACCCCCCCCCCCACACACACACACACACACCCCCCCCAGCCCGCCCCCCCCCCCCAAATCCCCACGCATAGGGATCTGTCAGTCAGTTTCAGGGGCACAGCTGCAGCAGGGCATGGGGAGAATTAGCCCCCTACTGTGCCCCCCACACCCCACCTGTCCATCTCCACCCACCAACCTTCCCTCCCCTCTTTCTTTCCTTCCTTCCTTCCTTCCACTCGTTCACTTTGCACCCCCCCCCCCCCCCATCTGAGGGGGCCTTCCTCTTCCTCTTCCTCCTCTTCTTCTTCGTTGTCGTCGTCGTCTTCTTTTTTTTTTTCCTCCTTTGGTCCTAATCATGGCTTTTCCCTCCAAATAATGTGGTTTATTTTAGTAATGGCTCGAGTAGGAGTCACGCTCGTCAAAGCTGTCCATCTCCGACGCTAATTCTTACTGTATGTGCAGCGGGGGGGCGAGGGGGGGGGGGGGGGTGGCGGGGTGGGGGGGCCCACGACGTGACAGGAAAACACGTGTGTGAGGGGGCCGAGCTCAGCCCCTGCTATCGTTCATCTCTTGATATGGGTTAGGTTTCATCTCTTTTTTTTTTTTACATTCCATCAATTCTTTATCTGGATGCTCTTAAGTCTCTACTCTTATCAACTCTTTGAAACGTCTGGAAAAAAAAGCTTTAAAGTCACTCATGTAGTAATAATTTATTTTAAAAAGTCCTTAATTTGTCTTAAAAATGCCTTAATTTAAAGCTTAAAATGCCAAATTCACAGGGTTAGGGGCATGACTAAAGACGTAGAGCTCGATGACATTGCGAAGCAGCGTGGGATTATGGGAATTGTTCTACAAGGAAGTAACAGCACAAACAGGTAAAGGGAACGATGTCAATAAAAAGTGACTAAAACAAGTAGAAATATAGATTTTCATGGATTCTTTGGAAAAGTGAGTGAAATATTTTGGGCTAATTTTAATGCACTTTCACTGCAACAAAATATTAAAAACATTGGTCTCGTTTAATGCAGAATATGTTCCATATTGTATCTTTGACAAACAGGAAGTAGAATTATATGATTATTTTTAACGGACGAAATTGAAAAACTCCAAATTATTGTTAACTTTTTTTTATAAATATGTAACGCCTCTTTTTTACATTTTCAATTGAATTTCAAGTGGCATGAAGATACAGCCTTAAAGCTACAGTATTTAACCTTAAAGCCACAGTACGTAACCTTAGCGCTACAGTACGTAACCTTAAAGCGACAGTAGGTATCTCAGTGCGTAACGTTAAAGGGACAGTACTTAACCTTAGCGATACAGTACATAACCTTTAATCGACAGTACGTAACCTTAAAGCCACAGTACGTAACCTCAAAGCGACAGTGCGTAACCTCAAAGCGACAGTGCGTAACCTTAAAGCGACAGTACGTAACCTTAAAGCCACAGTACGTAACCTCAAAGCGACAGTACGTAACCTCAAAGCGACAGTACGTAACCTTAAAGCCACAGTACGTAACCTCAAAGCGACAGTGCGTAACCTTAAAGCGACAGTACGTAACCTTAAAGCCACAGTACGTAACCTTAACACTACAGTACGTAACTTTAAAGCGACAGTACGTATCTCAGTACGTAACGTTAAAGCTACAGTACGTAAGTTCAGGTGTTTCCGTTGTTGACCTTATCATTTTTACCTCTTTTACAATAGCGTTAGTTAGCATTTAACTGCTAATTTTGGGAGCTCGTCATGTGAAAATGTATCGCCGAAACAACTCTCCTCGATACGGAGCTCCTGATTTTGTCGGTGTTGGTGTTATGAAACCACTCAAGACGACGGTTTCTTCTCTGCAGACGTTTTTTCCACAACAAAAACGCTTTGGTTGATGGCGAAAAAGAATGAAAGAAATGTCCGTTAATTAAACTGTTTAAAATAAGGCGATTTGCGGCCAGCGCACAAAATGTACGAAATGGCGAGACCGAGATGTGAACATAGCATGAGAGCGATCATCACTGGGTGGTGAGTCACTTCCTGGTAGGGTGTGAATGTCACCGGGCGACACGCGATCTGAGAAACGCCTCAAAACTTGATTGACATAATCAGCAGTTACACACAACAACTTTAAACATGTTCACATGTTATCAGTGAAGCAAAATGGAGGGAATTCTGTCAATAAAAACGTCACAAAGTTGCCATTTTCTAATTTCTCGTTGCTGTTGCAGAGATTGAGCGAATGAGTGGCCGTCTTCTTTACAGCGGGGATTACGTCGGTCAGCTTTTGTGCGCTGAAGGGTTTAAGGCCTTCACACCAGATTACGGAATCGGAGGATTAAGTGAAGGGGGGGGGGGGAACTTGAAGAAAATCCCCTCAGATGCTGCTGCTCTTTTTTTTTTTGGTCAGCGCCCGTTTAAACAGTTTAACTGGGCTGTAAAGAGAACATTAAGAACTCACAGGGCAGATTATGTGGTCGTTGTTGTTGTTTTTCTTAATCCTGGTCAGTTTTTGTACGATTAAAAACAAAGAAAACATCCTCTCTCTCCCTCTCGGGTCTCATTAGAATTTATTCATTGTGCGAGTACAAGTTTTGGCCGAGTGACAGAAAATAAATGAACGTTGGAGACGGAAAAAAACAAAAAACAATTGATTTATTTTGTCTCAAACTGGCACAAACATGTCTGTGATGGAGATGCAGAAATTTAGGAAATCTCCATGAAATGCAAATTCTCCTGTTATTATCATACTGTGTTTTTGTAATCGATCCTGGGGGGGGGGGGGGGGGTGTGTCTACTCTTATCAACTCTTTAAAACGTCTTAAAAAGCTTTAAAGCCACTCATGTAATAATATTTTTTTTGAAAAGTCCTTAATTTGTCTTAAAAATGCCTTTAATTAAAGCTTTAAATGCCAAATTCACAGAACGTCATGACGTCATGACATACAGTACGTAACTTTAAATCGACAGTTTGTAACGTTAAAGCTACAGTACGTAACGTTAAAGCTACAGTACGTAACGTTAAAGCTACAGTACGTAACCTTAAAGCTGCAGTGCGTAACCTTGAAGATGCATTACGTAACCTTAAAGCTACAGTACGTAACGTTAAAGCTACAGTACGTAACCTTAAAGCTACAGTTTGTAACGTTAAAGCTACAGTACGTAACCTTAAAGCTACAGTGCATAACCTTAAAGCTACAGTGCGTAATGTTAAAGCTACAATACGTAACCTTAAAGCTACATGTGCCTAGCGTTAAAGCTATAGTACGTAACGTTAAAGCTACAGTATGTAACCTTAAAGCGTTGGTGCGTAACGTTTAAGCTACAGTGCGTAACGTTAAAGCTCCAGTACGTAACCTTAAAGCGTTGGTGCGTAAGGTTAAAGCTACGTTACGTAACCTTAAAGCTACAGTACGTAACCTTAAAGCTACAGTGCGTATCGTTAAAGCTACAGTGCGTAACGTTAAAGCTACGGGACGTAACCTTAAAGCTACAGTACGTAACCTTAAAGCTACAGTGTGTTTCGTTAAAGCTACAGTGCGTAGCATTAAAGCTACGGTACGTAACCTTAAAGCTACAGTACGTAACCTTAAAGCTACAGTGTGTAACGTTAAAGCTACAGTGCATAATGTTAACGCTACAGTACGTCACTTCAGGTGTTTTCGTTATTGACATTATCATGTTTTGCCTCTGTTACGCTAGCGTTAGTGAGCATTCAACTGCTATTTGGGGTTAGCGCTGGAAACAACTCTCCTCCATACGGAGCTCCTGATCTGTGTTTTTGTAATCGATGCTTGAAATGAAGTTTTACTGTGTGTGTGTGTGTGTGTGTGAGGGCTGTAAGAAAACCGTCCACGCGGCCTTTTTTGTGTGTGTGTGTGTGTGGGGGGGGGGGGGGGGCGGTTGGGGGGGCCCCGGCTCCTGCGTCCAAATCCAACGTTTCCCTTTCATGTGCAGCCTCGCGCCACATGGCTGACCACAAAACAGCCTCCGAGAAATCCTGCAAAACAAACATCTGCGTTTCCCCCTTTGAGCTGCGGCGTCCACATGTCCGAGAGGATTAAAACCCTTTTATTTATTTATTTATTTATTTATTTACTTACTTTTCTCCTCTCTCTAACCTAATCTAAGAAAGAAATCAGAGGGCGAAAAAGGCCCAAACACTGGACCGCGTAATGACAGCCGAGGCAAAAAAAGGGGGGAGGCCACAGAGGTTGTAAAATAACGTGGCGAGGGAAGGAGCCGAGGAATGACCAGCGCTTAAATATGGCTTCTCCCAAACCCCCCCCCCCTTTTTTTTTTTTGGTTTGTGCACGTCTTTAAGTTTAACGCAAAGGCCTTGTGATCAGCGCGGAACCCCAGAGAGGAACGGCGGTCGCCCAAAAAATAAATACATATATTAAAAAAACAGCCTGAGAACCGTGTGTGCGACACTTGACAGGAAGCAGGAAGTGGAGCGATGCCTCACCGGTGTTTCGGGAGGGGGAGGAAAACGACGAATTCCCCCCCCTCCAAAAAAACCGCTCTGACCGAGCAGTTCGTGACTAAATTGCGCTGCAGAAATTGCAACTTCTTCATCTCGCTCTCGTGGTCAACGTTTTGCCACCGCCGTCCTCCTCCTCCTCCTCCTTCCTCCTCCTCGCTGACATTCACGTAATTTGAGGAGACGTTTTTGAATGACATTCAAAGTTTCCCGGAGGTTTGGCGAGTTCTCTGCGAGTCGTGTTTTTTGGTCAGAGGTTAGACAATCCTCTGTGGCATTTACAGACCGGTCCTCATCCAGATGTCCGTTTAGACACACACACACACACACACACACACACACACACACACACAGAGTTTGTGGGAATCCAGATTAACGTTAGCTTTGATGCGCTCGACTCGCTTATATACATATAATAACACGACCGCGCAGCTACGGCTCTGCTGCTGCAGGAGTTTTACAGAACCAGAACACATAGAGCGACGTCATTTGGGGGAATTTTTATTTGATTGTGATTCAGCGATAAATCTTTTTTTTTTTTTAATGATCCAGAACTAAATAATCATCAGTTTTACAATGTAAAAAAAAAAAAAAAAAATCAATGAGCTGGAAACTTGAAGCTGGAAAATTAAAGGCGCCATATGCAAGAATGTGGCCAAAAACAGTTACTACATTCAAATTCATAAAACACCGACGTCTTTTTAGGTTTTCGTTTTCTGACGTAACTGGCAACCCGTAGTCGCTCGGCAGCTGAGACTCTACTGACTGCAATGACCGGTAGACGGCGGTAGGTGGCGCCACATGAGGCCAAAAAAACATGATTTCAAAACATAAACGTGATTTGCAGTCTGCAAAATATTTTTTTGAATGCAAATATTTCGTCTGTGCTGTTGTTGTTGTTGGTGAGTTCAAAATGGCTCCGCCAGAGCCGTCAGAGGGAGCGTTTGTGAGTATACAGCAGCAGAGTAAGGGCCGCATTTTCTTTGCTAGCTGTTCTTTCAGTCCCCTCTAGACCACATGTGTCAAACATAAGGCCCGGGGGGCCAGATGTGGCCCGCCACGTCATTTTATGTGGCCCCGCGAGTGATGAATTGGTCTTAAAGGTCTGTGTTAAAATAGTTCTATGCTGCTTTAAAGCTGCATTATGTAATAAATCTAAAGCAACTGGACCATAAAATCCTCCTAATATGTCACAGAGACTCAGGAATAATGTTCATATAACAAACTGAACTCACCAACAACAACAGTACAGCAAACAGTATTTGCGTTAAAAAAATATTTTGCAGACTGCAAATCATGTTTTGGCGTCATGTGGCGCCACCTACCGCCGTCTACCAATCATTTCAGTCAGTAGAGTCTCAGCTGCCGAGCAACCACGGGTTGCCAGTTACGTCAGAAAACGAAACCTTAAAGACCTCCGTGTTTTAAATTTGAATGTAGTAACCGTGTTTGGCCACATTCTTACATATGGCGCCGCCTTTAAGGCGTGTGCGTTTGACAATAAACTACATTTCCCACGATGCACGGCGATCGCGTTGCCCGTAAAAGTGACGCCACCGCCACTAGTGTATCGTTGTATATGCATCATAAGTAACAAATACAGAAAGTTATTTAGCATGATGTTACCTTTATTGTTACATTATATTTGGTTACATTTATTCTGTATGACGGTTACATCTGGACCTTTGAGGGTCACCATGATGCTGAAATCAGAAATACTCTTCTGCGGTATAGAAAGATACAAAGAACATTTTATAAACAAATAATAATGATAACAATAATTAGTCGCGTTATCTTGCGCTCTATCTTAATCTAATCTCACTGTATCAGTGTGTGAAGTATATAAGAGCAGATTATCTTGTTAGGAATGAATCTGCCTCCTGTGAAAAGTCGACAAACAAATCACTTCCTGTGTGCAGCCGGGCAATGATGCCATGGCAACGCAGGATCTGAAAAGAGAAGAAGAACAATGGTTTAAATCGACTAAAAAACAGATGATGAGGAGCGTCCTATCAGCTCATATTTATATTTATATTTAAATGTCGTAATTCCACTTCCTGTGATGCTTCCTGAGGATCAACATGCAAAGGTGATATTATAAATGCGCTTAAATGCTTAAAAACCTAAAAATCAATCACATCTGCTGTTTTTTTTTTTTTTCCCATCCAAGGCCACTCTGACATCTCGCGAGCATCTGTTTTCGGGAAACGCCGCGACGCAACAGAAAACCCCGAGTGATGTTTATCACGCGGGAGCGAGGACGTCCGCCCGCCGCACATTGTCGGAATCTATGCACAAACGTGTGCGCGTACGAGCGTTTGCCGCGGCGGACATCTATGTTTATGCTAATGTGGGGGGGTCGCGTCGTCCACGCCGGGGCCTCTGAATGAAGCAGAAAAACGCCCCCCCCCCCCCCCTTCAATGTGCCTTCTGTTCCCGGGGTCTTCGCTTAATAACCACAAAAGCTCCTCGAGTGGGAAGAAGAAGAAGGAGCGGAAAAAAAAAAAAGGACAGATTGCGCCAAAACCAATTATTGCGCCTTTTGTTTTTAGCGGCTTGTTAAGTCCACAGATCTCCTCGGAGCCGCGGTGATGTCTTTGAGGCAGGGGGTTATTGGTCGGATGGCATTAGCCACAAAAGGCGGCGGCGGTGGTGGTGGCGGCGGGGGCCTCGGTGGCGACGGCGGCGGGGGGCCCCGGTCCAGATGGCACGCTGCCACCGCGACCTTGTCAGCACCTGCTCCCCAGGCACTTTGTCCCGGGCATCGCCGACGGGGACCGAGGCGGGCGCACATCATCACGCCACCCCATCGCCCCGGCAAGCTAATGAGCGCCCGTGCCCCCCGCTTAATTAAGGAAACGAAGCTTTTTAAACGCAAGAAGGAGAGGAGAGGAGGGTACGGCAGGGACGTTAGAATAATCGTAAAAAAAAAAACGACCAGCATACGCTGGACGGCGACCAAAACAACAGAAATAAATAATTAGAGGTTGGAAAGAGAGAGAGAGAGAGAGAGATCGCCGGAGCCAAAAATATCATTCAAATTAGAAATGTAAATCTCCTTATCGCCGTCCCAATGTCACAAATTAGCGCGAGACGACGGCTCCTCGCATTAAATCAAGGTTAAAAATATTCAATTAATGAACGAGTGAGCGGCGATGAACTTTTGATTATTTTGGGCTTCAGTCCAAGTGCACCCTTATCACGGAGTGTCACCTTGGACGAGGCCTCGCTGGTGTGTGTGTGTGAAACAGTGTCACGGCATCCCTTCTTTATCTCCTTCTTTATTTATTTCTTCTTCTTCTTCTTCTTCTTTTTTTTTCTCGCTCGCCGTAAAGAGCACTTCAACATCGCTGAGACGAGGTGGGCGGGACACGCGCACACACACACACACGCGCACACACACGCGAGCGCTGCTGTCCATGTTTACGCCTGATTAGCCACAAACATGCTCTTATTTTTTGCTCCGCAAAAAAAACAGCAATAAATCACTTGGATTTTTTTTTTTTTTGTTCAGTCAAATTAAAGCGTGTGGTGGAATTACACCGTTTTAAGCGTTTCGTGTCAGCCCCGCCCTCTACACACACACACACACACACACTTGTTTTAATGCCTTAGTGAGGACACGTCACAGACACCTGACACCTTGACCATCACAACTAAACCCTAAACCCTAAACCACTAAAAAACCAGGTATTAACTCTGACAAAGATGTTTTTTTAAATGTTTTTTTGGACCTCGCAAAGATATAAATACGCACACACACAGTGTTTGTGCAGCCTTAAAAAAAACACACCTTATTTCTAACCTTAACCATAACTGCTGTTTAAACTGATGAGTTTCTGCCTCTTTAGGACCAGGTTTTTGGTCTCCACAGGGTCAAAATGTCCCCACAAAGATAGAGAAGGTTTTATGTTTTTTTTGGACCTCACTGAGATATCAATACAGGTACACACACACACACACACACACACAGAGACAAAGCCTTATCTTGAACCTTAACCACAAATCTTTAAATCTCAGTCCTGAACACAACCAGTTCCTTAGAAACTAGGTTTTTGCCAGATAAGAACCAGGTTTTGGTCTCCATGAGGACTACTGGTCCTGACAAGGTTGGTGTTTGTGTTAAATACAAACACACAAAACTTTGTTTTTAAATCTTAGTGAGGACACATCATAGACACCCTAACCTTAACCTAAACCCTAACCCTAAAACCAGGTCTTAACCCTAAAAGTTGCGTCACCCAGACGAAATGTCCCCGCAAGGTTAGGTTTTCTTGATGATTTTTGGACCTCACAAGGATATTAATACAAGTTCCCAAACGCAAAGTGTTTGTACACCCTAAACGCAGCCTTAACCCTAACCACTGCTTCATTAAGACCAGGTTTTGGTCTCCATGAGGACTACTGGTCCTGACAAGACCAGTGTTTATGACAGAGAAGGTCCTAAAGAGGTAATGAATACATGTAACCTAAACCCTAACCTTAAAACCTGGTCTTAGCCCTGAAAAGTCCCTTTAAAGATGTGGGGCCTGGACAAAATGTCCCCACAAAGATAGTTTTTTACATTTGTTAGACCTCAAAAGGGTATAAATATAAGTTTGTACACCTTAAACAAAGCCTTATCCTCAACCTTTACCAAAAACCAGTGCCTCTTTAGGACCAGGTTTTGGAGACCTGGTCCTGACAAGGCCAGTATTTATGCCAGAGAAGGTCTTAAAGAGGCTACAAATACAAGTACACAAGCAAAGTTGTGTTTATATCTTATTATGGACACATCAAACCTTAACCATCACAACTAAAACTAAACCATAACCCTAAAACCAGGTCTTAACCCTGAAAAGTCCTTTTAAAGCCGTGAGACCTGGACAAAATGTCCCCACAAAGATACATTTACATTTACATTGGACGTTACATTACGTTGGACCTCAAAAGGATATAAATATAAGTTTGTACACCTTAAACAAAGCCTTATCTCTAAACTTAATCATTACCTGGTCCTCTTTAGGACCAGGTTTTGGAGACCTGGTCCTGACAAGTAAGGACACATCAAACATTAACCATAAACCCTAACACTAAAACCAGGTCTTAACCCTGAAAAGGGCCCTTAGAGCTTTGGGGGCCTGGACAAAATGTCCCCACAAAGATAGGTACACGTTAAACAAAGCCTTGTCCAAAACCTGTGCCTCATTAGGACCAGGTTTTGGACACCTGGTCCTGACAAGTCCAGTGTTTATGCCACGGAAGGTCCTGAAGAGGCGACAAATACGAGCAAACACACAAACACACACACACACACACACACACACACATGCTGCAACCCTTTTATTATTCAGGACAAAAATGTTCCTCCAAGAATGTCAGCCAGTTTTCTGCTCACACACACACACAAATGTCCCGTGTCCCTCCACATACGAGGGCCTAGAGAGAGTGAGAGAGAGAGGGAAGAGGAAATGGAAAGGGAGGAAGAGGAAGGAGGGATGGATGGAGGAGGAGGAGGAGGAGGAGGAGGGACCCTAATGTGCAAACTTGTTTCCGTCCTCTACGACTCGCCCATCATTTATTCAGCAGCTCAGCGCTCGAGACGGGGCCACACTCGCATTTGCTTGATACTCAATTATACATTAGTGTACATCACTTGGCAATCTGTTCATATCAATTTAATTGGATTTTAATATTGCCTCAGATCTTGTTGTCCAATTAACAGCGCTGGCTGGCAATAAAGCAGAACCACACACTATGTGACACCTTTGATCCGCGCCATATGGAGCCCCCCTTCCATTGATTACCGGCGCCGGCGCCGCTGAATTTTTCACTCCCTCAATATGGCCCGTGATGAATGGAGGGTGTGTGTGTGTGTGTGTGTGTGTGGAGGCATCATCATCATCACCCCCCTCCTCCTCCTCCTCCTCCTCCCTCCACACCTTCCCAACCACCACTGATGTGATAAAAATTTCACTTTGCCGTGCAACTTCATTTATTCTGTTGACATTCGCCTCTGATTAAAAACAATAAAAAAAAGAGAGAGAGAGGCAGAGTGATGGCGCGACCGCGCGCCCTGAATAGCATATGCAAATCAAACCCTGGGCATCCGTCTCTCTGATGCCGAGGGAACCGACCGACTGACTGACTGACTGACTGACTGACTGACTGACTGACTGACTGCCCACCTGGCACACTGGCACTGCTTTGACAACATTAAACCAACACTTTCTTCTTTGCTATTTTCGGCCTCTGGCTTCTCTTTCTTCCGACTCTCTGTTTTTTTTCTGTCTCTACGGATCAAACAAAGCGAGAGGAAATATTAATAAACACTCCACTCTTTTTGTTACATACATAGACACGGAGGTGTGTAAGTCTAACTGAAACTAGACGTTTAAAAATATACTATCGGTTCTAAATCTAATAATCTCTACAATCGCGTCGCGGTTGAGCACAGTGCCGCACATCGCACCAATACGTGAATGAGACAGGATATGACAATATATACAATGTGAACTGAAAACGACGTGAAAAAAAGTATCTTGAAATTACTTGAAATTTACCATCATAATAGTCGGCATCGCCCTGAACAAGGTTCTGTTGAAAATATTTGCAAACCTCTAAATTTTTGAAATTCAGGAAAGGATCGATTTGCCCTGATGCACTTTGACAGTGAGCTGACTTTATTCTTCAATTTTTTTTTTTCTCGGAATGACTTGAAATTTACCATCATAATAGTCGGCATCGCCCTGAACAAGGATCCGTTGAAAATATTTGCAAAACACTTAAGGAATAATTTTAATGAATTTTTGAAATTCAGGAAATGATCCATTTGCCCTGATACACTTAGACAATGAGCTGAGTTTCTTCTTCAAAAAAAAAGTATCTCGGAATGACTTGAAATTTACCATCATAATAGTCTGCATCACCCTGAACAAGGATCTGTTGAAAATATTTGCAAACCTCTTAAGGAATAATTTTAATGAATTTTTGAAATTCAGGAAATGATCCATTTGCCCTGATGCACTTTGACAGTGAGCTGACTTTCTTCAAAAAAACAAAAAGTATCTCGGAATTACTTGAAATTTACCATCATAATAGTCAGCATCACCCTGAACAAGGATCTGTTGAAAATATTTGCAAAACACTTAAGGAATAATTTTAATGATTTTTTTGAAATTCAGGAAATTATCCACTTGCCTGATCTACTTTGACGATGAGCTGACTTTCTTAAAAAAAAAAGTATCTCGGAATTACTTGAAATTTACCATCATAATAGTCGGCATCGCCCTGAACAAGGATCTGTTGAAAATATTTGAAAAACACTTAAGGAATAATTTTAATGATTTTTTTGAAATTCAGGAAATTATCCACTTGCCCTGATTCACTTTGACAATGAGCTGAGTTTCTTCAAAAAAACAAAAAGCATGTCGGAATGACTTGAAATTTACCATCATAATAGTCGACATTGCACTGAACAAGGATCGATTAAAAATATTTGCAAACCTCTTAAGGAATAATTTTAATGCATTTTTTAAAATTCAGGAAACGATCCATTTGCCGATGACGATGGAAGTGAAGTGATATCATATTTACTTCTGGTTGTGCCTCCATATTTAATGGTCGCTAACATGAATTGTTTACGTTCAAAGTATCACCAGAAGAAATAAAAAGAGAAAAACGGCGAGTGTGAAGGCTCACGCAGCTGCACGGTGAAAAAAGAAGAAAAAAAAAAAAAGAGAAAGAAAACAGCTGTGTGGAGGCAGTTTTTTGTTCAAAGTGTTCCACCGTTCTTGTTTCACATGAAGCTGCAGGGCAAAGCTGAGCCGGAGACACCGATGTGTGTGTGTGGATGAGGCAGAAAAACCGGGAGATGAAGAGGGAGCGGAATGTGGGAAACTGCATGGACCAAGGAAATAGGTTGAGTGGTGGAGGGAAGCATATGTGTGTGTGTGTGTGTGTGAGGCCTGAGGGCAGCGTTGAGGAGCTGATGTCTGGTCAAGTGGTCAAGGCCTCTGCAGAGTTGATTCTGCTGCAGGCTATTGACTGAATCACCATCATCATCATCACACTGCACTGCAGCGAGGCCAATGTGCACTCATCTCTCTGCAAACACCAGGCTCTGGAGATGAGACGATAGCACGGTGTCAAACTGTTCCCTGCATGTGACATGACTTTGGAAAAAAAAAAACACCAATAAAATGTTCACTGCAGAACCCAGGAACCCCCCAAAAAAACACTAAATTGTGATCACAAGATCAGTTTGAAACCAAGGAATCTGGATCACGAAGGGAAGAAATTGTCATATCAGTGTTTCTAAGTGCTGGACCTGGAGATCTTCTGCCCGTATCAGGTGTGTGTCGGTGCAGATAAACATCTAACACATGAAGGATCTCCAGGACCAGGAGTGATAAAACCTTGAGCTCACAGTGTGGCAGCAGGAAGGTGAATGAGTGACGGACGTGGACTGATTTATGTGTTGAGGAACTAATGAGTAAAACGAGCTGCAGGTGAGGACAAAGGGGAAGAGGACGACCAGGTGAGGACGATGAGATGATTACATGAAGGATCTGAACTGTCAGGAGAGTCATGCGACCATGAGATCTTTGGAAACAATCACACAGTTTTCATCACATCAGAGCGAGGTGTCTTTCAACTGGAAGGAACAAACAAATAAAACATTTTCATTTACAAGCAGATTATAGAGAAAGTTGTGGGTTCAATTCCCAGCTCCACTATCGCGTAAAGCAGCTTTGGAGTGGTCACCAAGACCAGAAAAGCATGAGATACATGATCTTCCTGGAAGTTTGTAGAAAGACAACATGGTCCAAGTCCATTGACGTCCATTTACTTTTGAACTCCAGCGCGATGTTGACGAATAACTCGACTCATGTGAACTCCCATTTTGAAGCCTTTAAATTCGCAATTTGCCAGCGTCTTGCTGACATTTTGCGGAACTCTGCGTAGCTACGACGAGCCTCCTATTGGACGACACAAGCTGTCAATCACAATGAGGGGGATGAGATGATTACATGAAGGGTCTGAACTGTCAGGAGAGTCATGCGACCATGAGATCTATGGAAACAGTCACACAGTTTTCATCACATCAGAGCGAGGTGTCTTTCAACTGGAAGGAACAAATAAATAAAACGTTTTAATTGACAAGCAGATTATAGAGAAAGTTGTGGGTTCAATTCCCAGCTCCACTATCGCGTAAAGCAGCTTTTGAGTGGTCACCAAGACCAGAAAAGCATGAGATACATGATCTTCCTGGAAGTTTGTAGAAAGACAACATGGTCCATTGATGTCCCTTTACTTGGACGTTTTGTTACCTTTGAACTCCAGCGCGATGTTACACGAATAACTCGACTCACGTGAACTCCCATTCTGAAGCCTTTAAAATCGCAATTTGCAAGCGCCTTGCTGACGTTTTGCGGAACTCCGTGTAGCTACGACGAGCCTCCTGTTGGACGACACCAGCTGTCAATCACACTTGTGTGTTTTTCGTCTAAATATTTACAAAATATTACACCACGTTCCATTGAAAATAAGATGAAATTAGCGATTAGTGAAATTTCGTTCAAACGTACTTCTTTGTCGCCCCCCCTGGTGGTTATTCGGCACGTTCTTATTTCTTGTCTTTGTCCTTTTTTTGAAATACGGTCAATGGTGCAAACAAAACACCGCGCACCGTTATCGTTTCCCCCGCTTGGCCAAAAACGCTTTCCAGATACCGCGTCATAGCGCCACCTGTTGACCTTGACATGTTTGTGGAGGTCTGTGAGGAGAGGACTATTTTTGAAAACCTTCCCGACGTACGTACGCGTGGACGAGGCCACGGCGTGAAACCAAAACCTGGCGTAAAAAAACAAACTGCGATTTAGCGTAAAAACTGTAAACTGTATCGGCGCCACCTCCCTCCCTCCCTCCCTCCTTCCCTCCCTCTCTTCTTTATCTGTCCGTCTCGGTGCCCCTGTTTTAAAGCACCACTGAGTGCTGGTCTATCATTAGAATAATTAATTGTTCAACCAAGAGGCATTTACAGAGGGAGCCACTCGGGCAGAAGCAACAAGACAGCAGTTAGTGAGAAGGAAGAGGAGGAGGAGGAGGAGGACGGTGAAGTCAAGCATGAAAAAAAACACAAACAGGTTTTCCTTTATGAGCCTGAGCAGGCGTGAAAAACAGGAAATAAATTAATAAATGTGACGTTTGTGAGATGAGTAAATTAATCACAGTCGGGGGTTTTTTGACCGGTAAAAAAACCTTTTTAGAATTAAAAAAAAAAATATGTCCTGAATTAAAGCGAAACACATTAGCCACTATGTTTGCAAACCTCTTAAGGAATAATTTTAATGAATTTTTGAAATTCAGGAAATGATCCATTTGCCCTGATGCACTTTGACAGTGAGCTGACTTTCTTCAAAAAAAAAAAGTATCTCTGAATGACTTGAAATTTACCATCATAATAGTCGGCATCGCCCTGAACAAGGATACGTTGAAAATATTTGCAAACCTCCTAACGAATAATTTTAATGAATTTTTGAAATTCAGGAAATGATCCATTTGCCCTGATGCACTTTGACAGTGAGCTGACTTTCTTCAAAAAAAAAAAAAGTATCTCGGAATGACTTGAAATTCACCATCATTATAGTCGGCATCGCCCTGAACAAGGATCAGTGAAAAATATTTGCAAACCTCTTAAGGAATAATTTTAATGAATTTTTGAAATTCAGGAAATAATACATTTTCCAGATGCACTTTGACAGTGAGCTGACTTTCTTCAAAAAAAAAAAAAAGTATCTCTGAATGACTTGAAATTTACCATCATAATAGTCGGCATCACTCTGAACAAGGATCAGTTGAAAATATTTGCAAACCTCTTAAGGAATAATTTTAATGAATTTTTTGAAATTCAGGAAATGATCCATTTGCCCTGATGCACTTTAACAGTGAGCTGACTTTCTTCAAAAAAAAAAAAAAGTATCTCGGAATGACTTGAAATTTACCATCATAATATTCGGCATCGCCCTGAACAAGGATACGTTGAAAATATTTGCAAACCTCTTAAGGAATCATTTTAATGAATTTTTGAAATTCAGGAAATTATCCATTTGCCCTGATGCACTTTGACAGTGAGCTGAGTTTCTTCAAAAAAAAAAAAAGTATCTCAGAATGACTTGAAATTTACCATCATAATATTCGGCATCGCCCTGAACAAGGATCCGTTGAAAATATTTGCAAACCTCGTAAGGAATAATTTTAATGAATTTTTGAAATTCAGGAAATAATCCATTTGCCCTGATGCACTTTGACAATGAGCTGACTTTCTTCTTCAAAAAAAAAGTATCTTGGAATGACTTGAAATTTACCATCATAATAGTCAAGGGAAATAAATTAATAAATGTGACGTTTGTTAGATGAGTAAATTAATCACAGTCAGGGGTTTTTTGACCGGTAAAAAACCTTTTAGAATTAAAAAAATGTCCAGAATTAAAGCAAAACATATTAGCCACTATCTAGCACTATCTAACTATGTGATTCAGCCTTTTCCAACTGGACAACCGACCACTTGTGTCGCCGTATAAACGGCTCACTCTCCCCCTGAACCAAACCTCCATTGAGAAAATCTAAATTTTAAGGTGACAGAGACACAGGTGTTTGTGTCGTGTTTGTACGTTTGTGTCACTCAGGTCAATCCAAATGAAGCATTTCAAACACAGAAGTCACAAAATAAGAGTTTGAAGGCAGCGATGCGGGCAGCGGTGGCTCAACAGCTCCTGAGCGCTGTGATGTAAAATCGCTGGTTTTTATCAATGGACTTTGGTTTGAGGTTGGGAATGCAATCGTTTTTTTTTTTACAAATGAGTTGAACAAAGGTGGACAGACAAACACAGTTTGAAAAGCCAATATTAACACAAATGCTGCTTTCATGCTCATTTGTGAGACTCAAAAAAAAAAGTTTGGTAAATCCACGTTAATCTGCCTCGTGTTTGGTGTTGAGGGAGTTTATCGCTTAGCTTTGAGGCGAAATGAAAGCAAAGTCTTTTCAGGTTAGAAAACCAAAAAAAAAACAATGAGATAAAGTAGAACGGAAAAAGCAAAAGGATTTGTTTTTTTTGTTTTTTTTACGACACGTAATTATTTGATCCTTTGTTAATTAAAAAATAATAACGCTTTGTGCGGCTTAACACGGTGACAAAGTCCTGTCTGTTTCTGCAAAACGTTGGTCTGAATGGGAAGCAGCTGCAAACTTACACTGTGTTTCACACAATGTCAAACAAGAGGACAAAAGGTAATCTGAACTCTGCGATAAACTCTGCGTCCTCATTATTTCCCGCTGTCAATCTACGGCTCCTTGTTTTCCCACTGATTTGCTCTTTAAAAAAACACAAAAAAACTTTCACATTCAGGAACTTGGAATTAACTCCAACGTTTACATTCTCTCTCTCTCTCTGTGTGTCTGCAATTGTGAAGTCTGTCAATCTCAGAGTCGCGTTGGCAATAATCCAGTCTTTTTGCCTCCGTGTTTACTCTTTAACTCTCCGTCTGCCCCGTTTCACACGGCCTCGACAATATGAGAATATATGAGGAAATTCTGCGTGAGACAACTAAAGATAGATGTGGATTAGAGCACGGTCACCTGACCTGAACCCACCGAGAACCGACTGAATGCGTAATATTACAGTGTATTAAGAGCCCGTCTGCCTGTCAGTCCACGTTATGGTCACAACATCTATTTATTCACACATTTAGTCCATATTGTAATAACTGAGACCTACGACTTGACATTCATGACCATTTAAAAAACACTTTCCAATAGATATTTTTGCTTAAAATGAAAATTCCAGACACGAGAAACCAACAAAAGACACTTGGAAAAAAGAGCTTGGAAATGATTATTCTGGGCCGTGATAATGAGTTTGACAGATAACCTGAACAGAGTAAACCGGCATCGTGTGAGGAATAAACGTACCATATTTGGGCCTTTACAGTACTTTAGATTGTTGATGTTTTCGTACACTTGGAGTAGAAATACAGGCCAGTACTGTCCAGTACTTCTATTTTGAGTAGCAAATACAACCTAACACAACTTCTCCATTTTTGTTGCAGCATGTCGGAATTCTATGGACGTAAATCTGTGCCATCTGAGTTTGAATTTGAATTTCTAACACCAAAATTTTTTGCATCGAAATGAAACTATGAATTTTAAAAACATCAAATTTCTAGCACTGTTTTTTTTTGCCATTGATTTTTTTTTTTGCCATAGATTTTTTTTTTGTCATTGATTTTTTTTTTTGCCATTGATTTTTTTTTTTGCCATTGATTTTTTTTTTGTCATTGATTTTTTTTTGGCCATTTATTTATTTTTTTGCCATAAATTTTTTTTGGGAAATTAAACTATGAATTTTAAAAACCATCAAATTTCAACCACTGTTTTTTTTTTTGCCATTGATTTTTTTTTTGCCACAGTTAATATCTGGGTCACCAGAGAGCAATCGAAATTTGATGGTTTTTAAAATTCAAAGTCTAATTTCGATGCAAAAAATTTCAGTGTTAGAAATTTGAAAAACTTAATCCATAGCGATATTGGTGAATGTGTTTTTTTTACCAATAACTGGTCCACCAGCAGAATAATGTCTATAAAAACTGCCCAAGTTGAGCAACAATATCACAAATGACTGAGTCATGTTCTTTGTTATTCTGCAGGGTTTCTTGGGATGACGGAATGTTGAATGTCCAGTGATGAGACATCAGATTCCTGAAGGAGTGTCACTTTTCATAGAGGTAGATTTTTAAATGCTATCCCTTTGAATTGCAATGACATTTGGACCTTTCGTAATTATCGGCAGGTAGATAAGTGACAGCTGCAGCAGCTAATCGAGTATGAATGATATTATTCATCCTCACGTTGTACTCTTCAGGTAAGCTCATGTCGTTCCTCACACGTTCTTGCCAAGTCTGTAACCCATTTGTTTCCTTTCACCCCAACCTGTCTAGGCAGATAGCGGCACATCTTTGAGTCTGAAATAGTCTTCTTCTGTCAAAACAGAGTTTTTGGTTTTTTATCTCCACTGATCTCGACGATCTTGTCTATGTACAGTGCATTGAGATGATGCACCACTGAGTGCTGGTCCATCATTAAAATTGAATTCTTGGACTTGGACAAACTGCGATTTTTCTGACGCCAAGATGTTCCCTGATCATCCCAGATCATCGTTTCTAACCTTGTCCGTTCGTGTTCAACCATCATGGGCATTTTCATCTCCGCAGTTTCTAACTTCCTAACAATAGATTATTGGTCCTGCTTGTTACAGCACACAGACAAGTTCAACAACCGATTCAGTAGAGCGTTAGAGACCCTTGAGTCGTACGCTCTGGCAGGTTCATGGCGTTTACAGATTTTTTTCCGTGCAGCGAAATTAAACGTACATATGTAGAACAGCCAAAATAGGTCAAAACAAGTAAAGCCTCAGTGTTCGTGTTGAATTTGTTCCAAATACGCTGTCTCCGTGTTGAGCGCGAGGCTGTAAACAGTTCTGCAGCGAAGCGTTTTAAATCACCTCATCTGTATCACACTGAGCAGAGGGAGGAGAGATGGTTGGTGGGAGGTTAAGGGGGCGCAGTGGAAGGGTGGATGGCGGAACGAGGGGGGGGGTGACGCATCCTTTCTTATCTGACATGTCGCCCAGCTGATAACTAGGACATCGAGATAAGACCTCGCAAAGCCTTGTGCGCAGTTATCCCACTGAGCCACACACACACACACACACGCACACACACACACACACACACACACACACAAACACTCTCTCCATAACTTCAGGGGGCGCTGCATTGACTTCCCTCTGATTCCTGCAGACTTTACTCTAACTCTACTCACAACATGACTTTGCCTTAAAAGTGCACTGCAAAAGTTTGAATATAAACAAATACGTCAAGTTATCGTCAAACGACTTCACACCATATTGGTTTAACCCATCACACGACTCAGTATTAAGCAGTATTCTGGGTTTTTTTCTTGCAAGATTGCCCACATTTCGTGTCACAACCTACGAAGGTAAGACGTAAGTACAACAGACTTTGCGCTAGTGAAGCCAATGCTAAGAAGTGGACGTAAACAGTTTAAAATTGAATAACCAGGACAGTCCAGAGTTTGATGGAATAAATTCTTATTACGGCCACATTTTTAGCAGTTCCTCCGAATTCCTCAGGGTGGCGACGAAACGTACAATCTGGAGCTTTCAAATGACAAAAAACACTCGATTCCTTGATTCCTTACTCGTTTCCTGTTGGGTAATATACTTCATCATCAGGTTGTTTATATCGACGACCAATGAAGAAAAGACATAAATACAGCAGAGACTTTGCGCTAGTGAAGCCAGGCGGATACAAAAGGTCGGACTATGGCTAGAAATGCTAAGAAGTTGATGTAAAAAGTTTCGGAATTGTACAACCAGGACAGTCCAGAGTTTGATGGAATAAATTCTTATTACGGCCACATTTTTAGCAGTTCCTCCGAATTCCTCAGGGTGGCGACAAAACGTACAATCTGGAGCTTTTGAAATGACAAAATCATTTGATTCCTTGATTCCTTACTCGTTTCCTGTTGGGTAACATACTTCATCATCAGGTTGTTTATATCGACGACCAATGAAGAAAAGACGTAAATACAGCAGAGACTTTGCGTGAGTGAAGCCAAGCAGCTACAAAGGGTCGGACTATGGCTAGAAATGCTAAGAAGTGGATGTAAAAAGTTTCGGAATTGTCGGACCAGGACAGTCCAGAGTTTGATGGAATAAATGCTTATTACAACTCCAACTGCGTTAACGGCCACGTTTTTAGCAGTTCCTCCGAATTCCTCAGGGTGGCGACAAAACGTACAATCTGGAGCTTTGAAATTACAAAAAACACTTGATTCCTTACTTGTTCCCTGTTGGGTAATAATAAAACTTCATCATCAGGTTGTTTGTACCTAAATCTATCGACGACCGATGAAGAAAAGACGTAAGTACAGCAGAGACTTTGCGCGAGTGAAGCCAAGCAGCTACAAAGGGTCGGACTATGGCTAGAAATGCTAAGAAGTGCACGAAAAAAGTTTCGGAAGGGAATTCTACAGTTAAACAAACCAGGACAGTCCAGCGTTTGATGAAATAAATGCTTATCACAATTCCATGCCTTGCGTTATCGGCCACGTTTTTAGCAGTTCCTCCGAATTCCATATGGGGGCGACAAAAGGTACAATCTAGAGCTTTAAAATTACAAAAACACTTATTTTTCCTTACTTGTTTCCTGATGGGTAATATGCTTCTTGATCAGGTTGTTTATATCTAAATCTATATTGATGCTACTTTAACAGGTGGATTTGACGAAGTTGTTGTTAGATTTCGACTCGTTTCCACCGCGAGGACGACAAGAAGCCCAAGAAACGGACGCAGCGAGCGCGAAAAGAACGAGGCGTGAAAATGAATATGTTTCGACAGTCGGAGATGATTAAAATTCTACAGTCGAGCGGCACGAGGCGTCACGTCGCTCTGTTTTATCTCTCCAGAAATTATAGCGGTGTATAAATCAGAGCCCGGTCAATAACGTGGCCATACACAGGATTACTATGACTATTGCAACAGCATAACCCATAAGTCTCATTACAGTCTAATCCCGGCTCGCGTTCCAGTTTTATGGCTCGAACAATTCTGCTCCACAATGATGGAGCGAGCTGACACTGAAGAATTAAAAAAAAGTGACTTTAGCTGCTCTATAATATGCTAAATTAACGCCAATTCCTTTTTTGACCCAATACACTGTGGCATGGAGTTAAATTGGACTATTGTGGAGTAAATTTAACACCAAAATGACAAGTTTTATACAAATATCAGAGTGTATTTAAGTCTTTTACTGTTCCAAGAGTTAAATGAACAAAATTCCATATGGTTCTAATTGGAATTGCTGCTTATTTGATTCTTTCTTTAACCTCCTGCTTCAAACACTAAAGTCAGAAAAGGTTAAAGAAAGACCCTGATTTTTCTCGATATTTAAGGTGAATTCCAATTCCTTGCTTAACCCTCAATCTGGGCCAAGTTTAAGGGCTGTATCGCCCTCAATATTGAGATTTTCCGAGACCACCCTTGGGAGCGAGGGCTACCCAGAATGCTTTGCGTGTTTTGCCATAACAAAGATGGCGCCGAAAGCAGCGAAACAAGTACACTACAAATGAAGTATTTTCTTTTCTGACGTAAATGTGTTCTTCTCCTTCTTCTTCTTTTTTGGAGTTGACAGACTGGACGCAGCTTCGGCGTTATTCTGCCCCCTACAGTCTGAAGACGTATCTGCGTTTAAGGGGTGTCCCATTTCTAAGTGACAAAATAACCCTCGACACTTGGTTTTGAGGGTCAGTTAAGATTAAGGGTTAAGATAGGAATTGGAATTGGCCCATAAACTTGTGACTCCGCCTATAACCTTTTTAAATTTCACGTCATATTATATATAAAATAATAAATCATGCCGTGAGATAAGGACGCCATCGGCGGCCACACACCGCTCGGTGAAACGAGAGAACCCACACTTTAATTTCACCATACGCACTTTTTACACACTTTGATGTATTCACACCGCCCCATTTCCCCCCCCCTCCTGTGCCGCTGCTGTATCTCGCCTCCCTAAATCACCCTCGCAGCAGTCCACAGGTCGAGATGCACACTTCTGATACACCGCAGAGCAGCAGCTCCTCCCCCTCCATCCCCTTCCGTCACTTTGCCGTGAAATCCGCTCGGTTCGCTGTGACATTTTACGGCCCGATTTGTCGCCGGCGACTACTTCCTCTTGCGGAAAGAACACATCTGTTTTTTTTCCCTTCCGTGCGTCCGTGGCTCCAGAACACGGAAAAAAACACTTTTTTTTAATACGATTACGTTACCGAGCGTCTGTAATCTGTACGCGCCGCGTGACCTCGAGACCCGGTAAAGATAAAGAGAGGATAAAGGTGGGGAATGTGAATGAATCTGTTTATAGGCGGGAGAACATACGACGATATTCCTCTCGCATACTGTAACGCTGACGTTTTTAATCTCATTTTGACGGCGCTAAGGCAATATCTCATAGGAGTTCTTTTTGATCTGGCGCTGACATTCAGAGCAGCTCTTTACCACTTCCTTTTTTTTCTCCCCCTCCCCTGCTTCGTCTGTGTTATCCGTAGCAGACTCCCGTTGCAATTCCACACTGATATGCGAGATGTGCGAGTGTAAAAGAGTGCGCAGTGTGCAGCTGGATGACTGGCCGAGGTCTTTGAACACTAAGACCTGGATGAAGGATTGAAAGGCCCATTGAAGCCCCGTGGAAGCCCCTTCAGCCAGCGCTGACACCCTCCAGGGGCCGAGGAGCTGGGGAGGGGAGATCAAAAACCGAGAGGGAGGCCAAGAGGTCGACGTGAAGCGGAAAAAAGATCTGGGGAGCATCTACAGTCCAAGGAAGTAGCTGTGGTTGCTGCAGAATTTCTAAAAAGGGTCAGCGCAGCGAGCAAAGAAAAAGGCATCAAAAAAACCAGGAAGAGCATCCTGGTACAACGCTGCTGCTGCTGCTGCTGCTGCTGTGAACTGACGGCTACTACACAAGACAAACAAGCAGGAAACGTCAGCCTGAGGGTTTCTGCCAGGCCCAGTGGCCCCCAGGTTCCCCGTGATGGTGGGGATGCAGCGGAGGAGCATCGTTGTTTATCTCGCTTGAAATGTTGTCTTGAACTCGAGGGGTCAGCGCGAACAACGCTGGAAATTCAAGTTTGAAAGTGTCGGTTTTTTCGACTCGGAGGCCAACGTTAAGCTTCGCCCTGTAGTTACTCAGTAATACCAACTATGCACTTACCGATCTAATGAGTAATTCAATCATAATTATCAGTAGATCTTTTATCTTTTGCTGTTTTTATATACGAGTGCGTCAATAAGTGCCTGTTTTTTTGACCGACTGGGTGCAAAGATGCAGTTTTTAGTGATATATTCTATTGCATTTCTTATCCAAACTATGTCAAAGTCTTCATCTGTCAACTTACCTGTAAAAAAAGCCTGTAAAGTGACCTGTTGGACAGTTTAGCCATGAACGGAAACACAAAAAGAGAGATTTAACAGCTCTTTTTTGTCCCGTGTGTCGTGCTGCTAGACACGCTAACTTTAAAACCAGAGGTGCACATACACCGTACATAGGTACGCTATACGTTATTTGGGGACAGTAGCTATGTTCCCCGGGTCCTATGTTCCCCGATTTGTATGTGACCGGGGAAAATAGGACCCTTTCTCTAACCCTACCCTTTTTCAAAAAAAGGGTCCCATATTCCCCTGCCACATACAAAGTGGGGAACATAGGACCTTTTTTGGGAAAAACGGGGAACATAGGACCCGGGGAACATAGGTACGACCCCCGTTATTTGTAGCGTTGCGTTTTTTCGTTGAATAAACAGACCGATCCAGTTGGACTGTAGGCAACGCTGAAGGAGCTAACGCGGCTAACGGAGCTAACTGGTAAACGGTGCTTGGACTCCGGTGCCGTCTTTTTCCGGGAAACGCGTTGACACCGTTAGCGCCAGTAATGCCGTTAACGTGCCAATGGAAACTTGAATTTTTTCCCCCATGGGATAATAACGTATCGACCCACTAAGAAACCAAAGTACGAGGCTGTACCTGGAAAGGTACAAATGCTGTCGCTCCAGTTGTACCCTATCAGGACATCAAGGTACATTTTTGTCAATAGGGGTGCAGAAATGTTTCTTTAGCGCTGCAACCAAGCAAACTAATTTGAAATGTACAGTGCTTGTACCTTGATAGGGTACAAGGTACTTTTTAGGTACAGTCTCGTCCTTTGATTTCTTAGTGTGTTTGTATTGATGAACGTCAGATGCTAAAAACTTCCGTTAAATCCATCAAAACTGGTGAGAATCGGATTGGGATTGTACCTCACGGCCGGTCGTGAGAATAAAGCCAACGATTTGGTCACCGTCGCTCTCCCTCGGCCTCCTCCAGAACTGATATGTGAGAGTGCAAAACCGTTCTCTCTCAATTGCCTCCCACGCGCTTCTTTACAATTCACCGAGAAACAATTAAACAAGTGAGTAGCCTTCGCCGTGACACTGAAAACAATGAATCACTGTGATGGCGATCAATAGCGAGTCTGCGATTCACCACTCGGAGGTCAGTGAACTTAGCAGCACACTGTGTAGGCTAACGGTCACTGAATGCTGGTCTGAATGAATCCCTGGCTGAATCCTCTGGTAATAATCTTTAATTCCTGCACCAACACTTTCGGCAATTAGTTTGCCCGGGACCCATCCATCACTGGGCCAAGAAAATGGCACCTGGGGCGGACGGGGAATGAGAAGCGAAACATCAATAAAGCATTTCTCATTTAATTATTCGTCCGTTATTTTCAGTAAACAGATGCACAGTCCGATAAATATGTCCGCCTGTAATCCGCGGTCTCTGGGTTCCCCCCCCCGCTCATGCGTCTCTCTCTCCCTTCCTTCCCTTCATCGGTCCGGCGTGGAGCAGCTGAAAGACACATATGGGCATTGATTTTTGCCCAGAGCCATGTGGGCTGAACTCAAAGGGAAAGCTCGTCAGAAGAAGTCAAAGAGGCGGTGGCGGCGGCGGCGGCGGCGAGAGGGAGAGCGAGAGCGCGAGTAGCGAAGTAGCGGTTGGAAAAGACCTCATCGCCCAAAACGAGGATCTGACAAAAAACAAGGTGTCGGGGCCTGACCGGACTCGGCTACCCTTTGACATGTGGAAACATCGCAGAAACAAACAGCCAAACAAGAGGAAGGAGGTTAAAAATAACACAAGAAAGAAACCCGGGCTTTCTTTTCCCCCCCCCCCAACGTTCTCCACAAAGAAATTAATGCCCATTTCAAGTGTGTCCGTTGGGCCACAATCTGTCGGCGCTGGCGCTTTGATGTGCTCATTGCAGCCGCCTCAGAAGTCCTCTACGCCAAGTTTCCCTCAAACAAAGGGAATAAAATAGAAGCGGCGAGAAAAGACAAGAGAGAAAAGCCTGCTTTTGTATTTGGCAAGGCACCGCTTGTATTCCTCGCGGACGCTCTGCCTTCAGCTCTTGTTGCTCTCGCTCTTGTTCCCGCCGTCTTTTCTCTTTCCTCCTGTTCCCGACGTAAAAAAGGTTTAGAGGAAGCTAATGATCAAGCAGGTAAAATCTCGCTTTTTCATTTGATGTTTATTTATGTCCTTTTTTGTCGATTCCCCCCACGGCGCCCGGTTTACACACACACACGAGACCTCACGCGGAGGTTGCACGTTATTTCCGAGCCCCAAAAAAAAAAACGCAACTCGGTCAAACTTCCCAAACGGCGCGAGTACGAAAACAGATAACCTGACCCGAGCCCCGACGGGACCCTTGAGGTGGGATTTGGACCAAAAACTCTGAGATGATTGCAGGGCTCCGGTAACTCATGAAGGGCTGTGACTCGTGTGCTCTTCCCTCCTGGATGCAACAATAACTTTAGTCACTTGCCAAGAACGTAAGTAAAAAGGCTACAGCATCGGAGTGAGCTTCAGTCTGTGTCCGACAAAACAATACAAAAATCCGTTGGGTCAGGCAGAAGCAGCCGATCAATATTCTTTGTTTGGACAGAATAATGCGTCCCAAAGCAACTACTTAAAACTAAATTGATGTGGGCTTTGGAGGCAACATGGTAGCGCCCATATTTTCATCAAGTAAAACATAACCAAAGAGTCGCCCATTTACACTTCTACCATGCAACTTCTGAAGAAGACCTCACGCTTAATTCATTCTTCTTAAATATCTATATTTAAGAAGGATTAAGAGTTCTAGTGGTGAGAACAAGCAAGAACTGCAATGTCGTTCTTCTTCGCTTGTGTATTAACCCATTTCTTTGCTTTTGTTGTCGTAGAAACATGGCGTCGCAAGATGGCCGCCTCCATAAACCAAGGCCCTTGCTTAAAAGGCTACAAAAAAACAAATATTTGTTTATTTGAAAGTCATTAAACGCTTATAAACACATACTTCTGCCAATAACTTCACCTAAATGTTACACACCTTCGACCTTAAAGCGAAAATGAGCATCAGCTCATTAGCGCTAGCCTCCATCTGATAGCAACGCGATTTTTAAGAAGAATTAATAGTTCTAAAGGTGAGAGTGTAGGTTGTAACAAGCAGGAACTGCAATGTCGTTGTTCTTCGTTAGCGTAGTAAGCTATGTCTCTGCTCTAGGCGTCGTAGAAACATGGCGTCGCAAGATGGCCACCTCCATTAACCAAGGCCCTTGCTTAAAAAGGCTACAAAAAACAAATATTTGTTTATTTGAAAGTCATTAAACACTTTTAAACACATAATTCTGCCAATAACTTCACCTAAATGTTACACACCTTGGACCTTAAAGCAAAATGAGCATCAGCTCATTAGCGCCTTAAAGCGCTAATGTGATAGCAACGCGATATTTAAGAAGAATTAATAGTTCTGAAGGTGAGACTGTAGGTTGTAACAAGCAAGAACTACAATGTCGTTGTTCTTCGTTAGCTTAGTAAGCTATGTCTCTGCTCTAGATGTCGTACATGGCGTCGCAAGATGGCCGCCTCCATAAACCAAGGCCCTTGCTTTAAAAGGCTACAAAAAAACAAATATTTGTTTATTTCAAAGTCATTAAACACTTATAAACACATAATTCTGCCAATAACTTCACCTAAACGTTACACACTGGACCTTTAAGCGAAATGAGCGTCAGCTCATTAGCGCTAGCCTCCATCTGTTTTTGTTTAACCCAGTAAATATGTATAATTTATGTGCTTAATTGCACATAACACACTTCTAACTAATTGGCAAATTTGTGTTGCGTATTTTGCCCTAAAATATTCTCACCCCAAAAAAAAGGTATCGCAACATAAAAACATGAGCTATTGAAATGGTATCCTGCAGGTTTCACTTGCCCTGAAATCAATCACCGCCCTCCATCTGTGAAACACACACACACACACACACACACACACACACACACACACACACACACACCCCTTGTTTCATATCAAAGGTGTGTTTCCTCTGTGTTTCCTCTCTGTTGTATAAGCCTGTTCTTATTCCGTGCACTTGACCTTCTGGCACCGAGGCCCAGTTATGGCTGATGGAGACAACAAACAAAGAGCGATCTCTGTCTCGCAGATCATTACGCAACCGACGCCGACGGAGGCGCGGTGTACAGAAATAGCCAAAGGGCAAGGTGGAACGGCCCTGTCGTCAGGTCTCATCTTTCACACTGTCTGTACACCTGCATGCTGACACACACACAAGACAACACACACACACACACGGGCAGCTGCCGTCATGTGTGAAAACATCGTAAACAATGAGAGGAATCTATGATCCTGGAGGCTCGTAAAAAAAAAAACCCTTCCAAAATACACTGGATAAGCAGAAACAAAGACATCGGAGGTCGAGATAAAAGCAAAAAAAAAAAACTGGAAATACAACCTTAGGGACATGGAAAAAATACTTATAGTGTCACCTTTATGTGATCCTCCCTCCGTTTTTATATGGCGGAATCACAGAGACAAAACAAGAATATGGGCAGTTTTCTGAGAAGAATGTACTCACTCAGTCTTTCCAAAGGTCCTCAAATTTGGATTGTTTGGAGCTCGACAGAGTGGGTCATCTGCTCGGGTCTGTGTAACAGGAATTGCTGTTTTCCACAAATCCGGGCAAACCTCCAGGTTCGATTCCACACGGACCGTGTCATGTCCAGTCGCTGGCCAAATTGCAAAGTGGCTCTGCACAGAAGCCGCTTCGCCATAAGCTTCTTTTCCATCTGCAACTCAGTCTGAATGCTAAAGGACATTTGAGCTCAAACTCAAAGCCCAGATGAAATGAACTACAGGTTTGTCCAAATAATAGAGTTTTCCTTCTTTATTTAAACCTATATATATCTCCTATAATCTAAAATAATCTTGAGCAGCCCATGGGAAAGGGAGCTTGCTTGTAACCAGAGAGTGACCGGTTAAATTGGGTATCTCTGAGTGGGGTCCTACCTATGTTCCCCGGGTCCGATGTTTCCCCTTTTTCCCAAATAAGGTCCTATGTTCCGCCCTTTGTGGAAGCCTGGGTGTGGAGCTCCAGGGTAAAGGGTTAAGGTTATGGTAGGGTAGGGTAGGGTAAGGGTTAGGGTTAGGGTTAGGGTTAGAGAGAGGGAGAGAGGGAGTTTCCCGGTATGTACCTTGGGTCCTTTTGGGTGAAAGCGGGGAACATAGGACCCGGTGAACATAGATACGGTCCCCTCTGAGTAGAGCCGTGTTTCCATGATGGTAGAGTCCAGTTTGGCACAGTGTGGTTCGGGTTTGCAACGGTAAAGCCTTGGGTCAGACTTGCGTTTTCACTGAGAACAGTAAGCTAACTTGGTAGGCCGGGTTTAGGCTGAGCTCGATGGCCGAATCAGCAAGAGTCGCAGCGTGACGTTGTACGACATCGGACATGAGACGACAACTGAGGTCATCCAGCAGCTTGGTATTTGTCCGCTCAGGTTGTGGCTGTTTCC
This sequence comes from Microchirus variegatus, assembly GCF_963457635.1. Lineage (NCBI taxonomy): Eukaryota > Metazoa > Chordata > Actinopteri > Pleuronectiformes > Soleidae > Microchirus > Microchirus variegatus. The sequence continues at coordinate 27,835,326 of NC_139812.1, read as the reverse complement.
GTCTTGGGTCTAGCTCCACCCGTACTGTACCATTACTCTGGGACCGCAAGTGAAGGGTACCCCTCAAAAAATGGTTGGGGTTGGTTATTTTGGTGCTATTCCTAATGGAAATGCAACAAAATACAGTGCGGAATGGATCCACTCAGTGGTACCCACTCTCCATTTCTTTGCCTTTGATTTGGTCAATTGGAGACACTCAGAATTTACCCCGACCAAATCAAATATGCCGATCCCTGAAAGATCAAGTGGTCTGCTCGAAAATAGTGAGCAGCCCATGGGAAAGGGAGCTTGCCTTGTAACCAGAGAGTTACTGGTTAAATTGGGTATCTCTGAGTAGAGCCATGTTTCCATGATGGTAGAGTCAAGTTTGGTACAGTATGGTTTGGTTTTGGAACGGTAAAGCCTTGGGTCAGACTTGCGTTTTCACTGAGAACAGTAAGCTAACTTGGTAGGCTGGGTTTCGGCTGCGCTCGATGGCCGAATCAGCAAGAGTCGCAGCGTGACGTTGTACGACATCGGACATGAGACGACAACTGAGGTCATCCAGCAGCTTGGTATTTGTCCGCTCAGGTTGTGGCTGTTTCTGTCACCGAATCAGCTGACTGTCGTGGGTCTAACTCCACCTGTACTGTACCATGACTCTGGGACCACAAGGGAAGGGTACCTCCAAAAAATGGAACGATTGGGGTTGGTTATTTTGGTGCTATTCCTAATGGAAATGTAACAAAATACAATGCGGAATGGATCCACTCAGCTTTACCCACTCTCCATTTCTTTGCCTTTGATTTGGTCAATTGGAGACACTCAGAATTTACCCCGACCAAATCAAATATGCCGATCCCTGAAAGAGCAAGTGGTCCGCTCAGGTGACCCTGACAAAGAACTGTCCGTGAAAAGATTCCTAAGTGAATTTCAGTGCTCAAAAATCTTGAGCAGCCCATGGGAAAGGGAGCTTGCCTCGTAACCAGAGAGTTACTGGTTAAATTGTGTATCTCTGAGTAGAGCCGTGTTTCCATGATGGTTGAGTCCACTTTGGCACAGTATGGTACGGTTTTGGAACGGTAAAGCCTTGGGTCAGACTTGCGTTTTCACTGAGAACAGTAAGCTAACTTGGTAGGCCGGGTTTCGGATGCGCTCGATGGCCGAATCCGCAATATTCGTAGCGGGACGTTGTACGACATCGAACAACTGAGGTCATCCAGCAGCTTGGTATTTGTCCGCTCAGGTTGCGGCTGTTTCTGTCGCCGAATCACCTGGCTGTCGTGGGTCTAGCTAGCTCCACCCGTACTGTACCATTACTCTGGGACCGCAAGGGAACGGTACCCCCAAAAAATGGAACAGTTGGGGTTGGTTATTTTGGTGCTATTCCTAATGGAAATGCAACAAAATACAGTGACACTCAGAATTTACCCCGACCAAATCAAATATGCGGATCCGCTCAGGTGACCCTGACAAAGCTGGTTGTTCAGCAGTTCCCTGCCTACCGCGCGCACAAAAAAACACTGATAGTTTTGCTTGGCGGATTTGCCCATTTGCGGCAGATACCGTCACATCGACTGCAACAGAAATCCCCCCCCAAAGTTATTCACTGTAGCTTCAATGAGAAGAAGAAGAAGAAGAAGAAGAAGTTCTATCTGAACAATATAACTTTCCAGCTGTGTGTCTGATATTCTCTTTGCTCCAACTTACTTTTTTTTCTCCCCTCTTCGTCTTCTTCTTTTTACAGCAAAGTCACCAAATTACCAGACCTCGGGATTCGTTTTGGTGAGTATAATGTTATCAAGGCCCAAAGTGTGAGGAGAATTTACAAGAACTCGGGGTTATCCTTTTTTTTTTCTTTAACTCTGTGTCAGCACAGTTGCTCGTAACACCATTCTCTTCTGGAGTTATCCATTTGTTTATTAGGCAGCGCCCACGGCCGGCTACCACCCAACCATCAAAGGCTTCGCCCCCCGTTCTACGCAGCCGTCGCTAAAATAAAGCAAAGAGTTTTCTTCGTCCTCCTCCTCCTCCCCTCGCTCTCGCACACACACACACACACACAGAGTACCATCTCACATTCTCCCCCCTTAGGGTTCGTCTATGAAATTAAAATAAAGTGAATGAAGTTACCCCTTTGAAGAACGGACAGATAGAGAGAAAGGGCTAAAATGACAGAATAAGAAAAAAGAGACAACGGGGGAGGAGAGAGCAGTCGGGGGGCCCTGGTGGTGGTGGAGGAAAAAAAAGAGAGCTAGCGAGTGAGGACCAGTGTGGGAGAGGGAGATTTTGCAGGGCTGGGGGGTAAGTGATGGGACTGCAATTAAAAGTGCACACACCGGCAAAAATCTGGGTGCTTTCTGAGGCAGAGTAGCCGCAGACCTCTTCAGGGAACTCACTAAGGCGGCGTGTTTGAAGATGTGCTCGGCTAAAACTGATGCTTTATAACCAGTCTGGGAGGTACTGGAGTCTCCCATTAAGTCTCTCCCCGAACCCCAGCCTTCCTCATCTTCCTTCTTCTTCTTCTTCCCTTCGCTAGTTTTTCGGTGTCGGCGGCCCGAGCTGCTACAAAGTGGGTCAGCGCCGTCACAGAACAATTAAAAAGGGAGGACGACGTGATCCGTGGCTCCTGGAAGACAATGCATTGATGCGTTTACAGGTATATAATAGAGCGAGGGTTGGATGTGGCCTCGTGAAAAACCTAATCCCCGTCAGGTTTGCGTGGGATTAGTTTCCTCTTTAGGGGTTGGAGACGACCAAGCCCAACGTGTCCCTTTGTCATACAATACTACGGTGGCCCTGAGGTGCAAAACACACACGCAAAACACAAACGCAAATCACAAAACACAAACACAAAACAGAAAACACAAAAGAGAATCACAAAACACGAATGTAAATCACAAATGCAAAACAAAAAAGACAAAAGAAAATCACAAAACGCAAATCGAAAAACACAGACACAAATCACAAACGCAAAACAAAAAACACAAATGGATATATCACACAAACGCAAATCACAAAAAACTACGCAAATCACAAAACACAAACGCAAATCACAAAAAACACAATGCAAATGAAAAAACAGACGCAAATCAAAAAAACAGACGCAAATCACAAAACACAACGCAAATCACAAAAACCACAACACAAAACAAACGCAAATCACAAAAAACACAATCACAAATCACAAAAATCACAAAACACAACGCAAAGCAAAAAACACAAACGCAAATCACAAACATCACAAAAGACAAACGCAAATCACAAACATCACAAAAGACAAACTTAAATCACAAATGCAAAACAAAAAACACAAACAAAAATCACACAAATGCAAATCACAAAAGACAACGCAAATCACAAAAGACAACGCAAATCACACAACACAACGCAAATCACAAAACACAAAGCAAATTACAAAACAAAACACAAATCAAAAAACACAGACGCAAATCACAAAACACAACGCAAATCAAAAAACACAAACGCAAATCACAAAAATCACAAAACACAAAACACAACGCAAAGCAAAAAACACAAACGCAAATCACAAACATCACAAAAGACAAACGCAAATCACAAACATCACAAAAGACAAACTTAAATCACAAATGCAAAACAAAAAACACAAACAAAAATCACACAAATGCAAATCACAAAAGACAACGCAAATCACAAAAGACAACGCAAATCACACAACACAACGCAAATCACAAAACACAGAGCAAATTACAAAACACAACGCAAATCAAAAAACACAAACGCAAAAAAAAAACACAAACCCAAAGTGGTGTTTTGCACCTCAGGGCCACCGTACAATACCCATTCTTTCAATCTCTTCCTGTTATTGGAGGCACTGGAGCACGGTGTGGTTCATCCTTGAAGGACATACATTCGGATTCAGATGTTTTCAGACTTTGCAGAAGAACCCAGAGTAGAACCACACTAGAGGAGAACATGAAAAACACATTCACACAAAGGCCAAACGCGGTCAAACTACCTACAAGTAACAAGATGAAAGGAATCAATTCCGGTTCGGCGTAAAAACGGGGGATTCAAACACCGGCGACCTTCCTGTTGTGAGGCAGCCGTCGCGCCATCGTCGTCGCAGCCTGAGCACGAAGGTGTCTCTGAGCTAAATTGAATTTTAAACGTCCCAAACTTCATTTAATCGTACGCGGCTTCTTGTTCAACTCTGAGCTATCGCGGAACGTAATTGGATGTGTTTGGGGGCCTAATTTGATTTTTGCATGCGACCAAAAATCTTTTCGCTAAAGTGGCCTTCAGCTAAACACACACACACACACACACACACACACACACACACACACACACACACACACTGTTGTACGCTCCAGTCCAGAGGACAGTGCTGAGTTTTTGTACAAAAAAACCCTCACATATTTGCTCATTTAAGAGTTCATGAGCACATCTGTGTCTTAATTTCTGCTCCTGAAACTGTCCGACAGCGTTACCTGTGTGTGTGTATACGTGTGTATACATATACACATGTGTGTGTTTGCGTTCTCACAGTATCGATGAGCCTCGCTCTCTCCTTTTCGTCACCTTGTGGAGGCTATAATAGCCAGTGATGGATCACAGAGCTGACGTGCCTAATTGCATTCCTCTCTACTCTGTTCTGTAATGACAGCTGTTTTAAGGGCACACTTCGCCCACTGTGAGTGTCAAACACGCTACCGCTAGCAAGAAAGAGTACACACACACACATACATACAGTACACTTAATAACTACAGTACACACATGATTTTACTCACTTAAATATGCAGTTGTCTGGGTAAAATCCTGCTTTCCATCTCTTGTTTCCTTAGCTTAAGTTAGCATGCTAGCTCTGGCCGGCATGCATCATTGGGCTGCATCCGTGCTATGTTTTAAAGATGCACACGAACGCAAATCACAAAACAAATGCAGATCACTAGATGCAACGCAAATCACAAAAAACAGACACAAATCACAAAACACAACGCAAATCACAAAACAAACGCAAATCAAAAAACACAGAAGCAAATCACAAAAATCACAAAACACAAATCAAAAAACACAAATGCAAATCACAAAAATCACAAAACACAAACTTAAATCACAAATGCAAAACAAAAAACACAAACGAAAATCACAAAACAAACGCAAATCAAAAAACAAACGCAAATCACAAAAATCACAAAACACAAAAATCACAAAACACAAACTTAAATCACAAATGCAAAACAAAAAACACAAACGAAAATCACACAAACGCAAATCACAAAACACAACGCAAATCACAAAACACAACACAAATCACAAAACACAACACAAATCACAAAAGACAACGCAAATCACAAAACACAACGCAAAACACAACGCAAATCACAAAAGACAATGCAAATCAAAAAACACAAACGCAAATCAAAAAACACAAACTTAAATCACAAACGCAAAACAAAAACCACATCTGGCCCCCAGGCCTTGAGTTTGACACGTGATCTACTGTCTTGATCTATTTCTTGATCTGTTTTATTTTATCTTAACGTGCATATGTTTGATTTATCTTCTTATTTAAGATGTAAAATGACTTTATGCTTTCTTATACTTTCAATTAAGTTTTCCATACAAAGTCTTTAAATCTCTAGCATCGTCAAAAACTGTTGAACAGCTAATTATCAGGACACTTTAGGATGAAACAAAAAAGGTTTATTTTGTTGGTTCTGCAAATATTACATGCTTTTAATTTGAAAGAAGAAAAAAAAAGTGTGGTGTTGTGTTTTGCAGCATGTGCGACACGTACGGAGATCGAAAGTGTGGTCGATAAGATGATTTTCTGCGTCTGTGTTTTGCTGATGTCGCTCGTGTTAGACAGGAGCTGCGAAACCAAACAAACAAAAAAACATTAATTTGCCGACTCAACACAAGAAACATATGTGCCTGAAGTTCCTGAAAACGAGAAGCGAAGGCGCGTGGGAATGAACTTGTGCGAAACGAGAGCGACTCCACTTCCTGGACCTCTCGTGGTGTAAAGGTTGGAAGAAGAAGAAGAAGAAGAAGCAGAAAAAGTGGCAATTATCACTGATTTATGATAATAGGTCTGGGTCCAGATCCGGATCCGGGCCGCGGTCCAGTCTATAAGCGACTTAAAAGATGACCAGGCATGAGGCTGTGGACGATCACAGCGTCTGTGTGGCAGAGCGAGGTCTGAGAGGACGACTCAACGGGCCATTAGTGCCCCATAAATGATAATTTATGCGTCCGCGCTGAAATCTGGCCACGGGAGCTTCATCGCGGGCTCCTTCAGAGCGTCTTCTGCCACTAATTACGGGGTCAAAAAAGCAATTTGTATCATCCGGGAACAGCCTCCGTCCTCTCTTTCCCACATTCTCTCTCTCTCTCTCTCTCGCTCTCTGTGTGTGTGATGGAGAGAAGAATAAAAAGAGGAGGTATCACAAAAATAATCACAAATAAACACCTTGCGTATTATGCAAAGGCACCAGCTGCTGTGACACCTCCCCAACAGACCGGTGAGGGAGTGAGGAGGGAGGGGGATAAGGATGGGTTTGTAGTGAAGTCTTGAAAAAGTGAGAGTAAAGTAAACACTGTTATCAGCCGCGGTTGTAAAGCTGGAATGGACACTAGGGGGCAGTGCCATCGAGTCGCGTAAAGAACAAACAGGGTTAATCAACTTGCTTTACCAAGTAAAAGATACAACATTAAGTTTGAATTATTATGTTTAAAGGTGTTTGATAAAAGGGGGCAGATTTAATTTGAAGGGGTAAATCATTGTTTATATTTTGGGGTAGGTTTTCTGCCGAGTTTTTAGCTAGCACGTCGGAAAAAACTGCTGTGTTTATAGTCCGTGTTTAGATAACTTAAGCAGATTCTTGTTTCATAATTTCATAAACTCATTTAAGCCTCGTTTTAATTCAAATTAGCATTTTCTTCTGTTTTACCTTGAGTGAACCTGCAAAAAACCTTTTTTTTTCCATGTTATAAACCCGTCAGAAACGCAAAACAGCATAAATACATTCAAACTTGGTATTGCGAAAACTATCTCCAATAACACCTATACAAAATGTACTTAGGATTAAATAAAATATTAAATATTGGGCATTATATGGGCCAAATATGAGTAAGTTTCGTTAAAAACATGCATGGCAAAGAGTTCTGCTGAACGAGGGCTTGAAAATGAATGCATGTCGTAGCTTTGCACTAGAAATGTACCTGTTAACAGTTTCACACCGAAAACACAACCAGACCTTTTGAGCTTAAACCGTTATGTATCTTGGAAAGGGCTGCAACTCGGTATCCGGTAAAACTTCAGGCTTTTGTCTTGTTTGTTAAAGCTCACATAGAGTGGTCCTGTCGCACATACATGTTAGTTATGGAGGTCTATTTACATACATTAACTTGTTTTTATGCTCAAAAACCTCCTAGTTGCTGTAAACGAGCCGATAGAAATTTGTGTTTTCTGACGCTGTTTCCCAGCCGCGAGATTTGAGACTCAACTCTCTCACCCAGAAGACAGAGTGTCTTGTGATTGGCCAGTACCCGGAAGTGACATATTCAGCACACCCGCTCTCAGAAGCGCAGCTCCCCCTTCTGGAACGGTGGATGCACTGCTACTCATTATCAAAACATTGTTTTAACGGTGTTTAAAAATAGCTTCCTCACGACTCCCCGCCGCAGTCCCTTTGACGATCTTTGACCCGGAGTCAGTTATTCTTCTTCTGCGGTTCAATGTACGCAACCGGATGTGCCCGGACTAGTGCCCGGAGTAGGACGATGTGCTGTTCAGGAGAACCGGTGTTTACGTAACCGGACCGGGTTTTTTCAGAGATCTCGCTGAGCCTGAGATTTACAATAAAACACAGTGTTCTCAGCAGTGGCTGAACTGTTTGTTTAGAACCTTCAGGGCTTCATAAACAAGGTAATGACGCAGATACACACTAAAAAAACAGCGTTAATTGGAACTTCCGGTCTAGGTCCGCTTTAAAACGATAAGTGCAACCGACAGCACGATAAGTTGTTGTGTTGCTACCGTCATGCGCAGTAGAGCGAAGGTGACGCGCCTGTGACGTAGGCTGCCACTGGGTCTATAAAGATGTGTTTATTAGCGATCGTTATTTCCTATTTGTGGCCGTTCACTTCCTGTATTTATATCAACGTAAAAGTTTACCGCTCCCTGTTTTTTTTCCCCCCACAGTTAGAGCAGAAACTGACGGCAACTAGAACAGACACTGGTGCCGGATGGATGCACGATGCAGCTGCCTGGTGAAGAGGTTCATCGGGTACACTCACACACACACACACACACACACACACACACACACACACACACAGGATCTGTGTTTGCGTGTCTGTGCTCAGCGCTGCACACACTGTAAGGGACAGGCCAGTGCTTTCAGAGGCATGTCAACTGGACACATTAACTCATAAAATAGCCTCCTCTCCATGAAATATGCAGCGCCGGGGCCACAAGGATGGAAGTTGACTATCCATAATTGATGTAAATGAGGAGCGGTGCCACGGCAAACACTGCGGGAATCTGTCCCCCTCTCTCTCTGTGTGTGTGTGTGTGTGTGTGTGTGTGTGTTGAAAATAGACTTGTGGGTCTGCATTTTAACTCGACAGAGGTTGTGTAATCGTGCACCCGAGCCTTCAGAAGACGTCGCAACCGAACCAAAAAGACAACGTAAGACGCAGACGTTGCGATAAAAGCTGAGTTGAGAATGAAGGTAAAGGGACGAGAACGAGGTGAAGTCTTTTTTCCCGACACCCGGGGACAAATTGAAATCTTCCGTATTGACCTCAGCATGAATTGATAACGCGCTGCCGCTTCAATAATGGATGGCGTCTTTTTTTTTCCCGAGTTGCCGTGTCTTCGTCTTCTCCGAGTGGATGTTTTTTTAGTCGACCGGCCCACCGCGAGCGGGGAATGAATATTTCACCGCACGTAAAACCGCTCGCCGTCTCCGTCTCCGCGAGCGTCTCTCCCCGACACGCAAACGTTACAAGGCGATCGCGATCGCGCCGGATAAGCGAGGCGAGGGTGATGGCGGCCGAGCGGCGACGAGCTCATCGACGGCGCCGTCGCCCTCACAACGAGACGTGGACGCGTCACTTTACCTGATCTGTGAGACGCGCGCGTTCATGTGGAGGCCAAACTACTTTATTAGGTTACACCTGTTCAACTGCAATTTTGATCAAACAAGAGCAACACGAAGCAATAACATATTTACATTAATCATGTGTCATGTGCAAACTATCTAATCAGCCAATCACGAGGCAGCAACTGGATGCATTCAGACACGTAGATGTGACGAATATGAGCTGCTGACGCTCAAATCGAGCATCGGAATTGAGAATTTAGGCCTCATCCACACGGATTTGTTTCAAGAAATGTTGTTTTAAACATGGAAAACCCCCCCAAAAAATGTCTCCAAACACTGTAGTACAATGATTCTTAAACTGTAGTACTTGTGTAGCCACCAGTGGTACGAGTGTGTAGAAAGTATAAGAGTAAGATTCAGCTTTATACAACTTACGCAATCCCTAAACCACAATGATAAAAATAATAATGTTTATCTACTGTAGACACCTTAAGGTATAGTTGCCAAATAATTGATTTTAAAATAAATATTAGGAATGTATATATATCATTATAAATATTTGGTTGTGAAGTTAAATATACTGTTAAAAAATTAGTTAGAATAGTTATTCAATATATGAGAAATGTTCAAACACAAAAATATGCATTACATCTATTTTGAAAATGCTTTTTAAAAATACCTTTTTAGAAGCTTTATTTGTCATTGACCCATAAATATGTATATATACATATAAACAAAGGTTGAACGTGCATGTAGCATCTCTTAGCGTAGCTTTCTCCGCCGTTATCCTGCTCTAAACTCCTCCTCTTCTTCTTCTTCTTCTTCCACCCCCAAGTTTCCCCTTCATTCATTGAAGCAGTGCCACCATGAGGGGACATGAAGTAGTGACGCCCGGTCACTTAGAAATGTCCTTATTTTTGAATGAAAAGCACTTTTTTTTCAATGAATCTAACATTAACTGTAGCAGAAATACACTCTATACATTGTTAATGTGGTAAACGACTATTCTAGCTGCAAATGACTGTTTTTTAATGGAATATGTACATAGGTGTAAATATAGAGGCACATTTCCAGTGTTCTAATGGTACATTGTGTTAACGCTAATCGCGCTAGAAGGCTATTGGATGATTAGAAAACCCTTGAAAACCCTTGTGCAATGACCATTTGACCAAAGGGCAAAATTAGTATTTTGAATAAAAATCATTATTTCTAACACTTGTCAATGTCTTGACTATATTTTCTGTTAATTTTGCAACTCTTTTGATGAACAAAAGTGTGACTTTTAATGGAAAACACAACAACAATTGTACAGGTGACCCCAAACTTTTGATCGGTAGCGCATCACCAAACATTGTGACCGACTCCTATTGTATAAACAAGTGTTTTTCATTTTCTTTCACTCTGTTTTTGTACAGATAACATGTTTAATTTTGGTTCAGTGTGGATTCAAAGGTAATACTAAATCATTTTCTGCGGATTCTCCGGAGCCCTTCGATGACTTTTTGAACGCGATGCGGTTTTTTTGTTGGCGCCAGGAACGAGCTGCTGGTCTGAGGATTTCAAAAAAGCTCGCTCATCCGCGGGGATCTTCACTCACTTCACTTCACTTCACTCCACTTCGCGCCCTGTGGCTCCATCCGTTTCCCTCTGAACATCTTTCTTTTCCACGAGGGCTTTCGCGCAAAGTTCTCTCCGAGAGCCGGGGCCCACCTTTCGCGTTTTTTACGAGTTCGCCGCTTCTATTAAAGAATCATCAGACGCCGGCGAGTCGTGCCCTTCGCTCGATAATTATGCACGCGGAGGCCCTGATCGATACGCGAGAAAACATAAAAATCAGGACAAAAACGATAAAATAAAAATGGAGATTGAGCACATCTTCTCGCAGTCGGAACAAATGTGTTTGAATAGCCGGGCATTAGAATAGCAAAGCGTCCATTTGGCTTTTATGTGATGGGACCTTGCATTTTACTTGGCGCACGGTTCAATATTTGAACGGCATTCAGAGCCGGGGAAATAGAGAGGGAGAGAAAAAAAAAAAAAAAAAAGTGTTTTAACTCCAAAATTATATTGCTCGGAGTGATAGTGCTAGTAATAAAGAAGTTATTGACCAAATGATATTGATCGACAGCTCCTCAGGCAAAACGAGCCGACCTTGGTCTCCCTCGTGTCTTGCCCTCCCTCCCCCGCCAACCTCCGCCGCCGCCTCCCCCCCCGCCCGATTCTCCCTCCCCCGGAATTCAATAATATATTATTTTACACAGTTTAAAGCCGGACAACAAATTTGCCGCGCAGCAGAGAAGGTGAAGAATCGCTGGTAAATCTTTCATGGCTATTTTTCGCCCGCAGGAATTTGGCATGGGAGTGATGTGAAGGGTGATTAAAATCAAGAAGTCAGAGTCAGGGCTTGATTGGGGGGGGGGGGTGTTGCCATTTAACAGAAGGCACGGCCGAGGGGAAGCGAGGAGGGGAAAAAGGTGAAGGAAAGAAAGAAAGAAAAGGAAAAAGCAGAGGTGATTTGTTCCTTCCTCCCTCCGCTCGGCATAAATCCGATAATGACCTTGGAGTCTTAACGGCAGAGAAGCAGCGGTAACTACATCCAAGCTCCGTCCCCTGGTTTATTCACAAGGTCAGCGTGGGGGGGAAACAATGGCCATCGATTTGGCCCTGAAGAGACGGCCGAGGTGACTGTCACTGTTACACTCTAAAAAACACCACGAGACGCCAAAGGTTTGGACACAGAGACACTGTTGTGCATGTTGTGTGTGTCAATCTGCTGTCGCTGTTTTCTTGGATTAAAGTACACAGCGAGATATAAGTAACAAACCGTTATTACCACGGCATTAAAGCGAAACCTAGACCGGAAGTTCCAATTAACGCTGTTTTTTTTAGTGTGTATCTGCGTCATTACCTTGTTTACGAAGCCCTGAAGGTTCTAAACAAACAGTTCAGTCACTGCTGAGAACGCTGTGTTTTATTGTAAATCTCCGGCTCGGCGAGATCTCTGAAAAAACCCGGTCCGGTTACGTAAACAGCGGTTCTCCTGAACAGCAGATCCTCCTGCTCCGGGCACTAGTCCGGGCACTAGTCCGGTTTGCGTAAATTGAACCGCAGAAGAAGAATAACGTCCGTTGTGGAGGTGTTTCACGAGCGGCAGCGTCTTCTGACAAGAAGCTATTTTTAAACACTGTTAAAACAATGTTTTGATAATGAGTAGCAGTGCATCCACCGTTCCAGAGGGGGGAGCTGCGCTTCTGAGAGCGGGTGTGCTGGATATGTCACTTCCTGGGTACTGGCCAATCACAAGACTCTGTCTTCTGGGGGTGAGAGAGTTGAGTCTCAAATCTCGCCGCTGGGCAACAGCGTCAGAAAGGACAGATTTCTATCGGCTCGTTTTACAGCAACTAGGAGGTTTTTGAGCATAAAAACAAGTTAATGTATGTAAGTAGACCTCCATAACTAACATATATGTGCAACAGGACCACTCTATGTGAGCTTTAACAGCCGTCCTTGATTAATCTGATCGCGTGTGACTTGTGTGAGCTCTACTCGTGCTGCTGCAACATGAAATGCATGTCAATCTGCGGTGGCAACAACATAAGTTGTCTTTCAACTGTATGGGTTTGTTTCTCAAAGTCAAATGACCTGGGTGGACCCTGAGTGTCTCATTTGGTCCAAAAAGTCCCAACTTTTGAAGCAAACAACACCAAAATGCTCATATTTATGATGATATTTCACTGTTTTTGTGATCGGATCTGAGGGCAAAATCAAGACGGAGATCTGGAAAAGTGTTTATTTGAGGTACAAATCTGAGCCAGACATGATCGGATCATTTAGGGCGGATGTTAATATAACCAGGTCTGAACCGGAAGGTCAAAGTGTCAGGAGGTTGTTTTTGCTCAAAGACGGTCCTCGAGAACCTGGTGTTTATTTGAGTTACTGTTGACATCTGGCATCAACAATCCTTCAGCTCGCTGGATGGATTTCCCCCCTTTATTTTCACCATTTTCTTTAAATATTCAGCCCAACCCTGCATTATATTTGCGTTGACGAGCGACGGGGACAGGTGTTGCCCTAATAAAATGGCCAGTGAACGTATACAAAGACAAAGACAAAGGTCCGTCACTCGCTAAGCAGATGTGCACAGACTGCAGCTTTAACAATACCCTTCCTTCCCCCGGGACACACGTCGGACGCCGATCGATACGCCGCCACGTGTTATTTTTTTAAGAGTGTGAGCGACGGCCGACGGCTGCGAGCTTTTGTTCAGGAGGACGAGGCCGATTCCCGAAACACACGGATGATTGAGGTAGAGCTGAGGGAGACGCCGGCACATTGACCGTCTCTGGTGACGGCTGAATGTCAGAAAACAGCAGGAGAAAAGGTCACTACCCCCCCCCCCCCCCCGCCCTCCACCGCTCACCTTGTTACTGGTTGTCTTTGTGTGTGTGTGTGTGTGTGTGTGTGTGTGTGTGTGTGTGTGTGTGTGTGTGTGTGTCCTTTTGTGAACTATAGATCAAAGTTACTACAAATGGAGCAAATGAGCGAGTTCACTGATACAGCGTTGGGTTTTTGACCTGCAGAGAAGCAGCTTTTCGCAATGATGCGCACATCTTTAGACCCACCGCCCGGGAAACCGGCAGGACACCCGCGGCGCTTACAACTTTCCTCTCTACTCGCTCGACTGCGCGATCGTAGCCAGGCCTCCCGCATCCGCTGTTGCGTTTTTTTACGTCGGCCGTCTTGTTCCTGGGTGACTCCAGCCTCTTCTGGATCTCGTCCTCCGACCAGATACTGATCAGGCGCTCGGTTTCAGAGGTGCCTCCACGTACTGCGTCCAGCGCCCTCCTTCACCCCTGCCATTTTTTTCTGGAACAAAAGTCCCCGCGGTATATGCTAATTAGCGCGCTCTATATGCTAATCGCCTAAACCCTGACCTCCTGCTGCCGCGAGCCCGACGCGTTCTCTTTATACGCACTTTGAAGATGTCGGGCGACCACTTCGCAGTTGTCGGGAGAACATTTGAAGACAGCGGGACTACGACATTCGGGAATTCTCTTTACACGGGGTTCCCCGCTGTCGCGAAAAAGCGTAATGTAAACATGTTGCTCACCTCACACTTCCCTTACTCTATGTGTAGCCTTCAGTTAGCATCAGAACTCGAGTGGTGTTTCGTTTGTCCATTGTGAGCTACTGTAAAAACGTAGTGAGCCAAAATGGCCGCCTCAAACAAAACAAAACAAAACGATAGCATACAATCAGGTGATTGCACACCTTTTTTTTTGCCAAATGAAAATAACCACATCTAAAGATTTAGATACCGTCCGTTTAGCCTGGTCTTACAGTCAAGTTCAGTTTTCCCCAACAAGCCGAAACAGGAGCAGCAGGAAGTAACATACTGTACTTTGAGGATTTACGTAAGCACCTCCACGTTTTGAGACCCCCCAAAAATTGACAATCCCTACACTTTCCAATCCAGTTGGTGGCTTCCCATCTTGCGCTTGGCGTGGATTGGCGTCATCAACGCGCGGGCGTGCATGCAGCCCGGATTTTGGAACGTTTTTTGTGCAAACTAGAATTTATGCCCCACCAGTAGGTGGAGTATTGAGCCCCGCTCACCAAGCAGAAGAAGAAGAAGCAGTCGTCAAGAATAGCCATCCAAGTTTCGACCTGGCAACCCTAGAACCGACCGGCTGCCCGACTCCCCTTGCCCAACGGACCTTTCAGGTGATGAGCCGCTCGAACCCGACGTGTCCGAGGGAGCTGTAGCATCGTTAGCTTCTTCTTCTTCTTTGGCAGGAATGCACCCTATTCCCGGCGTCCAGACTTTTACCGCCACCAAATGGTTAAGTGAGATACGACAGGAAGCCTAACGCGCGGAAGTATAGCGCACACATGTATTTACGCATGGTATTAAAATGCGACTCCGGTGTCCACATATATCTGATTGCTATCTGATTATGAGATATTCACAGCAATGAAAGTATTCTTGGAAGTGTACGAAAGTCTCTTTGCAACTCCGCCTAACTTCTGCTCCAATGACTGATATTTGAAAGACTTCAAAGCAACACGTCCAGTGTTTATAAAAGGGGGGCGGAGTCTGTGACACTGGTCCTCACGCCGATTGGACGAGAGGATGGCGAGAGAGTGGACAAAGAAAACCTTTGTCAGAATTTGAATGCAGCGGCTTGGTGTTTGACCACAGAGGCAGTAGAGTCGCCAATTTCTGGTATAATTTTCACCTGGATCGACAAATAAAATGACAAAATATGCACATTTACACCTGAAAAATGTACATTTGATTGGTTCAGATTCACATGAGTGACAGTTGCAGGAAACTCCTGGTGTGAAATCGCTGCTAGAACCCTCATTTGGACACGTAGAGGTGCTCTACGGACACGGAACTTCCCGCTCTCATCTCACGTATGCACTTTTTTTTTTACAGAATGATTTGTAGTTTGAAGAAAAATAAAAAGAATATTTAGAAGAAGAAAGTGTAATATTGAGGGAGTTATTTAAGAGCTCTGGGAGCCGGAGCTTCTTCATATTCTCTTTCTATCGCGGAGGCGGCGGTCGTCGTACGCCCGGAGAAGGAAGTCTCGCTCCCCAGAGCCCCAACGCGCCGTCAGGGTTCTTTACAACTCCATCTCCTGGCGCTTATTGCCGTCTTATTCTCCGCGGCCTCGTCCTGTCACGAGGACCCAACGAGGAACAAACACAATACAAAAATGCAAAAATATAAAAAACATAGAATAATGCATTAAAACAGCGTGCGATCCCAGAGCCGCCGCGGGAAGAGCACGGACTATTTTTTTTTTTTTTTACAACCTCATATACAACTCTTCCAGAGTCCAGATTCCGTCACTTTCAGCCCCAGACGGAAGGAAAAGAAAGTGTTTATTTGTGTTTACGGACGTGTGATGGCGACTCGTGATGTTTCACATAAGAGATTCAGTCGAAACACGAGGACTCAAACATCTGCCGCTCTATATCCGTATCGTTTGTTTCCAGAGCGTCCTCATAAATATACGTCTTCAGAGGGAGGAAGTTTTTTTGCACCTTGATTTTTTCTGCAATTCAAACAGAAATATCACACTTTAAGTGTTTGTTACCGTGATATAAATAATGAGAAACACGAAAAAAAAAAAAACTCAATTGTCAGAGCTTTTTCTTAATCCTTCATCAAGGTATGCAAATAAGTTTCATCTTTTCATCACTTTGTAGAACTTTGAATGTGCTGAATAAAAAAAAAAGGTGATAATTGTGTTGACTGTCTTTGATTTAACAGTCTGTACGGCTTTAAGGCTGGATATAATTTACCATAATCCAAACCCTCGGACCCTAACTTAACTTTATAATGGTTTTTGGCCACTTAACAAAAAGGCTCACCTCATAAAATGTATGCCAGCTTAAGTCTACAGTAGCTTAAGTATGTGTTTGCCTCTTTAACTTGCTGTAAAACAGCATTCTTCAACTGGAAATTTGACATTTACAAACCACACAATCACTCTCCTGCACCAAACCCCATTGAAAAAAAAAAAATCAGCGTTTTTAGATCATAGGGACACAGGAGCTGCCGGTTCACTGCTGCCTACTTTGGTAAGTTTGTGTCACAGAATGAAGGATTTCAAATGCAGAAGTGACAAAATAACAGATTTAGGGCCAATTCCAATTCCTATCTAAACCCTTAATCTTAACTAACCCTCAAAACCAAGCGTTGAGGGTTATTTTGTCACTTAGAAATGGGACACCCCTTAGATGCAGATACGTCTTCAGACTGTGGGGGGCAGAATAACGCGAAAACTGCGTCCAGTCTGTCAACTCCAAAAAAGAAGAAGAAGAAGAAGAAGAACACATTTACGTCATCCGTACAGCTGGATATTCACAAAAGATCGTAAAATAAAAAAAGAACTGTTATGCAACAATGACGTCAGTAATCCATAATATGGGCCTAAACTAAGATCATTTTTATATCTCTATTAACAAAGAAAATACTTACATTTGTAGCGTACTCGTTTCGCCGCTTTCGGAGCAATCTTTGTTCTGTCAAAACACGCAATGCATTCTGGGTAGCCCTTGCTCCCAAGGGTGGAGTTGGTCTCAGCAAGGGCCAATTCCAATTCCTATCTTAACCCTCAAGCTCAACCCTTAATCTTAACTAACCCTCAAAACCAAGCGTTGAGGGTTATTTTGTCACTTAGAAATGGGACACCCCTTAAATGCAGATACGTCTTCAGACTGTAGGGGGCAGAATAACGCCGAAGCTGCGTCCAGTCTGTCAACTCCAAAAAAGAAGAAGAAGAAGAAGAACACATTTACGTCAGGATTATTTATCACGATCCGTTTGTCAGTCAAGTTATTAGGTTGTCAGTTAGTTATAAGATGATACTCATACAAATATTCAGCTGACAGTTACCACACACCACGACTTATTGACAAAAGATCGTAAAATTAAAATAAATGTTACACAACAATGACGTCAGTAATCCATAATATGGGCCTAAACTAAGATAATACAATGGTTTTCATCATTTTTATATCTCTATTAACAAAGAAAATACTTACATTTGTAGCGTACTCGTTTCGCCGCTTTCGGCGCCATCTTTGTTACGTCAAAACACGCAATGCATTCTGGGTAGCCCTTGCTCCCAAGGGTGGTCTTCTTTTCTCTATGGAGTTTGGTGTGGGAGAGTGACGCGTTAACGTGAAACGTTTGTCCGTCCTTCACTTATTCATACTTGAAAGTCAAGGTAGTGTATAAGGCGGCCGGATAAAGGAAACAATGTTATTGTGTTATTGTGTTATTGTGTTGTATTTACAGAAAAAACACACACACACACACACACACACACATCCCAGATTATTTTCATATTAAAAGTGAAAAAGCCGCTGGAGTAGAAATATAAATACATAACAGAGGGCACAATGAAACACATGCTACATGTTTCCGCGCACACACACACACACACACACACACATGCAAAGAAGAAAAACCTCGTCTAATAATTGAGCGCAGACACACACACACACACACACACACACACACACACCTGCCTTTTCTCAGAACCCCAGCGGGACTGAAGGCCTTAACCTTGAAACTCTAACTCGGTGCAGAGCAAAACGCTTCCACATTTTCCAAACATCCACAAAGGAGCACGTATGTTTTCATAGTGAGCTTAACACCCCCAACCACGTCTGTGTTTATCACACTTAATCTACAACATACCATAACCTAACGCTGTGTAGCTACACTGTAAATGCACAGTTTCGCTTCACTTTTACGTCTACAGTTGCATTTACACATTTATGAAAAAAACCAGCAAAGACAAGAACGCTGGATGCTGAGAGAGGTTAAAAGCCCTTGTACAAGAAAGAAAGAAAGATAAAGGGTGAATTCCAATTCCTTGCTTAACCCTCAATCTCAAAAATGCTCTCCCTCTAGTGCAAGTGCTGTCCCGATTCTCAGAAAAATTAAGTTGAGGGCTGAGTTTAGGGCTGTATCGCCCTCAATATTGAGATGTTCCGAGACCACCCTTGGGAGCAAGGGCTACCCAGAATGCATTGCTATATAGATATAAAAATGATGAAAACCATTGTATTATCTTAGTTTAGGCCCATTTTATGGATTACTGACGTCATTGTTGTGTAACATTTATTTTTATTTTACGATCTTTTGTCAATAGTCGGCCCGTGTGGTTTACTTTTCAATAAGTCGTGGTGTGTGGTAACTGTCAGCTGAATATTTGTATGAGTATCATCTTATAACTAACTGACAACCTAATAACTTGACTGACAAACGGATCGTAATAAATAATCCTGACGTAAATGTGTTCTTCTTCTTCTTCTTCTTTGGAGTTGACAGACTGGACGCAGCTTTCGCGTTATTCTGCCCACTACAGTCTGAAGACGTATCTGCATTTAAGGGGTGTCCCATTTCTAAGTGACAAAATAACCCTCAACACTTGGTTAAGATAGGAATTGGAATTGGCCCAAAACCTGCAAGAAACATCTTTGGTCTTAGACATGGTTTGTGTTTTTTTAAGCGTAACTAAACCCTAGACCACTTTTTTCAGGGCTTATTAGGGTTTGGAGTTCACACACAACGATTCTGTCATACTCAGTATATTGTAAGACAAACGTATTGCGACATATCACGATATCTGTCACGTGAAAAGTCCAAGAAGTAGGAAAATAAAATGTATTTCACTAAAAATATATATGTATTGGGTGGTCCCTAAACCTAAGCCTAACCGCAACCCTCATTTGATGGAACGCCATCACCAAGACATTGTCTTTAACTCACAGCCTAGCCAAGTCTTTTTTAACGCTAACCCTAGCCCCCAGTCTCTCCAACCACTGGGGGGCGGTACATTAGGAAGCAGAGTTGGAGGAAACGTTGAATTGGGCCCATCATTTACTAAATGGACACCATGCTGTTTTGAAGAAAAGCCGACCATGAACTCCATGAACCATGAACTCCTCACATTGAATAAAATAAGTGGTAATTTTCTCGCAGACGAGTCGCCCCCTGATGGCCATTCAAGAGAATACAGGTTTCAGCCTCTGGTTTCTCACAAACGAAGAAGAAGAAACTATTCACATCATTCGTACTTGTCGCTTGTCCGCACCGGGCCAGCTATTCACAAAAGATCGTAAAATGAAAAATAATTGTTACGCAACAACGTTACGTAAGTAATCCATAAAACGGACCTAAACTAAGATAATACAATGTTTTTTAAATAATTTTTATATCTCTATTATCAAAGAAAATACTTACTCATTTTGCTGCTTTCGGTGCCATCTTTGTTCTGTCAAAACACGCAATGCATTCTGGGTAGCCCTTGCTCCCAAGGGTGGTCTCAGAAAATCTCAATATTGAGGGCGATACAGCCCTTAAACCACTGGGGGGCGGTACAAGAAGAGTTGGAGGACATGTCGAAATGCGCCCATAATTTACTAAATGGACACCATGCTGTTTTGAAGAAAAGTCGACCGCGAACTACTCTGACAAATGTTTACTGACATTAAAAGAAAATAATAAGTGAAAAGGTAATTTTCTCGGAGATGAATCGCCCCCTGATGGCCATTCAAGAGAATACAGGTTTCAGCCTCTGGTACCGACGGGCGACATCTGTTTTTCTCACAAACAAATAAATATGCATGAAAACATGTTCACGCTCTATTCTAGCAGTGTGAATTAGCAATATTTTAAGTTTCGGTTACTGCATTTGTATTAAATGACTCTCTCTTTTGGACGAGTTTGTTTTCACAAAAAATGTTCAGTGTCCGTCCGACTCATTATCCTTTGCGGTGCCGTCCTCACCAACCGTCACCAACACACTCACAATCCCCCGTCTGACAGGGATAAAGACGCCAATTTCTATGTAAAAAGGCCTTCATTACAACATTAGCTCCGTGGCGGCGCGGCGCCGAGGTTCCACATGGCTAATAACAGCCCCCCCCCCCCCCCCCCCCCAAAACTCCTCAGGACCCTGATCTTTTATTCAACTCAGCCCTCGCGCAGTCCAACAAACTTCATTTATATTGCATGGCCTCGTCAGCAGTACGGAGCGACACATTAGCATACAGAGTCGCGGACACAGTGATTACAGGCTGACAGGCGACTTACACGCCCCCCTGCGAAGAGCCGAACATGTCTTCATTTCATTTTTTTTCTCTCACCCCCCCCCTCGTTCCTCTGTCCTTCTATGGCCCGGAGCAGCTGATACAAGGGTTTCTAATAGAGCAGAACACAGGAGAGATGGGGGGGGGTAGTGGCGCTTTAATAATGAATGGATGACACTGGTGATGGGGAGAACGAGAGGCTGAAAGTAAGACGGATCTGCAGAGCGAGAGCGAGCTTTGATTAAAGGAGCCTCGTGGAGTATTTTAGCGTCAATGTAACGGCGCGGGAGATCTGTGCCGAGACATTAGCTCAGTGTCAGTGCGAGCAGATTCGTTATCAGTGAGGTTAGCGGCGCCGCTGCTACATGCTACGCTGTGTTTCTGTTCCTGTGGCCACTGGGTCTCATCGTTTTACGGCGCTAAACAAGGAAAACGGCGCGATTTCCTGCTCTGTTACGTACGTAATACGACATTCCACGTGTACTCGGAGGACCGAATTTTCCAGTTTTGGGTAGGAAGTTGCAGTTGGAGAATGCTGTGAAGTTGCAGTTCCAGATTCACTGAAGAGAACATCTTTGTTTCTCATAGATCTGCACAAATATTCACAATTTAGCCCTGCTTAACACCTGTGTTTTCTGCGATTGGAAGTACAGGTGTAAATATGGACTCCCAAACCACTTCAGGAGGTGGTCTCAGGACACATTGTACAGAAGTGTAAATGCAGTGAGTCTGTGATGAGTCTTCGCCAACAACAACATGGAAATATGTTGGTGGTGGTGATCACAGATAATGTTATCAAGGTGAAAAACAACAAACCGCTTGTTTACCATCTATTGAAAATGTTATTACAGTCAAGGGGCAACCCTTACCCTTTGGGAGGGGGGGCTATCAAATCCTGTTGCTAACGACCCAATGTGTTTCGGCTAATAGCTAAATAAGATTTGGTTATTTGGCTAATAGCTAAAATAAGAAACGACATCACAAAGACAGTCAAGGGAAAGCGAAATCTCAACTGGCTGCCAAGGCTTGGACATTTGTCAAGTTGGAACTTGGAATGGCGGTAGGTTATTTGCTAGGTTTGCTAACTAGCAGGTTTGCTAACTAGC
Organism: Microchirus variegatus; assembly: GCF_963457635.1. NCBI lineage: Eukaryota > Metazoa > Chordata > Actinopteri > Pleuronectiformes > Soleidae > Microchirus > Microchirus variegatus. Next base: position 27,813,517 of record NC_139812.1, on the reverse strand, counting down.
AAACAACTTCAGGAGGTGTTTCAATTTACATTGCGTTTTGGCTAATAGCTAAATAAGAAACGACATCACAAAGACAGTCAAGGGAAAGTAAAATCTCAACTGGCTGCCACAGCTCGGACGTTTGACAAGTTGGAACTTGGAATGACAGTAGGTTATTCGCTAGGTTTGCTAACTAGAAAGATCAGCTAGTCTGTCAATCTTGTGTAGTTTTGTCATTTATAAAAACACCACGGAAACATGTTACATGTTACTATTTGAGGAAAATGCTAAAATCCTGTGAAAACAACCGTTTTCTTGTTGTTGATGCTCGGAGCCGCTAATCTTGAGGCGTTCCAACAAGCTAGCGACTTGGAATCCCAACTTCAGGAGTTGTTTCACTTTACAATGCGTTTTGGCTAATAGCTAAATAAAAAACGACATCACAAAGACAGTCAAGGGAAGTAAAATCTCAACTGGCTGCCAAGGCTCGGACGTTGGAACTTGGAATTACCTTAGGTTAATAGCTTGGTTTGCTAAATAGCAAGATAATCTAGTCTGTCAATCTTGTGTCATTTTGTCATTTATAAAAACACCACAGAAACATGTCCATATGCACCAGTAGGACAGTAGCATGTGTACGACTTGAAGAAAATGCTAAAATCCTGTAAAAACAACCGTTTTCTTGTTGTTGATGCTCGGAGCCGCTAATCTTGAGGCGTTCCAACAAGCTAGCGACTTGGAATCACAACTTCAGGAGGCGTTTCAATTTACAATGTGTTTTGGCTAATAGCTAAATAAGAAACGACATCACAAAGACAGTCAAGGAAAAGTAAAATCTCAACTGGCTGCCACAGCTCGGACGTTTGACAAGTTGGAACTTGGAATGACAGTAGGTTATTCGCTAGGTTTGCTAACTAGCAAGATAATCTAGTCTGTCAATCTTGTGTAGTTTTGTCATTCATAAAAACACCACGGAAACATGTCCTTATGAACCAGTAGGAGAGTAGCATGTGTACGACTTGAAGAAAATGCTAAAATCCCGTAAAAAACAACCGTTTTCTTGTTGTTGATGCTCGGCGGCGCTAATCTTGAGGCGTTCCAACAAGCTAGCGACTTGGAATCGCAACTTCAGGAGGCGTTTCAAGTTACACTTAATTTTTTTTTACTCCTTTAACGTCTGAGTACAACCGAAACTCTACTACTGATAAAAAATACTGGACGTTGTCGCCTGTAAGTCGACTATACAGCATCAGACTCTATGCTAACACGTTTTCTGGAGCACGTGTATTTCTGTATGTATCAGCGCTGTCATTTCTGTCTTCATACATTGACACAGTTTGCGTCTCCGTGTTGACACACTGTGAGCTCAGCCCTGACACTGTACTGTACTGTGTGTTTTCAAAAGATGACGACAGTGTGTGTGTGTGTGTGTGTGTGTGTGTGTGTGTGTGTGTGTGTGTGTGAATCCCACTGTAGCTGTCGTGTATGACTAAAAACAGGCCTTTCATTTATCCCAGAGATGCACAGCAGGAGGGAGGCACCGCCACAAAGGGGCTCCATCCAACCCAAAAAAAAAAAAAGAGAAATGGAACCTTGCCGAACTTCTGAAGCAGCGTTTGCTCCTTTAAATTCTTCTGTTTGCGGAAGTGCGATACGACAATTGAATCACAGAGAATGATCTTGTTACGTCTGATACGACAGAGATTGTTTTTGTTGTTGACGAGATTATGAGACCAAGGAGCAAACCATTTCATTTTGGAAGACAAAAAAAAAGGGGGGTGTTTGTTTTAATATTTTCTCCAGCTATAATGCAAAAAAAACCAAAAACAAATGTTGAGTGCTAATAAAACAGATTTGAATCTGGATTTTGGTTTTTTAAAGTATTATTTTAAAAATGGTAAAAACATAATTATAATGATGTTTAAATGTCTTCATTTGTTATTTTGCATGAAACTCCAGTAAAGACCTGGTTTCCACGTGTCTTTTAGTTGTAAATTTGGTAAAAAAAAAAACAATTGTGAAGTGGTGAAAATGTCACAGGTCACCATTTTCTTAACTATTAGCCTAGTTATTGTGTGTATATTGTGTGTAAAAATGTCTGCAGGAAATTCTTTCAATCTGCAAATTTTGACAATTTGCCACTGATCCCAATTTAGAAGCAGGTCAAGGTTAATTTTTAAAATGTTCTTTTAGTGCCATAAAACTCAATTTTACACCACTGTTATATCATGGTGTTTTTTTTTGTATTTGTGAAATATAACTGTATTTGTGTGTGTTTATTTATTATTAACACTTTTCACGCTCCTCTCAGAACAATTTTGGTGGCGACGAGGTGAAAACGTTCGAATTAAGAGATCTGCGAGAGGAGAGCGATTTTTACCATTTGTGTGTGTGTGCGTGGGAGGCTGCGGCGGCGGCGGCGGGGGGTACGACGACATAATGTATTCAGGACAGGCCTGGCCAAGCGCTGCTATCAAAGGGACCTGCCTGACGAACTGTAATAACTGGAAAATTATTTTGATAGCCTGAAACAATCTTGGATATCACAGAACTTTATTAAAATAATATCAAATCAAATTAGCCTGTATCCCCATAATGAATTAAGTAACAGGTTACGCCGATATTAATCTCCTGGCTGGCTCGCAGGCATGACAGCTCCAGCATTTAATCAGGGCTACCGCTCACTCTCCCGCCCACCCCCCCCCCCCTACACACACACACACACTCTCACACACTCTCTCTCCACAGAGGGGTCTTTTAACACACACATCCAGGAGAAACCCGTCAGCCCCCGTAGCTGTGTGGCAGCTCAGCGAGGACGGCTTCAAAAGACACACACACACACCACACACACAGAGAATGAGACCCCCCCCCCCCCAAAAAAAAAAAAAATAAAGAGGGTGGTTTTGCCCCAGACACTCCAACCAACCCGAACCCACTCCTCCCCAAACTTGTCACTTGCCCCCGGTGAGGTTATTCAAGAGCAGAGGAATCAGTGTGTCAGATGTGTGGGTGTGTGTGTGATGGATGTGTGGGGGGGGGGGCGGGCGATATGGGTGAGGATGAGGATGTGGGGCGGGGGGGGGTAACGGGCGTCTCGGGAGAGTTGTGATTAGCAGCTGACCCACAGGGAAGAAATAAGAGAGCCCCCCCCCCCCCCCCCCCCCCCTCTTTCCTCATCACACCTCCTCTTCCGTTTTTTCTGTGTGTGTGTGTGTGGGGAGGGAACACACACACACACACACACACACACACACACACACACACACACACACACTTTAAAGAGACACTGAAACCCGAGGAACAACGTCGAGACCGTAAGACGAGTGTTTCATCTTTGTTTTTTTTTTCGAACGCTTGACCTTTGACCGCTCGTCTAAAAGCCTAAAGATAATAATAATAATAAAAAAAAATTCATGCATTGCACTCAATGGCCTTGCTTCACGGACGGCGGCCATTTTGTGTGCCGCCATGTTTGTTTGCGCGGCAGCGTGAACGCACGCATAAACCGACAAAGAAATAGAAAATTTTAAAGTGCAGAAAGTGTGATTATAAACACATGTATAAGACTTATTAACCTTAAATACTTTCAGAAATCTTTAAAAAACTTCTTTAAAAGTACAAATATTACAGATATTTATTAGGCAAATTCACCCTTTTTATACCAGATTTGAGGAGAAGCCAGAAATTATTCAAGCATAACATTCAACCAGTAAATAACTATAATTTTACATATTAAGCTATACGTAATTGTGTATTTACTATTATTTCTGGGCGATTTTGTGTGAAACAATACATTTTATTATTTTTTTTAATTATTGGATAATAACAATTACGTCTCAGTTAAAAAGCTTCTACGTACATGGGTGTATTAACAATTACAGAAACAAATATTTTGATATTTTCAAACGCTGTACACATTGTGAGGTTGTCTAGTTACTGTGTTAAGCTGTTTATGGCGCTAATCACATTAGTTTTGGATCACGTTTCAATGTTTTCAACACATTTTTAAAAAATGGAAATACATAATTATGACATAAAATAATACTCAACACAAGCTGTTAATAACAATAACAACACATTTGTCACATTTTAGATTTAAGTGTAAACAGCCCAAAAAATTAGCCTAAAACGCTGTGGCTAATTGTTATTGATATTTTCACAGCCTGTGATGAGTGAAATATTTAATATGCTTTTTATATATGAAAAACTTGACTTGAAAACACATATAACCCATATAAAACGGGCTAAATTGGCTGGATTAGCTTCCTTATTAGCGATGGTAGCGCTTATACGGGTCAAGTTTCTTTGTAAACTGGAAGGCTTTAGCCAAAATTAACTACACGATAGCATGATGAGCTGTTGGCAGAGAAGATTTGGCCAAGTTTTCCCACGGACGCAACCCACAAACGCATTTTCCTTCGTCAATTAAAAGGGAAATAAAACAGACTTCCTTGAAAACACATGTAACCCATAGAAAACGGGCTAAATTAGCTAGATTAGCTTCCTAATCAGCAAAGGTAGCGCTAATACCGGTCAAGTTTCTTTGTAAACTGGAAGGTTTTAGCCAAAATTAGTTCCACTTAACCTTGGAAAGTTGTTAAGTTACTTGTGTTATTATTAGTTTTGATGCTTTTGTAAGGGACACTGATGAGAGTTAAGGGTTATTAACATCGCAGTGGATCGTCTTCTCACGGCGTAAAAAACACTCTCGATTTGTCTGTCAGACGTTCCTTTTTTCCCCCCCTTCGCCGCCGCCGTCGTCGTCTTTGGTTTCTCTGAAAGAGCCGTCTCTTCTTTCACTCTCATGAATAGGCATAAGTGGCAACGCGGAGAGGTTAGCGCTCGCTAATTTGGGTTGACAGCTCAAAAGGCGGCATTTACACACGCCATTAACGCGCGCCTCTCACCTAAACTGTGGTCAGATACAATTAAGACGCCGCCGTCTCACCAAAAAAACCTGCATTTTCTTTCTTAATCTTTCTTAAGTTTTTGACATTTTTCAGTTTTGTATAGCTGCTACGAGAACATCCGATGCTAAACGTTAACGCGACCGGTAAAGATGCGTTTTTGTTTCATCCCCCAAAGGCATCACAAACAGTTAAAACACTATACGAAAGTATGTAGACATGTAAATAAGTAATGCGTTGCGGTCCAGTGTGAACCGTTAAGTCTGGTTTATCACCACGAGTATGTTTGCATTCTTGTATAATCTCTTTTTAGGTGTTTGTAGATATCAAATTAAGCCTTTTTTATAAACTTTATATGTATTATTTATGAGTATTACTTTCCTGAAACAATGCTTCTTGGCAATAAACGTTGTACCGTTGGAAAGTCTGTATTATTTCCCTTTTAATTGACGAAGGAAAATGCGTTTGTGGGTTGCGTCGGTGGGAAAACTTTGCCAAATCTTCTCTGCCAACAGCTCATTCTGCTATTGTGTCTTGTCTGGTGTCGTTTGTTGGGTTATTATATAAGTCTGAAGAAACAAGACTTATTGGCGATGTATCATTACACTTGCACGTGGAAGAACCGCACAGTGCCAATTTTAGTTGTAGCTTTTAAGCTAACTGGAATGTTAGCACGTTTTATGTGGGTTGTGTGTCTATGCAGGACATTCGCGCGGAGATGGACGCTAGCACTTTATTCATGCTCCAAAAAAAACAATATAACGGCAGCGACATGACACGACACGACAGACCCAAGCAATCGACAGTTCACAGTCTGTCCTAGCCGAGCGCCGAGTGCTCGATCAAATACGCTAGGGGTGGGGGGAAAACACATGGGAATCGCGATTCTAATAATCCACGATTGTGAATAGGGTTAGGGTTAGGGGGTTAGGGTTAACCCTTAACCCTGTTAACCCTACACCAGTTTGTGTTATTTTTGTACACAGGCAGCTAGCCTAAGCTTTCATTTAAGCAAGTTATTTTTTTGTACAGTACGTAAGTTTTTATTTGTTTTGAATAAATAAATGTTAACGTTTGTCTTAAGTTTGCCTTTGTGTGATCACATTATCACATTATCTTATACAAACTGTATTGTTTTGATGCCATCATTTGCCTTAACAGGCTATGCATTGTACACATTTTTTTTGAATCGAGAATCGTATGATTTGAATCGTTTGAATCGAATCGTGACCTAAGAATCGGAATCGAAGCGTGAGCCACCCAAAGATTCACATCCCTAAACTACGCCACACACCAGGAAGCAGCGTAACGTCATAGGAATAGTTGACACAAACCCAAATATCCTTACTTTTTGTGCTAAATTTACATACTTTAAGCTAGGTCCGTGCTTCAGGGCGGCTGCCATTTTGTGCCAAACCACCCAAGAAGTAGAAGAAGAAGATCCTGTCAGGTACGTGAAGGCCTCTGTAGTTCCCAGATACATTGGACACTTTAAGAAAACGATGCTGAGAAGGCAGTTTGCTTTGACAACGCTATTACCTCGTAATAACTCCGAGCTCTTTCGCGGGTTGGACCTTCGGAAAAAAAACCCGTTATCCTGGAGCCTTTCGTCGTCTCTCAAGTGCAGCTCTTGAAGAGAGGTGAAAAATCGGAGGCGGAAACTACTGTGCCACTTATTTCTTCTTCTTCTTCTTCTTCTTCCCCTGCGCCATTTCTTCTTCTTATTCCCGCCCCCCTCCTCGTCCTCCCCCCCCGGCTGATATTGCTATAGCTTCCCCTCTTATCTGTCCCCCGCCTGCCGTCTTTCCCCGGCGTCCCGTCCCTGTTTCCTTGATGTTGTTGTTGTGTTTGCCCGGCGGACTGCGCCACACAGCCCACCTTGGGGGGGGGTTAGAGAGGGGAGAACGGTGGCGGTGGGGGACACTAAATCTTTTGATGCAGCCGTTTGTGGCGATAGCATCTGAACTTGCCGTGCCTTTGCCAGGCAGCGCTGACAGATGTAGCAGGACCCTTCCACTGCTCGCAGCTATTGGATATCTATTACTGCTATCCCACACCCCCATCTTTCTCTGTGTGTGTGTGTGTGTGCAGCACACAAATATCTTTATGAACAAATCAGTCACAAACATCAGGCCAAGCATCCCACAGCCTCTCTCTCACACATGCAAATACGCAGAGAACAGGAAAAGGCAGGAAAACAAAGTGGCGTCGCTCGTATTCACATATTCATATCGCATAAACCCATCTTTCCTATTAGAGTTCCAGCACTTAGAGGAGCAAGAGTGAAATATGAAGCGTTTTATCTGGCGACACAGGTACATTTATTCCGTGTATGTCCTTGAACTCCTGCACTTGCCCCACACACACACACACACACACACACTAAGCTTGGTTCAGATTTCCCTTTTTTATGGTCTATGGAGAATGACACAGACAACAATGTCATGCATTTCCTCGGCGTCGCTATGACCATATGGTTCACGCGTTTTTAAATGGCGACATTAGATGTTATCTGAGATGAAACAACCGGCCGTAACGTACATTTGATGAAGAGTTTCCAAGAAGAATGACTTCTCTTAGAGGGGGGGGGGGGGAAACGCATCGTTTAGCCTCATAAAACAACACATTTGCTAGTTATTTTGAGCAGTGGCGCATTGCAGATGACGCTGGACGACGGCAGCGTTTAACTGGATTACTGGATTTGTCTCAAGTGTCTTCAAGATGAGTTTCTTGAAGACAGTTGCACTGGCAGAACTGGAGATTTAGCTTGGGAGTGACCAGCATGGACAGGATTGGGGTTGACCATATTTGGTGGGGGGGGGGGGGCAGCTCACCTTGAACCGTTTTGGAAATAAAGTAATAAGAGTCCAGGTTGAGATGGTTTGGTGTTGAAGATGGAGCTGGAGGACGAGGTAGACCATGGAGAAGGACAGAAGAGGACCGGATGAAGGCAGATGATCTGCTGTGGTGACCCCATTGGATAAACACTAGCAAGGTCTATGGGACCAATAGCATCAACAACTTAAGCTGGTTTTGGCTCATTGTGCCGTGTCCTGTGTCTTTTTCCTGTCCGTGAACCCTAACCCTCTTTCTACTGAGTTTGATTTGAATTTGATTGTTTCTGGGTCAAACGTCGGTGTCAACGTTTGGACCCACTGGTGGGCCAGTTCTGGCCCCGCAGGCTGTACGTTTTTTTGGCACCCCTGGTTTAGACGGACATTTTGAGACTGAGGTAATGCGATAACATCAGCGTCAACCCTAATCCTAACCCTAAAGCCAAATTTATACTTCTGCGTAAAGTGCTCTGCGTAGGCTACGTAGAGACTCTGCGTCGACGCAGAACCTGTCGAAGAGCCTCTGCGTCGTCTCCGGGTGCACGAAATATTTTTTAAGTGTCCGTCACTCCGTCAAGGGACAACGGAGACGGCAAGAGCTGCGATTGGTCCTCAGGACAGGCCGAGCTAAGCTGCTCTGTGCCGGCTCTCCTGAGGGGCGTCCTGAGAGAGGCGGAGCTGATCCCCGCCGATAACGCCGCTGCCGAACTATAAATACGTCATATCTTAACACACACAGCACATGTTTAGACTCTAAATGGCCAATTTCTCGCCTCAAATTATCTTAAAACTGCGTTCCGTCACACAGAAAAGTGAGAAACGGCCACTGTTTCAACAACAACAGACTTTCTCTCTCTTACTTTCTCGGACGCCATTGCTCACTGTAGCCAGAAGCACAACAACCTTGCGCAGCGACCCCTACTGATCGGGCGGGAAATTGCAGCGAGTGTCCGTCACCACGACGCAGAAGTATAAATGCTCGAGGCGTCTCCGTGGTGACGCAGACGGATAACGCATACGCAGTCGGAGAAGTATAATGTGGCCTTAACCCTAACCCTAACCGGAACCCTAACCCTAACCGGTCCTGCCCTAACCCTAACCCCAACCAAATTACATTAAAACACACCATCACAACCTTTTTAATCCACACACATGCGTTTCTTTGGGAGCAAATTATTAGCCCATACGTATCAGCGTACAGTCATTGGCGTTAGTCCGACTTTGAGAAATTCACGTTTTGTACGACTTGTAAAGTCCAGTTTTTTTTTTTAGTCAGACCTGCACAATAATTCAGTTTTTTTTCATCATGTAAACACTGAGTGTTTGTGCTCAGACATGCTTTTATGTGTGTGTGTGTGTTCACGTGTGTGTGTGTTTGCTGCTGCTTCCTCCACTGGGGGTTGGAGTGTATGCCATCTGGCTGCTCTGGAGGGTTGGTGTATGTGTGTGTGTGTGTGATGATGATGGGTGGGTGAGTGAGTGGGGTTTGTGGAGGGTTTTTTTTGGGGGGGGGAGGGGGGGCACTGCTGCTTCCCATTATGATAGCTCCTCCGCCCCCCCCAGTGCCCATCCCTCTGTGGCCCCAATAGACCCTGGTATCACTTCCTTTAAAAATGCATGCAGACATCCACCACCACCGCCACAACACACACAAACACACAATGACGACACATATGGCCTGCATTTGTTCATCTCCTGCACGTCCACAACCAACGCTTCTGTTGTTCCGCAGTGCGAACTTCACTTCACACAGTTTAATGAAATCTGTATCGGGCTCTTGTCAGATGTTCTTTTTGACGCCTCAGTCTCCTCAGAAGACAGATGAGCACTTGTCCACTCGGGGTGTCAGCGGTCCACAAAAGTCACCCTGCAGTACATCCCCTGGTTTTCAAGCACATTTAAGCAGAACTATGCAGGATTTTTACCCTAATGTTACAGCTTTGGAGTCGTTGTGATGGTTCAAACCAACCTCGCAAGACCCCTTAGTCATCTTCAGAATCACAAGGTCTTCTCGCAAGAAACAGGAACTATATTTTTTAGACGTCGAGAAGCACGGCAGAGAGGGTTTCTGGACGTTTGGAAGCAGGACACGAGGACAGAAGACTTTAAGTGTTACAGTAACGGAAGTAAAAATAGACGAGAAACCTTATATTAAGCACAAATTTGTTCCTGACATGATTTATGTCGTAATTTGGGTCACAGTGTGTGAGTCCCCGTTTAAAAAGTCTGGGAAACACTCCTACATTGGTGCTTATTTACAAATGTAATAGTTTATCTAACTGTTATCTTGTTAAGATGAATATTAATTATTGTCGCTTTTGTGTATTTTATCTTCTTTTAACCTTTAAAGTCCTTTCATGTACTGTATACATACATCATACAAAGTGTCAGATTCATATTCATTTATCCCAAAAGACAGAACGCAATCATTCTTCATTAACGTGAATATTGATGGAAAAAAGACAACGAAAATAGATTATAATCAAACGTCTATTCGACGCCCAGTCTTCTGCTCATGTTTACACATGACTCGCTCAGTTTGACCTACATGTTGACATCAATGCATCAATAACATGTTAAAGCAGTTCATAAGAACAACAGTGAGACATTTATGTAACATTTCTAACTGTAAACCTGTTTTTGCACATTGAGAGACTCAAAGATGTTGATTCTAAATATGTTTTATACTGTTCACGTTTCAAATTGAAGATGCAAAATCTCTTGTTCGTGTACTGCATGAGCTGCACTGTTTTTACTGAATTAAATGTTGTTTTTCGTCATTTTAGACAGTTGATACACCCTTGTAATGTGCTGTAAATTGTAAATCCCTGCCAGATATTGAAAGTTCTAAGTTGTCTGGAGAAAAACGTGCAAAAGCATTGACTCACTGGACATTTTCTGGGCCTTTTTATGGGTAAAATATGCAGGAAAAATGCAAAATGTAAGAAAAACAGCACAATTTGATATGAAATGGGCAGAAACAGTCAAATAATAGCATAATAACCTATTACAACTAGCACTGCTAATGTTTCTCTTTGCTTTACATTTAATGAAATATACAAAACGTGCTATTTCAACAATATTATACCTAAGTTAACCATTCACAAAGTCACCAAACATTTAAGCCTCAGCTGAAAAAATATCACATTTCACAAATTCATCATGGGGGGCCCAGATTGGACCCACTGGTGGGCCAGTTCTGGCCCGCAGGCCGTACGTTTTTTTGGCACCCCTGGTCTAGACGGACATTTTGAGACTGAGGTTATGCGATTAAATGACATCACGGTTAACCCTAATCCTAACCCTAACCCTAATCCTTACCCTAACCCTAGCCCTAACCCTAGCCCTAACCCTAACCCCAACCCTAACCCTAGCCCTAGCCCTAACTTTAACCCAATTACATTAAAACACACTATCACAACCTTTTGATCCACATACAAGAGTTTATTTGGGAGCAAATTATTTGGAAAGTTCAAACAAAGTCTCAACATTGAACTTGAACCATAACCACAATTCAAATCTTACCCACAAACTTAAACTACTTCTGCAGAAAAAGAGGTTCCGCGTCATTCATTCGGACCCAGTTTTGGTGTCCACGAGGACGCCTGGTCCTCACTGGACCAGTGTTTGTGCCAGGTCCTAGAGAGGCAACAGATACAAGTCCACACACACACATACAGAAAAGGGAAAGTGCCAGGTCCAAATAACCATCTAAGCCCACTTGCCCCCCGTGCTTCACCCAGGTGGCATCACCCGAACAATGAGCTAATGAGATTTAAGGATAGGAGCCTGAGCGGCTGCCAAATTACTGCCAGCCAAGAGGAAATCTTCCTCCGGCTCCTCTTCCTCGTTCGTTCGTTCCTCTTCTTCTTCTTCTCCTCCTTCTTTTATTATTTTTTTTTCACACACACACACACACCCACACACCCATATTTGTCATTCAAACCAGCTTTAATGGAGAAAGATCTATGCATATGTAAGTGACAGTGCTGGGAGCCCATTACCGGCATTCAGTGGAGCACTGTGGAGAGGCCCTCTCCAGGCTTGGATTACTGACCATTAGGGCTTATTTCTGCACCGTCTCCAGGCAATTATCCCCCCCCCCACACACACACTCTCCTCCCTTTACCCCAAACACACACTCACACATCCACATCACCCACTCTCTTACCCTCCACACCCCTCCACCCCCCCCCCTAGATTTAACCATTTCACATCTTGAAGCGTTGCATTTCTGTCTGTCTGCACGTTAAATACGTACGTGGCGCCCGTACGTTCAAAGCCGTGGAAGCTCCTCGTGGCGGGGGGGAGGGGGCGGCGGCGTGCACGTGAGCGGGCGACGACGGCGACGACGATGGCGATATTAATGATGATGATTAGGTTGAGTCAGGAGAAAGTAGCTGCCGCCTGCGTATGCGCACACCTGTAATTAATGTTGTCACCCAGGTTTCCGCTCTCGCTCCCTAATGAAGCCACCGTCGCCATCGCCCCAAAAAACGAGGAAATAATGCGCGGGGAAGCGGTGGCGGATTTGCATTTTGACGTGGGCAACACACAATATGTTTTGGCATGTGTGTGTGTCTGTGTGTGTGTTTGTGTGCGACTGAAAGAGAGACAAACAAAAGTTTGCCGTACGGCCTACCAGCTGATTTATATGCGTATACAGAGAGTTAAAGTGAAGACGACAGAGTGTGAAAAGTTAGAGAGGGAATCTCTAAGTGTGTGTGTGTGTGTGTGTGTGTGTGTGTGTGTGTGTGTGTGTGTGTGTGTGTGTGTGTGTGTGTGTATTCAGGTGAAGGCTTTGAGTTTCCACCTGATTAGTGAGGGATGAACAGTAACCTAAAGGCGAGTTAGGATACACATGACATTGTCCCCCTCGACTACAGCTGTGACCTATCTGCCCCTTCAACCACACACACACACACACACACACACACACACACACACACACACACACACACACACACACACACACACACACACGTTTCCACTTCATAAATCAACACAATTACAAATATCTACTTCATGAACGACATCTACAAAGAACTACTGGGTTTTTTTTACGTTTCTATTTTGAAAAACCGCGCAAAACACCAGTTTGTGTTATTTGTGTACAGTTTATTTTTGTAACTTCTGGGAGAAAAAGGCAGCTAGCATAAGCTTTTATTTATGCTAAAGTTATTTCTTTGTACAGTAAGTAAGTTTTTATTTGTTTTGAATGAATAAATGTTAAATTTTGTCTTAAGTTTGATCACATTATCTTATACAAACTGTATTGTTTTGATGACATAATCTGCCTTAACACTCTATGCATTGTATCAATTTTTGAATCGAGAATCGATTTTGAATCTAATCGTGACGCTAAGAATCGGAAACAAATCGTGAGCCACCCAAAGATTCACATCCCTAGTGCAGTACCATAAAATGTATGCAGGTGGTGCCCCAGCGCAAAAAATGTGTGAATCCTCTCGGGCTGGAAAATGGGTTTTTGCATGTCTGTTAAAAACATATATAGTATAGTATATATAGTATAGCATGTTTACAACCGAAGGAAGTGATTTCAACGAAAACAAAGTGAGGCCCAAGCAAAAAATGTCCTCGCTTCGTAAAAATGACCTCACTGTGTGGGTTAAAAACCCTCACTGGTCCTCAGAATGCCGTAAGTACAAAAACACACACACGCACACACACAGGTTTGTGCAGATGTTCTTCTTACGTACCCGAGAAAAAGGTCCTTAAAAGAAAGATTTAAACCTTATCAAGGAGGACATTTTGAAAAGTGAGGACATTTTGGCGTCTCCTCTCAACTTTAGAGAACTGTTTTAGGATTCTTGGAGAGACTTGGTTGTAGGTTTAAGTGGTAACAATACGTTGATGTGTGCCCCCTACAGTTGGTAAATGGTATTGCTATATAGTAGTATCCAGTATTTTGATTAAACTGCTGCCAGGGTCCCTGACACAGGGGTGGGCAGCAGCCGGCTAGTCGTCACACCACTCTTCCATGCAGCTCTGTCCAGGGGGTTCACGCTGGTCAGGCCGCACACCTTCATGTCCTTCCTGACACACTCCATCCACGATTTCCTAGGTCTACCACGACCTCTGCTGCCTGGCAACTGCATTTTGGTGATGGTGTTGATGCAGCCACTGGCACGTTCGACATGTCCATACCACCGGAGTCGGCGAGACCGCAGCACAGAGGCAATGTCGCCAAGACCAAGTTTAGCGTGTAGAGTTTCTGACGGTGTTTCATCCTGAGGTTTGGCACCGCAGATCCATCTAATCATAGCTCGGTCGTTGCGACGCAATCGCTGCAGATCCGCGGCAGTAAGGGCCCAAGATTCACTCCCATGGAGCATGGCTGCTCGTACGCAGGAGTCAAACACCTTGCCATGGCTTTTGAAGGGTAGGTGCCTGGAAGTAAGGATGGGCAGGAGCTTCTTAAATCTTCCCCAGCCAACGCTGCATCTGGTAGTGATAGCAAGATCACATCCACCACCCGCACAGAGCATGTCCCCAAGGTAGCAGAAGCTGGCTTCCACATCCAGCACCATCTCGCCCACTGTGACTTGTGATGTTTGGGCGACAGTCCAGTGGCCTTGCTTCACCTCGGCACCTCGGGCAGATGTAGTTCTGCACAGCTTGCAGGCTACCTCTGATGCCGCAGCATTTCTTATGCACCCAGAAGTCACATTCAGTGCACTGGATGGAATTAACTCCAACCCCGGAGCGGCACACAGCACATGGGAAAGAACCAGTGTCCTTCAGCTTGTTCAGGCCCTGGCCTGATATCAGGATCTTAGTCTTCTTCATGTTGACCCGCAGGCCCTTGCATTCCATACCCGACTTCCTCGCCTTCAGTCTAGCGATGCACTCTTCTAGGGAGTCTGCGATGATTACCAGGTCGTCAGCGTACAGGAGCTCCCAGGGGACCCCAGTGCGGAATTCACGGGACAGGGCTTCCAAAACGAGGATGAACAACAGGGGACTGAGGACTGAACCCTGGTGCGCCCCCACTCCAACACCGAACTCCTCGCTGTACTGTCCGTTTACGCGCACACGGCTCCTGGCATTCGTGTACATGGCCTGGATCACCTTCACAGCCCACTCCTCCACACCAAGGCTTTTCAGTGCCCACCACAGCACCCCTCTGGGAACTCGGTCGAAGGCCTTCTCCAGATCGACAAAGGCAAAGTACAGAGGTTTATTTGCAGCAATGAACTTCTCTTGCAGCTGGCGTACATCGGTGGTGCCTTTGCCAGGCACGAAGGCAAACTGAAGATCATCAATGTTCACCATCTTGCGGATAGCTGAATCCAACACGCGTTCCAGTAGCTTCATGACATGGTCCGTGAGCTTGAGGCCCCTGTAGTTGCCCCGGTCCAGAGCTTCACCTTTACCCTTGTAGAGGTTGATGATGAAACTCTTCTCCCACTCACTGGGCACAGTTCCGCTACTGAAGACCGCTTCAGTCAGCAACCTAGTCAGCTCGATACCCTCCTCGCCCGCAGCTTTCAGCATCTCAGCATTGATGCCAGAGGGACCCACAGCTTTCCCAAACCTCATTTTGCCCAGCGCTTTGCTGATCATCTCAGTAGTGACTGGTGGAGGAGGTCCTACAACAGGAGCAGCCTCAGGGAGTTCATCCTTTGGCCAGTCGAATTCCACGTTCAGGAGTCTGTTGTAGTGTTCTACCCAGGCCTTCATCTTGTCCTCGTCGTTGAGGGAGAGTTCGCCCGAATCGTTCCTTACACAATTCTCGCCTACAACATCCTGGTTACGACGCTTCATCTGCTTGGCAATACGGTAAACATCTTCGCCATGAGAGTCAATGACAGCAAATGTCTCTTTCTCGGCTTCAGATTTGGCCTGCCAAACAGTGTGCTTAGCATGGCGTTTAGCTTCGATGTAGGCAGTTTTCGCGACCTTAGCCTCAGCAGTTTTACCTTGCTTCTTGAGGGAGTTGTAAACCTTGAACCGTGCCCTTTTCTCAGACACGGCTTCGTCTACTTGGTCATCCCACCACCAGGTCTCAGGTTTCCACTGATGGTTCTTGGAGTAAC
The DNA here is from genome assembly GCF_963457635.1 of Microchirus variegatus. Lineage (NCBI taxonomy): Eukaryota > Metazoa > Chordata > Actinopteri > Pleuronectiformes > Soleidae > Microchirus > Microchirus variegatus. The sequence goes on along the minus strand of NC_139812.1, from coordinate 27,797,734 downwards.
CATCAGTATAGCTGACAAGCTATAAGTGTCATAAAAGTTGACTTTCAAAGGTTGTGGGTTAGCATTTCTTTCTTTCTGTGGTATTGGACCATGGAAAGTGTTGTATTGATGAGTGTCCTCACTTAGAATGCCATGTTTTATCGTCTGTATTACTCTAACACATACATAATTACAAAAAGGATGTCATGCCGTGTTGAAAAAGGCCTGATTTTTGCAACTGAGACTCCAAAATGATTTCTGTAACCAGTGGAGTTGCCTGCCCCCTAATGACCATTCAAGAGAATACAGATTTGTATACAGGCTATTAACGCCATTCTTGAAGTTCCTCACTATTTTAGTCATATTGAATACAATCTGTTAAATGTTAAATCAAATAAGTAACTTGCACGTGTTTGCAAATGCTTCACAATCACAATATACTATTGCGGAATTGCTAAAAGAATCAGGAGAAGAAGAACGTCTGTGCAACTTTAGATGGAAATCCATTGACTGTAATCTGGAACAAGCATTTCTGAAGCGATGCCTCATGGAACTTTAAGAAGACAGCAGTGAAATTTGCATACACACACGTTCATTAACGCAGTCACACACACACACACACTGAAGAAACTCCTGTCTCAGATGGAGTCTGCATGATGAAATTACGCCCGGTATAAACACATCAAAAGTTGAGCACCTCAATTATTTAAAAGCACAGCGAGCGCGTCGTTAAGGACACAGTAATTATCCTCCATCTTGATGAAGTTTTTATTAAGACATCTGCATTATGCTATCTGTCTCCACAGAGAGTTAACATTCCCACTGTGGACAGGTAACGCGTTATAATTGAAAACCATTGTGAACTTGTGGAAAAAGCGTTGTACTTTTAATCAGAGGCTGACAAAGCTGTTATCAGGGTCATCACTATTGTAACTAAAGGAGATTTTCAGTTTTTTTTAATATTTACCCCCCAATTAATCTTGTTTTTTAAGAGCCTGAATATGCATTTTTGTTTGTTTGTTGAATGGGCTTGGCTAAATTTTCATACTCACTTCATCACAATATCAGCATAGGTCAGTTTCATGTCACATTAACGGGAATTTGTACACATGTATCAGGTCAGGACAAACAAAACACGTAAAAAGGGAAACCCAAAAACTTTTTTTTCTATTGGAGAAGACCTGAAAGTAGCTATTGAGACATTACCTCAAAAAGAAAATATTCAGTAACGGCATAAATCAGATAGAAGTTAAATTTTCCCATGGACTTCCATGCAAACGGAGTTATTATATTTTGCAACCAGCAGGTTTTAATTTCCTGGTTGGCTTCAGAAGTGACACATCAGTGTCTCAATCCGTGGTATCAACCAAAAACAGTTTAATCATTGATGATGATGACAGTGTTTTTGTTATAACTTTCAAATTCACTCATTCATTATCTACTGCTTGCTTTATCGTCAACATGAGGATCATGGAGGGGGTTGGAAATCCCAATGCTAGCCGCCAGCTCACGGTTTTCAATGTTTTGCCAAAGATGGCCAAGTAAAACAGAAATAAAAGCAAACAAGCTGCCTCTCTAGACGTGTCCACAACAGTCGCTCTGACCGCCTCCCTGGTCAGATCCCCACATTGTTGTCCAAGTAAGTCCTGAGATTGAATACGTCGATAAGAAACAATCTCCCAAATCATTTATCGTGTGATAAACGGCTGACTCTGGAGAAGGTCAGGGCTCAGTTCTCTGGACGCTGTCTGGAATGGCTAAAAGCAGTATAAGAGTGTAACCTGTCATTATTTCAGTTCTTTACAGTAGGTATCGAATCCTTCATACATCTTTATTGTCTATGAAAAGTGTAACGTGTGGTGAATATACCATCCAAAGTCTTTTCTTTGTAGCCTGACGTGCAAACAAACAGCACAGTTTGATCTCAAGTGGGCAGAACCAGTCACATAATAGCATAATAACCTATCAACAACAAGCTCTCCAAATGTTTCCCTTTGATTAACATTAAATGAAATTAATGTAAATTCCTTTAAATTCCATTAAATTCCCTGGGTCCTATGTTCCCCGATCGGGGAGCATTGGACCTTTTTTTAAAAAAAAGGGTCCTATGGTCCCCACTTTGTGGAAGTCTGGGTATGGAGCTCCAGGGTAAAGGTTGGGGTTAGGGTTAGGGTTAGGTTTGAGGTTAGGGTTAGGGTAAGGGGTAGGGTCCTCTGTTCCCCGGGTCCTTTTGGGTGAACAGTGGGGAACATAGAACCCTTTTTCAGAGAAAGGGGCCTATGTTCCCAGTCACATACAAAGCGGGGAACATAGGACCCTTTGGGTGAACAGCGGGGAACATAGGACCTTTTTTTAGAGAAAGGGTCCAATGTTCCCCACTTTGTGGAAGCCTGGGTATGGAGCTCCAGGGTAAAGGGTTAGGGCTAGGGTTAGGGCAGGGTAGGGTAGGGTTAGGGTTAGGGTTAGGGTTAGGGTAAGGGTTAGGGTTAGGGTTAGGGTCCTATGTTTCCCCGGGTCCTTTTGGGTGAACAGTGGGTAACATAGAACCCTTTTTTAGAGAAAGGGTCCTATGTTCCCCACTTTGTGGAAGCCTGGGTATGGAGCTCCAGGGTAAAGGTAGGGGTAGGGGTAGGGGTAGGGTAAGGGTTAGTGTTAGGGTTAGGGTAAGGGGTTAGGGTTAGGGTAAGGGGTAGGGTCCTATGTTCCCCGGGTCCTTTTGGGTGAACAGCAGGGAACATGGAACCCTTTTTAAGAGAAAGGGTCCTCTGTACCCCGGTCACATACAAAGCAGGGAACATAGGACCCGGGGAACGTAGATACGGTCCCGTAAAAATTCAGCACAATGAAGACCTACAGGGGGAAAATATACACCAGAACCAGGCGAATGATGATGTGATTAGCACCAGCACTGGTGGTACGCAAAGTAACTTAGTAACTTTTACTGTACTTCTACTTGAGTGATATTTCATCAAAGTATTGGTACTTTTACTTGAGTACATTATTTTAGCACTTTTTCCACCCTATGCATATACGGTCGGTACGGTTAAAAGGAGACCGTACCATCCAGCCTTTTTCTTTGTAGCCTGATATGCAAACAAACAAAGGTCAGTCTGTCGAAATTGCCTATTCTCTGAGACGCTTATTCATCTCTGCCCTCTGCGGATCGTACCAATTTTTTTGATGTCAAATGAGTCCTAGAATAACTAAGGCTCCAATTCGTACAAAATTGGCACTGGTGCAAAAAAAAACCGCCATGCCGCTGTGGTCCTGCGAGGCAAACAATGCTCACAGGAAAAGCAAAAATGAGAGAAACCCAGTGGAAAACCTTTGATCCTGGACAAAAGAGAACTAAGAAAAAGAAAAAGAAAAGTTGCGGCACCCCAACAAAAAAAGAAAAATACATTTACGTCGCGGGAATCAAATGCAAATCGAAAGGAACATGAACATGCATGAAAGTTCTTTTGTGTTCGTCTCAATCTCCCGTTGTAATTAGAAGCACCAGTCGTGTTTGTAATGCCTCTAAGCCTTTCTTTAGTGTACAGTCGCTGAATATTTAGATCAAGAGAAAATTTAAAAAAAAAAGGCTTCTCTTTTTTTTATATATAAAACTTGCTTCAGTGTATTTATGTGTCTCAAAATTAATGATAAAAGGAGAGGGAAGAAAATCAAATGAAGGATTACGCAAGGGCAAACGCAGAGGAATAAAAGAGAGGATTAGACTGTTTTTTTATTATTATTATTATTATTATTTAATTCTCTCTTGTGGAGGAAGTTTTTCTTTTTTTTTGCTTTCTTTTTATTTTAGCACATTGTTAATTTCTCCATCTTTGGCACATTTTTGAATCGTCTCCTCGGAAGTTGAGGGGGCGCTCTCTCGCTGGGCTGAGCTGCTCTAATGATGCCTTTTGTCGGGGACATCGGCGTCGCGTTCAAAGGCAGAACTCCAGCCCAGCTGACCCAGCCTTTTACGAGCTGACAATGAGCAGCTGTAATTGAAAAGTGTTGTGGGAAAAGACGCACACACACACACACACACACACACACACACACACACACACACACACACACACACACACACACGTCTGACAGCTAGCTAACGGTGCTTGTTCCAGTGCTCTTATACAGGCTTTAATGCCACTCACAGACCCCCCACCCCCTACCTTTTTAGCATGCTAACAAGCTAACAGCCTCCCCATTACGCTACTGTAACACGGGCTAATGCACCGCACACACACACACACTTGTCCATCTAATAGGGGGTTATGCTAATAAGCTAACAAGTGTCATTGCGTCGCGGTAATGTAACACGGCCTAATGCCACATATCACAAGTTTGTGCTAACAAGCTAGCGCACTCGACGTGCTACCGCGATAAGGGCCTTAAGGGGAACGCGGACGCCTATTCAAACATGCGCTGAAATGCTAACGAGCAGGCGCCGCTGCCTGTGACTGGAAAGTGAACTAATGCTAATCAAACAGTCTAGTCAAACAGAATGGAAATAGCTTATATTGCTTAATGCCCACATGTTAATATATATTTTTTTGTCTTAAATAAAGTGATTTTAAATATACATATATATATATATATATATATATATATTCTGGCAAGCTGACAATGAGCAGCTGTAATTGAAAAGTGTTGTGGGAAAAGACACACACACACACAGACGTCTGACATCTAGCTAACGGTGATTGTTCCAGTGCTCTTATACAGGCCTTAATGCCACTCACAGACCCCCCCCCCACCTTTTTAGCATGCTAACAAGCTAACAGCCTCCCCATTACGCTACTGTAACACGGGCTAATGCACCGCACACACACACACACTTGTCCATCTAATAGGGGGTTATGCTAATAAGCTAACAAGTGTCATTGCGTCGCGGTAATGTAACACGGCCTAATGCCACGTATCACAAGTTCGTGCTAACAAGCTAGCGCACTCGACGTGCTACCGCGATAAGGGCCTTAAGGGGAACGCGGACGCCTATTCAAACATGCGCTGAAATGCTAACGAGCTGGCGCCGCTGCCTGTGACTGGAAAGTGAACTAATGCTAATCAAACAGTCTAGTCAAACAGAATGGAAATAGCTTATATTTCAGCTTAATGAAATGTTATATGTTGTTATGTTAATATATATTTTTTGTCTTTAAAAAAATTGAAAAAATAATATATATATATATATTTATATTAAAATATTCTGTTTTTCGACTGCATTGTTTACTTAAAACACGTAGTGTATTAAAATCAATTGATCAAAATCAAGCTCAAAATAGAGTTGGCTATCAGATTAATTTCATGCTACTGTTAAAAATGGACGACCATTGCTTTGTTTACAGTGAATATAAGGATATTTAAGGATAAAATAGACGGATATAACGATGCATTTCAAAATCAAGCATTACTGATTTAAATTAAGATCATAAAGTCAATAACCATGTGGTAATAAACATGCATTTTCACATCTATGACTACACAACATAGAAAAACTATTAAGATGATGAGAAAATACAATAGAAAGTGTAAACATTACGCCTTTTTGTTTGTGTATTTGTTTATATGTTTATATATTTAAATGACGTAAAAGTTAATCTACACCTGTAGTCTACGATGTAAACACATTCGGAGGATGTTCTTGCTTCGCGGCTGCACTCGCACCTCCTTTTTTCTCAAAGCCTCTTGAGTTGTGCCTGGCCGAGTGAAGGGCCGTCACGCGCGGCAGACTCCTTGCCCTCGGTGTAGATCGATGTGTGCGTCTGCCGGCGTCGCGTCCACCCATCCTTTCATCCCCCTCTTCACCCCCCCGCCACAGCACTGTCCAAATAGAGAGATCGAGACGAGGGTGGGGGTGGCAAGGTGGCAGGCCGCCGCCCCCCCCCCCCCAAATGTAAAGCGTACGCAATCACTCAGATACAAGTGGCACCGCTAAAAATTGCCTTCATACATCAGCTTATGGTTTACGTGCTGTGGCAGAAAGGACGGCAAAAGGTCAGGCGGAAAAACATATAGATGTGTCAGAGCCGCTGCTCGGCGGCGCCGGAGTCCCGGGCTGATGGCTGAGGAGATGCTTTTGTGCACGTGTGTGTGTGTGCACGTGCACGCGAGTGTGTGTGTGTGCGTGTGTGTGTGTGACAAACTCAGGGATGCCAGAGCAGTGTTTGATGAGGGCCCAGTGTGTGTGTGTGTGTGTGTGTGTGTGTGTGTGTGTGTGTGTGTGAGGGACTGTTGAAACTAGATACAGCACATTGCACATACCGGTATGGTATATAAAGTACACATGTTATGAGTATTATTATTATTAGAATAATTGTTGTTATTATTATTACATATCTATGAGCCAGTTTATGCTAGGCTAAAGGCGCCATATGTAAGAATGTGGCCAAAAACGGTTACTACATTCAAATTCAAAAATACTTTTTAGGTTTCGTTTTCTGACGTAACTGGCAACCCGTGGTCGCTCTGCAGCTGAGACTCTACTGACTGCAATGATTGGTAGACGGTGGCGCCACATGACACCAAACCATGATTTGCAGTCTGCAAAATATTTTTTTTTATGCGAATATTTTGTCTGTACTGTTGTTGTTGGTGAGTCTCTGTGAAATATTAGGAGGATTTATACCATAATGCACTTTTAAGTTAGGTTAAACTCATACCCAGTGTCTTTGGCTCCATGAAAACGTATGAAAACAAATACTAAAAAAAAGAAGATACTCATCCATCATCATTGCGTTGTGCCACTTGCTGCTTAAACTGATTAAGTTTAATTTTGTTGATGTTTTCCACGACGGCGTAACCCATGAAAGTACATTTTTTCAGTGGACCGTCAGATAATATCTATTCTTAATTCTTAATCCACTCATATTTTATGTATGAAGCATTTGCGGCCAAAGTGCTTTACAGTTACATAAACATCCATAAAAAGACGAGTCAATGGAACACAAAAAGCACCATAAAAGCAACATTCTAGCATCGTTATAACACGTGTTTCAGGATCTCATTATTTCACTCGTGAGGAATGGGGATTTATTCCTCTAACGTAGAGAGGTAATTCTACAGGAAACTAAATTGTTTGGAAGCTGTAGAATATGTAATCATTAGCATCATATTTTTAAATGTGTCTCAGAACAGACTCCCCCCAACATTACCCAATGAGTCCATGTTGTTCTTTGCCCAGCAATGGTTTTCTCACGACTTTACCCACTGAATGGCAGTTTAACAGTGTTAAACTAACGCTAAAGGGGTCCAATTCTGATTGAACCCAAACCATTTAAAAAAAAAAAGATACATCACACAAAAAAGTGTACAAATGTGCGGATCATCCACTGTGGCGACCCCTAGAGGGAGCCAGGGTATCCGCAGGGTCTTAAAAAAGTCTCAATAATTTGAATTTAAGGCCTTAAAATGTCTAAAATTCTCCTAAAATCTCATAAAAGGTCTTAAATACAACTTTGAAAGGTCTTAAAAATCTAACGAGCACTACTAGCTAGTGTGCTGTGCGCGTACCGCGGTGTTACAGCTTAGCATAGCAGCGGAGAAAACTTAGCGAAAGCCCACAGCTAAGCCGAATTGCTTGCATACGATGAGTAAGTGCAAGTTCAACGATTTGTGGCTCCAATTGTCCTTCGTGTCTTTTGTACTTTTTTGGCGGTATGGATGTGAAATGGGTCTTAAATTGTATTCATTGTGGTCTTGAAAAACTCTTAAAAAGTCTTAAATTTGACTTGTTGAAACCTGCAGAGACCCTGGGAGCCGCCAAACGCCCAAAAAAATCCAATATGTACTAGTTCATGAGTCCAATTTAAGGCCACCAGGTCTGAAAACGAGACGTATGCCTTTTCTTTTTCCTCAGATTTCTATCACAGTTAGGACATTTGTTGGTATAACACGACACATATATATATATATATATATAATATAATATAATATATATACACACAAACCTACACAGACACACGCACAGGTATTGGGCTGGATACTGTAACCTCTCCGTCGACCTCGGCTGACAAGACGGATCGCTCCATTCATCTACGGGTGAGTGCGCCGAGCGTTCCATTCATCTGCGGCTGAGTGGATCAGGCCCGACCGGCATTTTTCACACTGCCCGGCCCATGATGCATCTGGGGCTCTGGAGGAATGTCACTGGCCTGAATGCCCTGATCTGTCATGAGGCTCCGGGCTGCCATAACACTCCATAGACGGGGACACGAGCGTGCACATGGACGGCCTATTGGCCCGGGCTGTAGGTTTGATTTGAATTGGTTGAACATCAAACTGGAACGGTTTTATTGACTTATATATTATTTGAAAGTGACGTTACACGTTAACATTAACATTTACATGTCAATATACTAGCTTATAGCCACTGAATACTTTACATCCGTAGTCCCAAGGCAGGCTGGAACAGGGTAAAACACTCTAGAAGATACACAAAATACATGCATTATGCAATGACGCACCATTAATTTGTGTGATATAATTCTTAGATGTTAATGCCAAATGTCAATAATGACGGACACAAAATCAAAATGTGAAATGTAGAATGAGCGAAAACATCTAATTCCTTCCCCTATCAGTTATACATGTTTGCATAATTGGGCATTTAAATAGCAAATCATCAATGTAGCATTAATGCAATGCGACTATACTGTGCAATCTGTCTGGCATGTGGGTCAATATTTGAAAAATGCAAAGTTACCATGGAAATAGTTGAGGGTTCCAAAAGTTGCTTGCTTTGCTCGATTATCTATGTTTCTTCGCCATCTTCTTTGTATAAACTGTTAATAAATCAATAAAACCTGCGTTAAGGATATAGGTTTTAGACCAACATCTCTTCTTTCCATCCATATCAAATATTAATATATATATTTTTTATTTTTAACCCTTAAATTGCCAGGTTTATTCATGATGCCCCTCGATTTTATGATCTAAAAAACACAAACAATTAATTATTTTCAAAATACTTCATGCAAACTGGAATTTTTTTGTTTGGATTATTGCAGCCTGGTATATGTGAAAGATTAGCAGAAACTTTTTTTTTTTGCATTATTATTTTTTTGGGAATGTCAGATGGACTAAAATACTCACGTTAACACACCTGGCACACCAAATGGTGCTCATAAAGTACACAGCTATAAAAATAGTATACATCTGTATTTTTTTTTTTTTTTTTAGGTTTTAGACCAACATCCCTTCTTTCCATACATACCACATTTTAACATATATTTTTTTTATTTTTAACCCTTAAATTGCCAGGTTTAGTCATGATGCACCTTATTTTAAGATCTAAAAAATACAAAAAATTAATTCTTATAATATTTTGATATTCGGTTGTTCACTTTAATGATCTCCATACACTGAAATATCAAGAATGGATAGTTTTCAGCGTTTCCAGATCTTTTCATTGTTATTGTTCTTTTATATGCTGATGACACACACTTCTTTTCACAATCGCCCCAATTTTTACAGCTATCCAAGAGATCTGGTGCAGATTATCATATCACTATATACACATACATGTATATATTGTAAATAAAGCACAATAAAATAAATTATGTCAATATCATAGAGCTGTAATCAGTGATCAGTTGATACCCAGGCAGAGTGGGAGTCAGAAAGAGGATGAAGAGCAGCTTTGTGTTGGTACTGGGTGAATTATGAACACCTCACTGGACAGAAGGAGCACCTCTAGAGACCGGGTGAACCGAAGATGTGAACAAGTCAAGCATTCGCAGTAACCTGGCTGTCACCAGGCCTGAGGAGGGGAGGGGAGGCGGGGGGAGGCGGGGTGAGTTGGTCTATGTTTGGTCCCCAGCTCCCTCACCTCTCCAGATAAGCCCATTTGTCTTGAGTCAAAGGGGAACACGAGTGATTTTACACATGAACAAATGTTTTAGGGAGCTGTCCAGGAAAGGCTACTACTACATATGTGTGTGTGTGTGTGTGTGTGGGGGGGGGGGGGGGGTACACTTATAGAGAGTCGTGCATAACTGGACACGTGACCATGGTTATGACCCATTGCTTGGAACTGAAGAGTGAGTGAAGCCTTCAATGGCCCACAGTCATTTTCCTAAAGTAAAATATATGGTAAAACTGTATAATGTGTTGATACTATATATTAATGTAGTAACAGGGGAGTAATATTGCGATGTTACCATAGAATGTCTGTAGTAATCACAAAGAATAGCTTGTATTTACAATGGAAAACATGTTTGGGATTTTCAACTTTATAAGATGACAATTATCATATTTAATGGGTTTTTTTCCCCATCAAATTACCTGTTGTACCAATTCTTAGAACCCAAATAAGATTTTTTTTATTAACACACTATTATGATTGTGGGAATTCGTACCACAACTAAGGGAATTGCTTTAAAAATACGATTTTGTTAACATATTACATCACTATTACCGAAAATATGTTCATATTCCCATGCTTTTACCATAATGTTGGTATACTGTAATGTAAAATGTTACTAAATCTTCTTTAGTCTTGGTGTCTTAACCAGAAAATGAATGAAATGAACACGTTTATTCATTTACAAAGCATGCCAATCTGCAAGATGGACGCCAAATTCAAAAAGGCAGACTTCCTGTTGCGTTGAGGTAATGGGCCCAATGCGTATTTTTGCTCATCTTGGGTTAATAACACGTTTTCCACCGAGTTTTGTGACATTTGTTTTTCACCTTAGGGGGGCGCTATAGAGTGCCGGTGCAAGTCACAGGTCCCGAGCATCGTGTCACATCGATATCGCATTTTTTTGCCAAGTTAACCCTTTCAAAAATGACCGCAAAGCCACCAGCGTAGTAATAATCTGACGGAAAACGATAGGTTCCTCGTGCTAATTCATGCCAGGAGCCATTTTGGTGCTAAAAATAGCTACAGCTATTTAGCTATTTAGCTATCTATACAGCTCTACTTTGCTAATCACTAATATTGACTGGTTATTTGAACGTCTTCATCTTTCACTTGAGTTCTTTAATCATTCATGTAC
>NC_139812.1:27699267-27781767 GCF_963457635.1 Microchirus variegatus | reverse complement strand
TTATCATAATCGTCCGGTGTAGCATTTAGCGTAGTGTGTTATTTTTTGTCGATACTGCACCACGTCGTCTTCCTCCTGACAAAAAAAAAAAAAAAAAGCTAACCACACCTGTCAGTGAAGCTGGGCGTGGAGCACAAACTCGCTTTTCACCCCCGGTTTTATGTTGCGCTCGTATGAAGCCGATGTTGTTGTGCGGTGGAACTGCCCGTCGGGTGTTTGTTCAGGAGGAGGTTCGGCGAGTATTAGGTTATGCAGTTTAGACTTAATGTCGGTATCAAAACACACGGCGGAGAGTCGCCAAATAAAGTGCTACGATAGCCCGGAGCTGCACGGTGATCGGTGTGACAACAGGGCTCAAGTCTAAAAATCACTTACGAGTAAGAATTTGTGTGTTTAAAAAGAGATATTGATAGTTTCTTCACATTTGTCAATGTGTCTTTTCAAACTGGTCCGTTCCTATAACACGGTGGTGTGTAGGAAATCGAGTTGAGAGGACAATGGACAACTCATACAGCTTTAGACCCCCATGTCCCTCTTTGCCTCGAGCCCCCAGAAAACCTAGAAACAGCTTTGGTAGGAATGAAGTGAAGTAAAAATCTTCCTTTCTTGGTTTATTGATTCCACAACTGACAGGCAAGCTAGAACTTTAATTTAGGAGAAAGATCTTGGAGAAAGACCTTGTGTAAAGATCTTGGAGAAAGATCTTGGGTAAAGATCTTGGGTAAAGATCTTGGAGAAAGATCTTGGAGAAAGATCTTGTGTAAAGATCTTGGAGAAAGATCTTGGGTAAAGATCTTGGAGAAAGATCTTGGCGTAAGATCTTGGAGAAAGATCTTGGGTAATGATCTTGGAAAAAGATCTTGGGTAAATATCTTGGAGAAAGATCTTGGGTAAAGATCTTGGAGAAAGACCTTGGGTAAAGATCTTGGAGAAAGATCTTGAAGAAAGATCTTGGGTAAAGATCGTAGGTAAAGATCTTGAAGAAAGATCTTGGAGAAAGATCTTGGGTAAAGATCTTAAAGAAAGAACTTGGAGAAAGATCTTGGGTAAAGATCTAGGAGAAAGAACTTGGGTAAAGATTTTGGGTAAAGATCTTGGAGAAAAAACTTGGAGAAAGTATCTTGTCCAAACAACAGCCACAACTCAAGTCTGACAATTGAACGACTGTCTTTGTCCCAGTGAACCTTCACTAGTGGAGAGAGCAACAATAATTGGTCCTCGTTGTGGACAACATGAGGCAGCAGAACAGTCTGTCAGCAAGCAAACGTGAAAAGAGTGAAGCTGCAGAGTTGATTGAGCAGGTGTGGAGTTCCTGATGACGGGATGAGCTGCAGCTGAGGAAATGTAGGCGGTTGCTTCTGGATCCAGGTCGGCCACGCCCACATGAACACAAGAAGAGAGAGAAAGTTAAAGTCCATACCGTGTGAGGAAACCCTTTGCATGTTCTCCTGTAGGTTCTCCTTCATGTCCACATTAGATTGATAGAGTGTTCCAGGTCTAATGGAGCATCGGCATCCAACATGTACAATATTCTGTGGACTCTCTGGATGAATCTTCCAGGAAAGACACCCAGCCAACACGTCCATGTGGGCTCCATAAAGGTTTATATTCAGGCTGACTTTATGAGTCTCAAGAGGTTTCCATGGTGGCTCAAACCTGTGTTTGCCCACTTGAAGCCGATGCCAGTACCCAATCCAGGCTAAATGGGTACTAACTGTGCATGTGTTTGAAGTGGGTTAACTATGTAGGTCCCGTATGGTTTCAGGAACACAGACTTTGTCCATAACGAGCACAATTTAGCTCAAGCTAAAATTGAATTTTAACTCAAGATAGTTCAACGTCTTTGCATATATTACAGTAAATCGTTAGCACAGTTTCTGCAACGTGAAATCAAACGACGATTAGCAAAAAGCCAATGTTTGGTTGTTTTGAGCAACTTAAAGAACAAGTAAAGTACATTTCCCCGTTGTTTCTTGTCACTCTATTAGAAGTAAACTGTTAGCTTTCGCTAGTTTATTTCAAGCAGGTGCTCGGTGCCCAATGCTAACTTTAACTTTAGCTTTGTTTCCAGCAATTCTGTTAAGCTAATTTGAGTTCTTTCTCCAGTCAAAGCCATTTTTTTGTTGTTGTTTTTTTTAAATTGAGCAGGTAAAGAATATATCATATAATATAGAATATTTTAATATAATATAGCATATATAAGATATAATAAATATTCTATATACTATGTGCTTACTAACATGCACATACGTAGCATACTAGCCCTTTATTAGTAAATATTAAGCACATATTAACACCTTTTGTAGGAAAAATCTTAATTCATGTTGTAATATGCTACTTATATATGTTAGTAATCACTTAGTGATCCCTAATCTAAAGTGTTACCGAATATTTCACTGTCTTTTATCTCAATAGCAACAGTAGATTTGCTCAAATGTTCCATTTTCTATTTGCTGTAACCTCACTACAACTGTTTAAATCCACTCGATTATTTTTTGCCCAGTTAACTAAGGTTTCCAGGGGCAGCAGCAGCGTTTCGTTTTTTTGGGGGGGGCCTCTCCACCCCCCCCCCCCCCCCGCCCCCTCCACAAAACCGCTGACACATGTTGAGCCGTCTGTGGCTGAGCTGGCACTGCTGTAACAGCGGTGAATCTGCGTGGACTCGGTCCAAGACAAGCGGAGAGTGTAATTTACAGCGGTGCCCTGGCAGAGCTAATGCCAAACACATGTCGAGAGAAGCCGAGGGAACGCCACCGTCGCACAAACACACGACACCGGCTCCTCGCGGCCCACCCAGTTATTTACCAAAAACACCAGAAACACAGCTGATTCTGTCTGCAGTCTTTATTTATTACTTATTTATTGACTAAAAAGTGACTGACTGACGTGTGAAAAGTGTTTTTTTATCCCCCAAAAAAACAGCTATTTACCATAATGTTTGAATGAATTTCCTTCTTCAGCTGATACAGAAGCATCACGAGCCACGCGTACTTTATTACTGACATTTAAACACGTTCAAGTTTAACCACCATCTCCGATTTCACCCACTCTGAACTCGTGTTTACGCTGCCGGATTCCAGGTGTTGTAGAGACGCTCAAAACAACTTGGTGAAAAGTGCCTGAAAGAGATTTAGGATTGGAACATTTTTAAGAATTAAAAACTGTAAGGAGATAAAAGTGATGAGGCTCAAAGGTCAATTAATACAAATTAAAATAAGTTCCTTAAATGCTCTTTCATGTTGAGTGACATTAGTTCATTTATTGTATTTTATTTAGCCTTTAAAGATGAGTCTTATTGATATGTAGGATCTCAAGTGTCATGATATCAAGTATCAGGTGCAGGAAATCAAGATTTCTTTACTAATCCTATTAGAATCCAACGCCAACGTTTAGGTCTATTCTCCTTAAAAGTGGAACGTCGTTTTTTTGATCAACGCTTCAGGTTTACTGGTGTTTTAAATCAAGTGTGAAGCTTATTTCCAAATTCAAAGTGAGGTCTTTTTTTTTGAGACGCCCCATGGTGGCTATTCCTTATATTTTTACTTCCTGGTTGGCTTCAAAATGGACCAAAAATACTTTGAAATAATAGTTTTTATGATGATATTTCACATCAGTTCAAAATAAAAGTGTTTGTTTTGATATAAAACGATAAAAAGTTAATAGTATATACAGTACATACATATATATATATATATATATATATATATATATATATACATTAGATAAAGTTCCCGTTTTGATGTCAAGAGTGTTGTCATATGACCCCTCGCACTCTCTCCATTCACCTGAACTCTGCAGAGGCCACAGCTGTAGTGCCCTTCACACACACTCACGCACACACACACACACACACACACACACACACACACACACACACACACACACACACACACACACACACACTCCCCTGTGTCCTCCTGCCCTGGGTTTTCACTGCCCTCTCAGTAGCAGCTGGAGTCACACTGCGGTGAAACCTCTCGCTGTACCTGAAGGCATCACACACAACAGTACACACACACACACACACACTTGCCGTGCACGTGTGTGTGTGTGTGTGTGCGGAAGTGTCGTCAAATTCAAAGTAGAAAAACGGTTTAAGGAGAGAACTTTGCCGCGAACACTTCAATCGCACGTTTGTTGCTCATTTGCTGCTTTTTGTTTGCTAAAATGTCTCTTTTTTAACATTTAAGGTTCAACATTGAGGCTTAAAACGGTGTCATTTAACGATTCCAGTAGAAGAAGCGAAGGCGTGTGTGTGTGTGTGTGTGTGTGTGAACATCAGCAGCAGCAGTGACCAAACAAACCCAGCATCTGTGTGTGTGTGTGTGTGTGTGTGTTGTACACACCAATTTCAGCCACTAAAATAAAGATGTCTGCATTTTTATCGCCTCCTCTCTCTCTCTCTCTCTCTCTCTCTCTCTCTCTCTCTCTGCTTCTCGGATATCGATCGGCCCGAGCACTTTGAGTACAAAGAGTTAAGGCCTGAAAGGCGAAACAGCCGCGATTTCAGAGGAGTCATGAAAGTTTAAAATGCCTTCTCTTTCAGCCGAGTCCGCCGAGACGCGTCTCGCTGTGCGAGTGACCCCCCGGGCGCGTTTGGAGATCCAATGGTTGAACCTTGCTCATCCCACGTTGAACCAGTCAATACCTATTATTAGCTACTGCCTGCCCTCTGCTACAGGGCCTGATGAGCCAGAGAGAGAGCGGGAGAGAGCAAGAGATAGAGATAGAGAATGGAAAAGAAAAAGAAAAAGAAACCCTTTCTGAAGGCCTAGAAGTGGCGAGAGCATGTGTCGGTTCGAGAGCGATGTGTGAGTCTCTCAATGGTGTGGAAGCTGTTTTAGATGGGGTCGTACCTATGTTACCCGGGTCCTATGTTCCCCGGGTCCTATGTTCCTTGGGTCCTATGTTCCCCGTGTACTATGTTCCCCGATCGGGGAGCATCGGACCTTTTTTCAAAAAAAGGGTCCTTTGTTCCCCACTTCAGGGTAAAGGGTTAGGGTTAGGGTAAGGGGTCGTACCTTTGTTCCCCGGGTCCTGTGTTCCCCGGGTCCTATGTTCCTCGATAGGGGAGCATCTGACCTTTTTTCAAAAAAAGGGTCCTGTTCCCCACTTTGTGGAAGCCTGGGTGTGGAGCTCCAGGATAAAGGGTTAGGGTAGGGTAGGGTAGGGTAGGGTAGGGTAGGGTTAGGGTTACGGTAAGGGTTAGGGTAAGGGTTACGGTAAGGAGTTGTACCTATGTTCCCCGGGTTCTAAGTTCCCTGGGTCCTATGTTCCCCGATTGGGGAGCATCGGACCTTTTTTCAAAAAAAGGGTCCAATGTTCCCCACCTTGTGGAAGCCTGGGTGTGGAGCTCCAGGGTAAGGGTTAGGTTTAGGGTTAGGGTTAGGGTTAGGGGTAAGGGTTAGCGTTAGCGTAAGGGTTAGGGTTAGGTTTAGGGTTACGGTAAGGGTTAGGGCAAGGGGTAGGGTAAGGTTTAGGTTTAGGGTTACGGTTAGGGTAAGGGGTAGGGTCCTATGTTCCCCGGGTCCTTTTAGGTGAACATAGGACCCTTTCTCTAAAAAAGGGTTCTATTTTCCCCGCTGTTCACCCAAAAGGACCCGGGGAACATAGAACCCTACCCCTTACCCTAACCCTAACCCTAACCCTACCCCTAACCCTAACCCTAACCCTAACCTCAACCCTAACCCTAGCCCTAACCGTAACCGTAACCCTACCCTGCCCTAACCCTAACCCTAACCCATTACCCTGGAGCTCCATACCCAGGCTTCCACAAAGTGGGGAACATAGGACCCGGGGAATCATCATTTTTACATCACGGCACACAGGAGCGTGTTGATCCACAGCTGCCTCCATTGGTTCATATAAACGTATTATTTTGTGACTTTATTGTGATGTGGCCATAATCACATTTTTCAGTGAACGTTCATCTTTCTCGCTGTGTTTCGTTGCATAACCGCCAGTTATCCCTCGACGCCGATCGCGTGTTTGTGTTGTGTACGAGTGTAAATTAAGCACAACTGTTAAAAAGATACAGTACACCTCTTTATGTTTTAACTAATGAAAGATATAGTCCCTCCCCGTGACATATATAGGCCACGAAGGGCTACTTTATTACTAATGGGGGAACATACGCGGGCTTATTCCTTTGAATTACTGACCTAATTATATAAACATGTAATTACTACACTTTTGTTACAAGGCCACAACTATAAAACACACACACACACACACACACAGAGAGGGAAAAGCACACACTTGGTCGAAGTGGAACTTTTATGTGAAACGTGACGTAGACTGTGCTTTTATAATGATTGAAATCAACATTTTAAGACGCTGTAAATGTGGCCAGAAACGTCGAAAAGGCGTTAATCCCGCTAACCTTGGCGAGTTCACTTCAGCCAAACGTGATTAATGTGTGAAAAAGTCATAAATAAACAAATAAATAAACCTTTGCATGATTGAAAAAAAAAAAAAAAAAACATATTCATTTAAAATGCATCAGCATGTTTAATTTCCCACGTCTGTCAGTAAATACGCTCGCCGTGAAAAAACAATATGAATTCCTCTCTGAGGGGCTTTTATTTGATTATTTCGTTCTTTCTTTTTTCGCCTTGAGCAACATAATGCTAATTTGGCATATACTCTGAATAATTGAATAATTAAATACAGTAACACCCACATTTACATGCGTTTTTCTCGTACATTGATTTGTGTGTTGTGTGTATTTTTATTAATTTATTTTTTAATAATAATAATAAGACAGACAAGGTCACTCAAAGAAGCGGGTTTTATTTTAATGGCTGTTGGTAGATAAGAGTCAAATGTGTTCTCTCTGATTGAATTAGAAAACAAAGTGTGAAGATAAAGTTAATTAACAAATGTCATATTATTGCATTACAAACAAATGCAGACCACTTTGGACTTAATATCTTTTTGGAATGACAGATTCTTCTCCTTCTCTGTGTTTACGCTGCATTTGAATTCATTAGCTGCAAGATTTTTGAGCATTTTTGTTCATATAAAAGTTCAGTAAATGAAGTTACGGCCTATAAATGCAGACACTGGAGGCTCAAGCGTTTCCCATTCACTTTGTGTCCAAATAGATCCGTAGATCTTCACCTTTCTCATATCGCGTGCGTCACAATTTGAGAAATTATACCACTTTACGCAAATAAGCCAACATGTGTTAGCCAATCAGATCGCCTGAAAAGTTTTTGCGCTTGAAAAAGGTGGAAAAGTTGACGTATCAATGAAAGGTTAATGCCAATAAAGGGATTTATGAGGATAAATGATGATGTTTTAACGCTTGCCAAACTAGCCGATATCACTTCTTGTCGCCTCTTGATGGACATTAGCATCAGAACCCTGAGACTCCTTTAAAATACAACTTACAAGTATATTATTTGTATATTTTTGTTTTCTGATTTTTACAAGATCGATTTGGTCCAAAACTAAAGAGGCATCTGTGGTGTTGAGGCATTTCCGTTCACCTCCGTGCCACCCTGGTGTAGATTCGCCCCTGATTCCATGTCATTTTTTTTCTCTCGCTGTGCTCATGTCCATCTGTGAGACCCATCTGTGGCGGCCAGCTGAATTTTACCCAACTGCAAACTGGCTTCAAGGCTTCACACTAAAAAAAGGAAAGAAGAAGAAAAGCAGCGCTGAAAGAACTGATGGACATGGATATAAGATATAAGGAAATCAGGTCGTATTTTTGACCTAAAACTAGCGCTGAGCACGTTAACGGCATTAATGTTAACGCATGTTGCATTTCCATGACGACTGACCAGAAAAAGATGTGTTTGATGTTTCATCATGTTTACGTCACTCCGATTGTCTCTAAAGTAACGCAGTTTTTTGTGCCGCTGCACTGGAGTCCAGGCACCGTTTAACCAGTTAGCTCCGTTAGCTGCGTTAGCTCCTTTAGCGCCGTTAGCTGAAAGAACTGATGTACACGGATAAGCTATAAGACAAGAATGTTCTACAAACATGTTGGATTTTTGACCTAAAACTAGTGCTGGGCACATTAACGGCGTCAACGTTAACGCATGACGCATTTCCATGACGACTGAACGGAAAAAGATGCGCAGGACACCATGTTTACGTGACTCACAATTGTTAAAATTAGTCTCTAAAGTAACACAGTTTTTCATGCCGCTGCACCGGAGTCCGGGCACCGTTTATCTAGTTAGCTCCTATAGCGCCGTTAGCTGAAAGGACTGATATACACGGATAAGCTAAGACAAGAATGTTCTACAAACATGTTGGATTTTTTTTACCTAAAACTAGTGCTTGGCACGTAATTGATGTTAGCATGACACGCTTTCCATGACGACTGACAGGAAAAAGACTCCGCGGCACCGGAGTCCAGGCCCCGTTTATCCAGTTAGCGCCGTTAGCTGCATTAGCTCCTTTAGCGTTGTTAGCGCGTCTACAGTGGAACTGGAGCGGTCTGTTTATTAAACAAAAAAAGCAGTGTGTGTGCCTCTGTTTTCAAAGTTTAGCGTTACTTGAGCTTGGGAGTCACGTAAACATGACGCCTCGCGGGTCTATTTCCGGTCTGTCGTCATGGAAACGCGTCATGCGTTAACGTTGACGCCGCTTACGTGCCCAGCACTACATAAAACATAAAGAAGAGCCTATGAAAAGTTTCCAAAGTTTGACGATATTAACGCAACCTGTCCCCGCCCGTCTCTGCGCTGCTGATGTATACACACAAATGCTCCCTCACACAGAGTCTGTCTTAAGCAACAAATAATGTGTTCACAAAGACCAAACAGACGCTGAACAAGACCATCCACACAAGGTTTACGCCGACATTACACAACCTCTTTAATCAATTCGACAAATTATGCTATTCTGTAAACAAAACAGTGGAAAAACGACCGCACGCCTAATTTGGCAAAGAAGAAAACGGGCTAAATGTTGCACCTTTACCTCCACGAGCCGCAGCTTCTGGTGGAGATAAGTGGCTGGTGTGAAGGTGTCGATTACTGACAAACAAAAACACTGTGTGGCGACTGTGTGTGTTCACCGCAGGAAGTCAAACCGTGTAAAAATAAATCCGGCGTATATCGAGGCGCCAAGAAAACAGCGCCGCGTTCACCTCGCGAGTGTGAAGTTAAGTTTGGAGGCGGCGGCGGCGGCGGCGGCGGGAAAAAGAGACAGAAGTGTTTGCGTAACGGTTTCGACCGAAGGAGGCGGCAATTACCGCACATCAGATCCGTGTGCGGACGAGTCTGCGGCGACGCGCACACTCCGCGGCCTGTCACATCATGACACGCTCGCCGTTCAGCGTGTCGACAGAACGCCACCTGGAGCGAGGCCCGGCGATAATGGATTAGGAAAGTCCAACTCACACTGTGTCCACCCCCTCAACACACACACACACACACACACACACACAAAGTTAGTCCAACTCGTTCACTCTAATTACCCGGACTGAGTATGAGACTCCCTCCTCCACCTCCACCTCCTCACTCCTTCCCCACCTTCAGGGGCTCATCCGTCAGCCCTGTCCAGTTGGCTCTGGTCATAAACGGGCAGATGAGACAAGGCAAGGCGAAGGGGGCCTCGGTCCCACGGGCCCCCGAGGACAGACAGAGGGACAGGAGGGGAGGTGGGGGGGGCCGGGGACCCAGCATCCAGCATATGTTCCCTAAGTACTGAGAGCTGCAGGGTGAGTGAGTGCGTGAGTGAGTGAGTGAGTGTGGTGGAGTGTTCAAACAGGACACCCATGGGAATGTGTGTCAACGTCTTATGACGTCCTCGTGAGGACCGCGAAAAACACGAGGACGAAGAAGAGCTGATGTTTGAGGCAAATTTGGGGTTAGATGAGAATATAGGTTGGATTATGGGAAGCATTTTGTCACGATTCCACCTGCACCTTCTCCTCAATAATTTTATTATTAGTGTTGTTTTTGTGGCTGCTGCTCTTTCCCCTCTCCTCTGACTCTGCAGGGGGCGTGGCTGACCCAGTTCCCAGACACCGGGTGATCACTTGCACCTGCGCGGCTCCTCCTCACCTGCACCAGATGAATAATCAGCGGGGCTTAAAGGCGGAGCCGTTCCTCCTCACCGGTGTCAGATCGTTCTCTAACTTTCATGGGTCGTCACGTCTCCTGTCTGGTCTCAACTCCTTGGCTGTTTCCGGTCTCCCTACACTCCTGGGATCTCCTTCGCCACGTTTGTGAGTTGCTTTCCACCATCTATCCACTGTCACTTCTCCCTTTTGAGAAGTCGATTTATGTTCACGTTTTTGTAAATAAATATTTTTGTTTTGAAATAGTCACTACCGTCTCCGTCTGCTTTCGGGTCCACGCCACAATCATTACACATTTGGAGCCACAAAGGACACAATTTCAAATGTCCTTAACGTAAATTGCAAATTCGACTACAACATCCTGCAGGATAACGCTGTGGGAGGTCTGCAGGATACAAATGGGTGTGAAAGCACGGCCTGGAAGGGCAGACCCCTTCAACAGACAAAGGGATGTGAAAGCGGTGTTCCTTAGGTATAAAAGTTTAGCTCTCGCCATGCTCTGGGTCTTTCTTCAGCTACGACCGCTTGTGTGCAGGAGTCTCTATTTCGTTCTTCAGCAGCAGCAGAGAATTTCCACAACTTTCTGACAATTTTGACGCGTGTTTTTTGTTGCTTTTATTGTTGGACTCTTTGAAATGATTTAATTTTCTGTTGGTTTCTTAGGCTGTTAATTTAGGCGGTTTAACTTTGTACGTAGTAATATTAAATCAGTCACAGTGTACCTAATTTTTGAAAATAATAACTATGTAATTGCGATTATTTTCGCTCTGGTTCTCTGTGGACGGAGTCGTGAAGAGGCTTGAAGGCAGCGCTTCTCTGTCACCGTCGCTCGCCAT
This sequence comes from Microchirus variegatus, assembly GCF_963457635.1. Classification (NCBI taxonomy): domain Eukaryota; kingdom Metazoa; phylum Chordata; class Actinopteri; order Pleuronectiformes; family Soleidae; genus Microchirus; species Microchirus variegatus. Next base: position 27,770,886 of record NC_139812.1, on the reverse strand, counting down.
CACACTCAAGACATTCTCCCACTCGTGAACAACAAGTGGGGGGAAAAGGAGAAGGACCCTTTTGGAACCCTTATTTCTATGAGTGTGGAAAAAGTAAGTCCATGGAGTAAAGTCACCGCTCACACTGTTGCTTTTAGGAGTTGTTAAACCACTGCTGCCTCCCTATGTGAGTTCAAATAGGTTATTTTTGTGACGTCAACATTTAAAAACCTTTGTTCAGATTTACCTCGGTGACACAAACTTGGCAAACAAGGCAGAAGGTGACCAGGATGGAGCCCCTGTATCACTGCAAGCTAAAAATGCTGATTTTCTCTATGGACTTTGGTGCACGGGAGTGAACATGTGAATTAATAGCTGGAAAACACTGCACTCTTATTCTAACACAGAATACCAGGTCCTTTTATGTATTAAAATTAGGATGTCTAGACTGAACTTGCACGTTCCTACAACATTTGCAGGGAGTCGGTCCCCCCGATACCTGCAGTAGACAAAGATGGGGTGAAAACACGGCCTGGAAAGGCAGACTCCTTTTGGACTTTTTCAGATTTTCTCTATGGACTTACGAGCTAGAAAACCCCCCGAAAGTCCACAAAGTAAAAGTCACCTCTCAGATCTTTCTGTCCTTGCGAGGACAGTTCGGTCCGTCCTCAGCTCAGCTCAGCTCAGCTCAGCTCAGCTCAGCACAGCACACACGTACTTAATCCCAGTCCTGTGGGTGTGTTGCCAGGCGAGGCGGAGACGTCTCAGCTTCCATCGCTCTCTCTCTCTCTCTCTCTGGTGTTGAGTGTGTGTCCGATCCTCCGGGGGGAATCCCATCCTTCTTAATCCTATTAGTGCTGAGAGTCACAGCTCGGCAGACCACCCCCCCCCCCCCCCCACCCTCTCCTCTGGACTTGTCCACAGTCATTATCCTGACCTTCACTCCTGCAGCGTCTCCATCCCTCTTCCCATTTCTTACTCCGTCGTCCTCTTCCTCCTCCTCCGGTTTTCCCCCCTCGCACTTTAGTAACCTGTTATGATACCCGTATCAAAAGTAAAGTTTGACGTTGTTTTTTTTTTTTCGTTTTTTTAATTCAGCTGAAGGTTTTGAAGGTCTAAAGAGAGACTTGACGGGCATGTTTTTCCTGGGTAATTTTGTCCGGTGGGTGAGCTCACTGTGAGAAAACATTGAACAGATGTTTGTTTGAAGAGAAAACACTCACTTGTGGTGTGGTTTAAATCCCCGGCTCCCTCAGCCACCGCCACAAAACGTAACTGGGCAGAACCTGTGAATTGGTTTTTCGGGGGCTAATTGCGCCCGGTGTTTGGGAACTTTCTTCCGTTTTCTGAGGGTTTGATCAATTATTTTGTGAAGGTTGATAGCGCTGCTTGAGGAGCTTGAGGTCAACGTTTTTTTTTTTAAAACTTTCGGGGGGGGGGAGCGCGAAAGCGATACCTGCTCCGCTGTCACGATCTCATGACCTAACTCTGTTTCGTTTGGCCCGAGACGGAAAGTTCTCTGATGACAACTTGACAGAGAGTATTTTGATATTCCGGAGGGTATTAGAAACACTTATTTGCAATTTGGTCCGTGTATTTTCTATAACGCAGCGCTACACATGGAGCGTATTACTGCGTAATTGTCAACTACATCAGCCCAGAAATTGGCCTCTCTCTCTCTCTCTCTCGCGATGTCCGCCAGACAACGTACGAGCCCTCACTGCAACATAATATAATCTATATCTGTTATACGTTAAAGCGGCAAATGAGAGTTCAAACGTACAGCTGATTCGGCAAATTCTGTACATCCAGTGGCTTCGTTTTTTTTTTTTTTTTTAAGCAAAAGAGCGGCGCCGTATTTGTGTCATTGACGTTTCGGAGACAATTTTGTGAAGAAAAAAACAAAAACGTAAATGAAACTGACGCAAAAAAAAGCAGATGGACGTGATGCGTTTCTGCTGAGTCGACGAAAACTGACTCTACGAGATACTAAACGGTCGTTGCCAATGAAACACAAACCCACCAATGGACAACTCCATCAACGCCGCCTTAACCGAGCGACTTTTCCAACTGGAAACTCGAGTTTTGTGTCGTTTTGTCAACCTGCACCAAATTCCATAGAGAAAATCAGTGATTTTACATCAGGGCTCAGAGGAGTTCTCGATCCACTGCTGCCTCCATCGGTAAGCTCAAATGTCTTATTTTGTGACCTCCTTTGTTCTAACTAAACAAAGTGACAAAACGTTGCCAAAATGTGGCTGTTGTAGAGCAGAAGCTCCTGTGTATGTGTGAGCTAAAATCGCTGATTTTCTCAATGGGATTCAGTGCAGGAAAAGTCAGAAAAGAGGCTAAAATCCAACCGCACCTAAAATACAAATAATAAACTATCCATTCCATCCATTCAGCATGTGTATAACATGGTAACACTCGATAAGAAGATGTAGTTTGGACATTAAAGCTCACATAGAGTGGTCCTATCGCACATATATGTGCGTTATGGAGGTCTACTTACATACATTAACTTGTCGTTATGGTCAAAAACCTCCTAGTTGCCGGAAACAAAGCCGATACAAATCTCTCCTCACTGAAGCTCTCGTCAGCCACGCTGTTTCAGACTGAAATCTCACCCCCAGAAGACAGAACTGTGTTGTGATTGGCCAGCCAACGACAGCTTTCCCTACTGTCTTGTGATTGGCCAATACTCGGAAGCTCTCAGAAGCGCAGCTCCCCCCTCTGGAACGGTGGATGCATTGCTACTCTAAACACAATGTATTGTTATGCCCCTCGTAGTTTCCATCCGTTTTCTTTTTGGTATTGTGTATCCGTCATGTCTTTGCTTGTTTTGTTTTTGTGTGTTTTATAATTGTTTCTGGTTTCTAGTATTTTCTAGTATAACTTTTGTTTTTTCTAATTCACTAAAGTGGCACCACCTTGTCAAACAAGGCAGCAGTAGAGCAGCATCTCCTGTATAATCTGTGAGCTAAAATTGATGATTTTCTCTATGGGATTTGGTGCAGGAAAAACTAAAAAAACATGCTACAATCCCATCAATACCATTGATCATCAAGTAACAACTGATAGTTGTATTTAGTTTGGACATAAAATTCTATTTATTGTGACATCCCTATTGGAGATTTCATAGTTTCCCTATCTGACACAACTAAATAATGTCAGGTGTAAACTGAGTGAAAGCTTGTAGTCAGATTATATTTAAAGAAGCAAAATCTGTCAGAAATTGTTGTTATTTTGAGATTTACAAGGAAAAAGTCGTCCCTAATGTGACCTGGGGACAAATAACAGTCACCAAACCCCCCCGTGTTCACACACCTGAGGTTTTCTCCAGCCTGAAAGTGGCTAACAGTTTGGATTATTTCTTTCTTTCCAGGTGTGTGTGTGTGTGTGCCCACGTGTGTGTGTGTGGTTAGAGGTCCTTTCCTGTCACTTCAATGTTCTTTACCTGCTGGAGGAGATGATGATCGCTCCCCTGTGCTCTGCTCTGAGGCTGCGGCGTGACAGGATCTAACAGAGCTGATAAACACAGACGCCCCACAACCTGCGCTGGCCTCGGCCCTGACAGTGACTGAACTGGCCTCAAATCGCCTTTGACAGGGAGCAGTGTCAACACACCTACGACACACACACACACACACGCACACACAACCCTGGATTGTGACCGCATACACACACAAACAGAAACACACACTCGCACACAGCTTATACCAGTTGTTCCCATAGACTGCATCAGGAGCCAAAGATCAGTTTTGTTCAATTAGTAGTTTACCCAATATTTAGTAGTGTACAGGGTTATTATTATTGACAAAAAGTTAATAATATTAAAATTTTTAAGCACATTTACACTGCGTAACTGTGTTATTGCGCCACTATGCAACTTGATTGTGATTTGTTTTTGTCCTTAAGAAGCTATCGTGTGATGATGTAAGCGTACACCTGTCAAGTTAGCTTGCAAAAGAATGTGCAAACAATACGTTGGGAAACTCGTTGTACATCATATTTTAATCTGTTTACATGTTTTACATGTTTTTCCCATCAGCAGCTCAGTTACTGGGCTGCCTGTAATTCAGACCCGTGGGTGGTTTCCACCTTGACCCGGGGGTACGAATTGCAGTTCCGACGCCGGCCCCTAGCCTTCGGCCGGGTCAATATGACTGTCGTCAGCGACCCGGCGAAGGCCTTAGCCCTAAGTCAGGAGTTGTCTGCCCTCCTGGCCAAGGGCGTAATCGAACCAGTGGACCCTCTGCTACGTCCCGGGGGGTTCTACTCGAGGTACTTTGTTGTGGCAAAGACAGATGGCGGATTCCGTCCCATTCTCGACCTGAGGGGACTCAACAGGTTCCTGAAGGTTCTGCCTTTTCATATGCTGACTGTGTCAGACACGCTTCGTGTGGTTGCCAGGGGAAAGTGGTTCACCACTGTCGACCTGAGGGACGCATACTTCCATGTCCCAATTGCATTGCACCACCGGCACTTCCTCAGGTTTGCCTTCCGCGGACAGCATTTTCAGTTCAGGGTACTTCCCTTTGGTCTCTCCCTTTCCCCGAGAGTTTTCACCAGGGTTGTAGCAGCAGCTCTGGCACCCCTGCAGAAGCAGGGCATGAAGGTCCTGCCGTATTTGGACGACTGGCTGGTATGCGCACCGTCCCGACCCCAGGTGGCCCAGGATACAGCCCGGCTAATTATGCACGTGGGCCGGCTGGGCCTGAACGTGAATTTTCAAAAAAGCGGCCTGGACCCATCCCAACGGGTCATATACTTGGGGATGGGTCGACTCGGTAGCCATGATGGCCTCTCTGGCACCTCGGCGTGTGGACGATATCCTCCTCCGCCTTCCCCTCTTCAGGGTTGGCAGGATGGTGCCGTTTATTCAGTTCCTCCGGCTCTTGGGAAAGCTGACCGCTGCTTCGTCTGTCGTTCCCTTGGGCTTGCTGTCTCTGCGCCCTCTTCAAATGTGGCTGAACAACCTCCACTTGGACCCCAAGTGGCACGGTTACCGGAAGGTCAGGGTGTCTTGGCGGTGCCTCCTCTCTCTGTCCCCATGGGGACAGAGGGAGTTTCTGTCCATGGGTCCATGAGTTTGCGAGCAGTCTTCATTCCGGGGGGACAGAACCAGGTCGCAGATTTTCTGTCGTGACAAAAGCTCCCACCGGGGGAGTGGCAGCTCCACCCGGAGGTGGTGGAGATGATATGGGGTCTTTTTGGCAGTGCGGAAGTGGACCTCTTCGCCTCGGCGGAGTCGGCACATTGCCCCATCTGGTTCTCCTGGATGGAGGTGACCAGCCCCCTCGGCCAGGACGCTTTGGCTCACGATTGGCCGCAGAGACCTCTGTATGCTTTCCCGCCACTGCCCCTGATTCTTCCTACGCTCCAGCGGGTGCTTTTGCAGGGCCACAGACTCCTTCTGGTGGCCCCCTTTTGGCCAGGGAGACTCTGGTTTCCACTGCTGCGCAGCCTCTGCTGCAGCTCCCCATGGCGCCTCCCCTGCAGGAAGGACCTCCTTTCGCAGCGGTGGGGTCAGGTTTGGCATCCGGATCCCGGTCGCCTCCAGCTCTGGGTTTGGCCGCTTCAGGGCCCGACCCTCTACTGAGGGAATGTACTGCGGGAGTCAGGGGTACTATTCTGAACGCCAGGGCCCCATCTACCCGGGTTCAGTATGAAAACAGGTGGAAGCTGTTCTCTGACTGGTGCAGGGATAAGACAGAAGACCCAGTGCGTTGCTCTGTGGCGACTGTTCTTGAGTTTCTGCAGTCTCTGCTGGATCGTGGTCGTTCTCATTCCACTTTGAGAGTCTATACAGCTACTATTTCTTCCAGACATGAAATGGTCGAGGGTTCTACAGTAGGGTGCCACAGATTGGTGTCCCTCTTCCTTAAAGGGACACTGAGGCTGCGTCCTCCAAGGACCCTGAGGGCTCCAGCATGGGACTTGCCCCTGGTGCTGGAGGCCATGCAAGTGGAGCTGACCCAAGTGGAGCTGAAATGGCTTTCTATGAAGGCTGCTTTTCTGCTCGCCATTACCTCCGCGAAGAGGGTCGGGGAGTTACATGCCCTGTCAGTGGCTGATACCTGCCTGCGATGGAACCCTGATGGCTCAGGTGTGGTCCTGTGGCCGAATGTGGCGTTCCTGCCCAAGGTGCTTTCACGTACGCATCTCAACCAGCCTATTCAGCTCGCACGCTTTGGCTCCCTGTCTGAGGAGGGTAGGTCGGAGCTGCTATGCCCGGTCCGGGCACTAGAAGCTTATGTCGGAGCAGCTATTTGTGTGTCATAGTGGCCCTAACAGAGGTTGTGCACTTTCCAAACAGAGGCTGTCCCACTGGGTTGTCGATGCCATCATGCAAGCCTATAAGGCCAGTGGCTGCCCCCCGCCATCCGGGGTGAGGTGCCACTCCACCAGAAGTGTCTCTACATCATGGGCGGCGCTGAGAGGGGTGCCCTTGGAGTCAATCTGTGCTGCGGCATCATGGACGTCGCCTGGCACATTTGCACGGTTTTATCGTGTCAACGTCGCTGCTCCCCATCCGATGGATGTGATCCTACGTCCGAGCTCTACTGTCTCTGATGAGTGAGGTGGGTGTCGGATTCTTTGTGACCTTGTTGGTATAAGTCATCCAGTGCTTTAAGCACCGCCTCTGGCGGTCAGTAAGGATGAAATAGAACGAAGGTTACGAATGTAACTACGGTTCTATGAATCCTGGATGACCGCCAGAGCGTCCAGTCACTCAGAATCCTTGTGTTCTCGCGAGAAGATTCTGGGAACTGAGCCTCCGATGACACCGGAAGTTATAGCCTTCCCGGTGTCACGGGGAGGGTCACAAGTGACTATGTTGATATTAGGTACTCGAAATGCGCATGCGCGAGGTGGAGATATCCAGTGCTTTAAGCACCGCCTCTGGCGGTCATCCAGGATTCATAGAACCGTAGTTACATTCGTAACTTTCGATTATCTACCAAAAACTAATATTACGTATTAGGGAAAAAGCCGTAAAACAGTGAAAAATGTTGTGTTTCTTGTAAATGTCTGGATTATGTACTAAAAACGAATATTACGTAATTACGGAAAAAGCCATAAAGCGGTGAAAAATTGTATATTTCTTGTAAATGTCTAGATTATCTACTAAAAACTATTACGTATTACGTAATAACCCGTAAAAGAAAACTGTTATATCGCGTGGAAATGTCTGGATTATCTACTAAAAACTAATGTTACATATTACAGACAAAGCTGTAAAACAGTGAAATATTTTATATTTCTCCTAAATGTCTGGTTTACCTACTCAAACTAATATTACGTATTATGGGAAAAAGCCGTGAAATAGTTTAAATTCTTATATTTTCTGAAAAAAGTCTGGTTTACCCACGCAAACTAATATTATGTATTACGCAAAATTGTGTCCCCATATAAAAGGTTTGGGTAACATTAGTACATATAATACACCATTTAATCAAAACCTTTCCATATTAGATGGTATTGGATCTGAGCAGGTCTTACTTCAGAACCTGGTCTTTCTCGTCCAAAGCAACATCACAGCCAAGATGGCCGCCACATGTGTCCTGTAGGGACTTTGATACACTTTTAATCCCTCATGTTCCTCATACGTGGCTTTACAACAAAACTTTGCCTTTTTTTTTTTTTTTTTATCACTCCTACGCTTTTATACCATGCCGTTAAAGAAGTTTCTCCTCTGAAGTCTGCTTTACATCGAAGCCTGGGGAGTCTGCGTTTTTAATTTTAATTATTTTTGTGATTTCTCTGCGCTCTGGCGTCAGTGGGGACCCTGTGCCATTCGTTTTAATGTGGCGCAAGAGTTTGAGATCAAGAGGCGAACCTGAGCCGGGTGAACACGAGCCCCATGGAACCTTCTCAGCCACTTTAATGGAACGGTTTCCCCGCTGAGGAACCAAGACACATTTATCTTCAATGAAGGGATGTGAGGACAGACTTCAGAAAAGATGTAAAGGCATACAAACGAGGGCTACCACACATGTCGGAAAAATCTAATTCTAACTCGATTTTTACGCGACACGTGATAATCACTCATGCATACGTGTGATATTATTCATATTAGTCTCACTTTTAGCCACACAAGATTGATCAGTCATTGCAAATCTAGTCTGTGATGACTTTGCTTGGGTCAAAATATCGATTATTATTGGTTATATATTGTTGTCCTTCATCATGCAAATATCCCTGCCAGTCCTTGCCAATTTTATTCGCCGGGTGTCGCTACTTCACGTCTCCTCACGGTGGCGCTGCTCAAATGAATGAGTGAGGGGGAAACTTGGGCGGAATTTTCCCGGCTGAAGAAGAGGGCGATTACGGCGGGATAATGCAATATATTGATTATTACAGAATCGTTGTAACGTGGTGAACCCTTTGATTTAAAACCCTATACGCGATACACACCATATATACACTCCATAGGTGGCGCTGTATCGCTCTATAAGCTAGCATGCGTTGAATCAGTTTCCTGTTGACCTTTTTATGTCACAGACAAACAAACATAGGACGGCGAAATGGATCGTGTTGTGGTTCTATAAGTTTTATACCTGCTATAAATGATGATCTGGGTCTTCCAAGAGCTTCTTGAAGATGGATAGGGACGCCCCTGTTCAGGTAGCCCTCGGTAATGTTGCGGAGATTTGATTATTTGGTGAGTCGACCAAGGATGGAGTTTTCTGGAGTCAGAGATGAGTTAAGTTGAAAAGCTTTATTGGAAGCAGCTCAAATCTGAGGAGAACTGAGACAATGCCGAACATAAACAAGTATGTTAACAGTTGGGCATACCTTGGGTCAGGCTCAGCAAGAGACGAATTCTGTAGACAACAGACTGGAGCCAGCGCTATACAGAGGTCGCTGTGATTGCAACAGTTGCGGCAGGCGCCGTCCTGAATTGTTTAGGCTTGTGCTCAGGAATGGGAGCTGATAACTTTAGAGAAGGCCGAATAATGTTTTTCCCTTTCAGGTAGGTCATTCCACCAGCGTGGAACGACACATGAAAAGAGTCTGGATTGTCTTGTGTGGTGTGTTATGGCACCGCCAGACGACAACCCTTCGATGAACGGAGTAGTCGAGGGCTAACATAAGCCAAGATAGGCCGAGAGGGCATTCAAACTGGATTTAAGGTCAAATATTACCCTGTAATTACTTCAGTCAGATGGTCTGATGCTCTTCTAGGCTTCCTTAATAGAAATCAACAGGTTTTTAAGACTCAGATTTGATTGACCGCTCCTCGCACTGCCGCTTTGAGAGAATACTTGAGGTGGAAGCGAGTCCAAAGGTCCACGAATGTGACTCAGCCCACCGTTCAAATTGAATGAGCAGCGACTCAGTTGAAGCCTTTGCTGGACACGAACCAGTGCTGCAAACAAAGAGTCGTGCAGAAAGGAACAATTATAATATTGGAAGATCGGGACGATGAGAAAGGTTAGCATGGGAGGAGGACAAACGAGAAAAATAAGAGACATGGACAGAGTGAAGGAACAGCCAAAAGGAGTAAAGTAAAAACAGCAGAGGACGCAGACAAAGACGTGATTGTAAAAGACAGGGAGACAAAAACGAGCTGTGTAGCTGGTCAGTAGTTCAAGTTTCTTTGTTGTGAGTCACGGGATTCTTGTTCCAGTTGGAGCGGCCGTTAATATTCCACGACTATAACTATCACAGAGAAAATGTCTCCCTGATGTGAAACGTGTCTAATGTGTTTAGGCTGAACAAGTGCATCGGCCGCCTGTCCTCGCTCTCTCTGCGTGATGTATAAGATATTCTGGTTTCTGCCCAAACAAACCACTGTGGTCAGAAAGTGACTAACCCTACGACCCAGATTCACGGATCCAGCCCCAAAATAGGAGCAAAACAACAACTGACTTTCAAGAAATACAAGCAGAAATGTCTTCTTACCTTTGCTGTTTATCAAAACAAGTTATTTCCACCGGAACAAAACCGCTTCTAATGAAGAACTACACTTTCCAGCATGCTTTTGGGACTATTCCCGGTCTGATTGATCATTAGAGAGCGACATTAGATCGTGAGAGAAAGGCGAATGTCCGCACAAATGCGTCATATGCATTTATGTCCTTTTGACTCGCCAATGAAGTGATTCTCACACATTTGGAGACCGGGGTCTGATTCTACCGGTTTAGAGGTTTAAAATGAGCTGTCAATCACCCTAATTGCCCAAGGTAAGCCAGAGCTATGACGATGCGTAACTGAAGACGCTGCAGAGTCACAGAGTTGTTATTACGTACCACACAGGAAGCATCGATTTACAGCGAGTTATCACCTTTTTTTTTTTCAAGTTCTTTTTAGATCTGTAGTATAAAAAAAACAAATAAAAAGATATTAATAAAATTAAATGGGTTTTTAATCATTTGGTACATAAGAAATGTCAAATGGCACAGATGGTGCCAAACTGTGCCAACAGAGAGAACGCCCAGACATCTCTTTTACTAAAACCTCTGTAATTTCACTCTGCTTCACTTCAGCAGCATCAGACTTTGCACAGCTCATGTCCACATGTTGTTACATGACCTTCATGTGTTTTTAAGCTCCTACTGCATATTTTAAAGGTGATATTTGCTTTAAAATATAATATTTTTTAGGCGAGAGAAAACAATCCTTCAGTTATGCTGTGTTCCATGTACATTTACTCTGACACAGTGGCATCTACAGTGAAACGTACACCTCTGGTGGAATCTCACAAAAAGAGGGTCCGGGAAGAAGAGGTTAATTTTATGATGAAAAGGCCTCAGTAATGTTAATATTTAGACTAAAAATGATCTTAGGGCGTTATACACCACCAGAATCTTGACTTACGTTGGTAACCTCTATGGACAAAATACGAAAGTGAAGACAAGAAGTATTATGAAGTGTGCAATAATGATCTATTAATAATCTTTTTCCACTCTATCTTGTGAAAAAAAAAACCTAGATTCTCAATCAAAATGACCTTTGATAACCATCAAACAAAACAATGAATTCCCTCCGAGAGCAAATTACACTAATAAATATGAACATAACTATATCTGCGTTTGGCAAATTATCAAATAACAGATTCACTTTTAACCTAATGAATGTTTATTCTCCTGCCTCTCCCGTTTTTTTTATGGAAAACCCCAGTTTCCATTTCTGAGATATGAGACGCAGTTGGATCGATTCCCAGTTTGTCGTTCTGCTGCGTTCGCACCTCCTCGTGGTTACAGTTTTTTTTTTGTGTGTGTTGTTTTTCTTGCCCCAGAACCGTGGCCTCCTTCGGCTTTCACACACCCCCCGCTGCGCTGCACCGACTGCAGAGCTCCACATGCATTTTCTGCTACATGTTACTATTATTATTTAATGTTTGTTCAGTTCAGAGTTCAACTCTGAAAATGCTGTAACACACACACACACACACACACGGAATATAACTGTCTTCATTAATGGATCGGTGTTTGTGCCAGGACTTCACACATACGAGGAAATTAAACTCCAGATTAAGGAAATATTTGCTTTTATAAACAGCATTTTGTAACTTAATATTTGATTTAATGACCACCGTCAGCCAATACTGTGTCATTGCTGCCAAAATTGCTATAAGACGGTTATAATATGCGGCTAAATTATCTTAATTTACAGAATAATCTGGTCCCGGATATAAACGAAATATCATTATTTTGGCAATTTCAGAAATTTGATTTTATGACCACTGTAATTTAATGGTGCATTATGTAATAAATCTAAAGCAACTGGCCTTTAGATTTATTACATAATAAATCCTATAGGATAAAATCCTCCTAATATGTCACAGAGACTCAGGAATAATGTTCATATAACAAACTGAACTCACCAACAACAACAGTACAGACAAAATATTTGCATAAACATTTTTTTTTTATGCAAATCATGTTTATGTTTTTAAATCATGTTCAGTCAGTAGAGTCTCAGCTGCCGAGCAACCACGGGTTGCCAGTTGCCGTCAGAGGACCAAACCTAAAATACCCTCGGTATTTTGAATTTGAATGAAGTAACCGTTTTTGGCCACATTCTTACATATGGCACCTGTAATACATCATACAGTTAGACCGATTTACTGAATCAGTTAAAAACTGTTTGGAATAAGCAGTTTAAAGTTAAATTGCGGTCGTGTATCTTCTTAACCTTTTATGTAATTCGTGTTTTCCCAGTGCATCCTAGACCAAAACTAACATCAATTAAAAACGTACGTTCACCACTCAGTGTGTATTTAAATGCAATAAGTGTGTATTTTTTTTACAGTGTACTTTGGACGCCCATCCCTGCCAGACTGGTAACGTCGCCGCAGTCTGCGTACACGCATGAAATGACAGCGTGGGCACGCGTACAGTATTTGTGCACTTGTGTGTAAAGTTGAAAGCAGCACTTATGGCACAATAATGAACTTGGACTCTTCTCTCTGTCGCAGTTCCTCCCCCCCCTCCCCTCCCTGCCTCACTCCCTCACTCCCTCCCCCACATTAATCACTAGCAGCGTTTGTCTTTCTAACTCTTGGATGAACCACCCTCTGAAAATATGGTCAGAAAAGTCTCCCAACAACTTTTTTTGCTTTCCCAGACTGGCAGATGCTGACCAGTTGGAGCAAGAAAAACAGAAAAACAAACACGATATCCATCCCCCCCTCATTGCTCGCTCCACAAATAAGCAGAAAACGTTTAAATCCTTGGTCTTGCCGTGGCAGTGATCCACATGGCTGCTCAGGCGAGTGGTGAAAGTTGACGGTGACGGCATTGATGCCTCCAAGTGCCCCGGGGGGGGTAAAGCCGTCCACATCAGCAAGGGAAGCTCCTAACCGATGGCTTCCATGGTGTCAGAACACGTTAGCAGCGTGCATGCTGAAACATTATGCCCTCCAACTCAAGTGGCCAAATCAAGTGGTTTGTCAAAGATGGCAGACGGAAGGAAGTTGCACTTTAAGGTTTAAGGTTTGTCCGCAGTGAAAAGAAGAGGCTCAAGGCACAAATAAAAATAAAAATGTCTGGAGTAAACCGTGCAGAACTCAAACTATGGAGACTCGGGGTTCCTACACCTCAGTGGACATCCAATTCAAGGACTTTTCAAGAACTTTCCAGCACCATTGCCCTCAAATTCAAGGACCAAAATGTGCCGACAGCTGAAGATAGGATTGTCCTTGGGATCTTGGTCAAAGTCAGTCTTTGAAAGTTTCTTTGGTAAAACAGAGATCTTGGAATGTCCATTTCCCAGGCATCACATCATTTGCTCTCTCTTGCTTAAAGTTACTCTAAAGTTAAAGCTCTTTCAATGACCCATGTGCATTTAGGGCAATTAGAAATATCTAATATGGGCCTTAAAAACTATCTTAAATTAACAAACTGTCAAGCATTTCAAGGACCCGTGGAGGAAAACCTCCACTATTCTGGCTATTCTTATTCTTGGTTACCCCAAAAGAGGAATCTTTCTATTCATCTTTCTATACAATCGGATAGACTTACAACCAATCAGACAGATGAACAACAGAAAACTCCCTGAAAACTTTCAGTAAGTCAACGTAACCTAAATCACACGATACACCAGTGTCTGCAAATGTGCTCGTAGATGCTACGTGGTCGTCTGCATGCAGTCCAAATGTCGACTGATAAAACAAATCGTCAAAACAGAATGGAATATGGATTATCAGGGCTTGGACGTTGCACAACTCTCCGCACGGGGAGTTCTTAAGGTCTCCAATAACCAGGTTCTGCAAAGCGAGATTGTGCTAGTTTGAAACGTCATCCGAGAACCAGGTGCTAGCTAAATATACAGACTCTGCCCGTGAATATACTCAATCTGTAGGTGCAGGACAAGACTTTAGGGACATAAGTCTTTGGGTTTGTACGACTCAGTTATGACTGAGTAGGCCGTGGTGGCTCGCACATCTGTTTGGACAGCTAAACAGGCGAAAACACACGGTCAGAAATGCGTCAGCTGTCAAGATAAAGCGGAAAGCGTTTGCTATTTGAGCTTCAGATGTCGTCGCTTAACTGCAGCCTCATTCGTGCGTCTTACTCGACAGACTGTAAACCGCAGAAAACTTAAGTCCTGGCCTAGATATCTGCTGTCTACTCAGGGACCCTCAAAATAGTAGCCCTAGCCCCCAGAGGCTAATTCATCACCAGGACGATATACAGTAGATATAGATATAGATATAGCGGATGGTTTCCAGGATTGGGTGCTAGCTAAGCTTTGAGTAAGCCATAGCAGCATATCATCCAAGTGAAAAAATAACAGCTCTGGAGAAGTCCGTCTTCTGATTTACGATCGCTAGTGTCCAAAATTAATCAGAAGGTGTCGCGAAGGGACGCGTAGCATCTTTATTAAGCTGTTTAAGACATTTAACCGAACAACCAATGTGGTCTACTTTGAAACGCTTCAGTACTCTGATCATATTGTGGAAGGATTTTGAATAAGACCCAATTTAAATTTTGGATTCACAAGCTACCTTAACATGGCCATGTTGACAGCGAGATGTCATCTGCATAAATGAGGACCTAATCGTGCCAAGAGCAAATCTGTGCATAATCTAACATTTTTGACTATTTTTCTGCCATTTCTGTCACACTTAATGTTATTTTATATTGACGAAAAATACATTACCAAGAGATATATGTTTGATAAGTGAAATTAACCCGCAGTATATACGCATAAATCTTAAGTAAAAGGCTTTGGCGACCCCCTAAAAATCCCCCCGTGCCTCATTTGTGGGTTCCAACCCCAGTCTCTGGGAATAACTGGTGTCAGGCCACTTCCCAGTACCTACATCTTTCACTTAACCTTACATTTGTGCGTTCATTTCATGTATATACGCTCAATTAATCCCACTCCGCCTATTTTGGTGCCGTCACCTGCCGTATGTATCTCTATTTCTGGCTTCCTCTTCACCAATTCTTCCCATTCTGCTCATTTTTAGCGCTCTCTCTCTCTCTTCACCCCTCTATCTATCTGTTTTCAGTCTTCCTTGCTACCCCTCTGTCATCCATTGTTCCGGCTGGGAGCGACGCCAACCCGGCTGAGCCTGGCATCTCACATGGCCCCGCCAGTCTGGGCTCTAACGGAGAGGCAGAAAGGACCTTGGCTAAATTGGCACATGCATCACAGGGTATGGGAAATGGCTTCACCGGTGCCAAATACTCTATTCCTTTAATACATTTAATTCATCTGAGAGAGGAGGGGTGGCCCGGGAGGGGACCGCGAGAAAGCGAGGGAGATAATTATAGAAAGATAAGCTCTCAGATCAACAATCACAGGACCCTTTAATGATTTTCTAAGAACCTTATTAAGATTGTGTCCTAGCAACTGTTGAGTTCTGTTCATGTTGCTAAACAAGTTCCAAACACGCTGCATCATACATTTCCCAGTACGCGACTCCGTAGCACATCTACGTAGCCCCTGCCCTAATTTACCTAATGATTGATTGGATGATATTACTTGATTGTTGGGCCTGTGTGGAATTGGCCGTTCAAGGATATCTTTCAAATGAATTATTAATAAAGGTAGCTTTATTCTTTAGAAGTTTATAGGTTTTCTTTTCATTTCTGTTGCTGTAGATTATGTCTATTTTCACCCAACATTAACCGAATGTGAAGAAGGTACAGTAAATGTCTTGTACCTGGAACAATAACTTTATATACAGTATATATATGTTTTTTCGGATTGAAATACTGAATCTACTAATTCAAGCAGGACCAAAATGAAGCGTTACCATACGTTTTGCCATCAAACAAACCATGAATAACAATAATAATATAACAATAATGATAACTGACCTTGGAACTAACCCTGTTAAGCCCCTTGCAGGACTCAGCCACCAATAATTTGTTATCTCAGGGTATAGCAAATGTAGACCACACGCTGAAAGCTTCATGTAAAATGATAACAGTGTTTGTTACCAAAGTTGTGCTTCCTGTTGTCAGTAGGTGGCGCAGTTACTGGCTTTGCAGGTTAGCATTGTTGCCCGATTTTCCCAAAAACAAAGATACACAGGGTGGAGGCCTTCTGCATGCTAACTTGGTATAACCCGCATACAGATCGATGGAAGGTGATGGCGGCGTCCGTCTGGGCGGAAGTTTGCATGCTGCATGGCTAGTGGGAACACAAAATGTGAACATTGGTTTTTTGACTGTAATTCCCGCACAATTTATCGGATCATCCTAGTACTTGGTCAGATCTTAATTTCCTTCATTCCTAACGTGCGAACCCAGTTTGGTAAGTTCTCGTGCGCGGTAAGGTCTTCAAGTAAGTGGAAAGAAAAAGATGAACGATGAAGAGCTGCTACAGTAAGGCCCAGTCGGTGTCAAACATGCTTTTTCTGGTGTAATTTTACAACTTTTTATTTTCATATCCCTAAAAAAATTGCTTTGATTAAAGAGGCCCGAAAAGAAAGAACAACACTTATAAAAGTCGAGAGCGAGAGGAGAGAGCACAGTATGTCACGTCTGGTAATGTGTCAACTCTGGCCAACGCCTCCCCACTTACCCCCAGACCACATACCAGTCTGGCAACGCCGTCTGCGCCGAGCGGCCAACGCTACTGCGTTAAGAACCATCCAAACGCCGCATGTGTGTGTGTGTGTGTGTGTGTGTGTGTGAGTGTGAGTGTGTGTCTGCGTGTGCGTGAGTGACATTTAGACTACGCCGCTGCCATTTATGTTGGCATCGCTGCGGATACCGCAGAGGCACGGCGCTTGAGCCAAGCGTTGCTGATGACTCTCTTTATTCATTGCAGTATGCAAGGGTGGGTATATAAAAAAAAAAAAAAAATCACACAGACACAAACACGCATACACACCACAGCGTGCAGCGATTAAGAATAGCCAACTGGCACAGATGGCTGTAAAAATATATTTGGAGCCACAATCCTTGAGGACACTGTAAGGAAAACTACCCAAGTAAGAAACTCACAGCAGCGGCAATTAATAACCAGTATATTATTATTATTATTAGAGTTTGGTTTCCTCAAAGTTTCTCAGCCTTCTATTTAAAATAAATAAATAACTACGCTCCCTGAGTGCATTTTAGCGCGTTGGGGAAAGAGATTGTTGTTCATTTGTGGGCCATTCGTCATCATCAGGTAATTCTTAAGTCATCAATCAACCCCGACGTTGTTTATATAACATTTACAGGTACTGCAAATTAAAAAAAAAGAAAGTCTTATAAAGATTATTAGATTAAAAACTTTGATTTAATGATTTATTGAACAGTACTTTATGTGTGTGTGTGTGTGTGTGTGTGTGTGTGTGTGTGTGTGTGTGTGTGTGTGTGCAGTGCCACAGGGCACCTTAACACGCCGGCTAAATTCAAAGTGAAACAATAATTCCACTCGACTTCTGTTTCCGTCGTATTGAGAATTATAATTTTAGGGCCAGTGAGTTTTGACCCCCCCAAGGCACGACTGTACACTACACTTCCTCCATGAGCTCAGTGTGTGTGTGTGTGTGTGTGTGTGTGTGTGTGTGTGTGTGTGTGTGTGTGTGTGTGTGTGAAGGCCAGAGAGACCCCAGGTTAAATCATCGCTGTCCCAGTGGTGATTTTAAACAGCTGTGTCCCTTACTTCCTCTGCGCCTGGAGACACACACACAACACAACACAACACAACACAACACAACACAACACAACACAACACAACACACATGTACATTTACAAAAAGTCAACTGACAGACATGATTATCACCTGTGTGACATGATACAAACCAGAGTTCACTGAGGATTTCTCATCCGTTTTAATGTCCAAATTGCATTAAAAGATGCATTTAAATTGCTCTGTTGCATACATTTCCCAGAGTGCAAAGGGAAATTATGTTTTATTTGAAATTGGGACTACCATATAAAGTTCTATAAAAGCCCGTGTCCATGTCTCGAGGTGTCCTGTCCTGTCTCTTTTGCTATTGCGGTCAATGGGAAAATTGCTTTTGGGCTCCATGGGGTTTTCTGTTGCAGTACCCACAGTGGCCACCATGTAAAATTGTCTTCAAGGCAGAGGGGGGGCGGTGCTCTATCCAGTTCATATTACACATCCATGCCTGGCAAAAGACTGACGGTGTTGCCCTGCTCCAACACACCTGATTCAAATGGTCATGTCGTCATCAAGCTCTCCAGAAGAAGCCTGATAATGAGCTGTTCATCTGAATCAGGTGTTTTAGTTGGAGCAGAGCAGTGTGTTCCCTGAGGACCAGCATTGGAGAATCACTGATCAACTTATGGTGTCTGACTAACTTTTTCCCTAGACACGGTTCTTGGACTTTTCAAGAACTTTAGAAAGGGACCACTTCCCTCAAATTCAAGGACTAACCCCGGATTTCCGCTGGACGCGTTACAGCCGCTGCGCGTCTAGTGGAAATCCAGGGTCAGTGTGACAAGTGTTGGTCAGATGAACTTTGGCACTTAAGGGAAAGTGCTTTCCTTGGATTTTCTGTATGAAACCTTTGGCACTCCATGGCCGTAAACCACAAATGCTTACGACACAAACATACAGTACAGTGTTCCACCCAAAACATGACCAGTATTCAAATGTTAGCGTGATATGGTTGAGTTTTGTAGCCTGGCAAAAGACTGAGGGTGTTGCCCTGCTCCAACACACCTGATTCAAATGGTCATCTCGTCATCTCGTCCTCCAGAAGAAGTCTGATAATGAGCTGTTCATCTGAATCTGGTGTTTTAGTTGGAGCAGAGCAGTGTGTTGCCTGAGGACCAGCGTTGGGGAATCACTGATCAACTTATGGTGTCTGACTATCTTTTTCCCTGGACACGGTTCTTGGACTTTTCAAGAACTTTAGAAAGGGACCACTTCCCTCAAATTCAAGGACTAACCCTGGATTTCTGCTGGACGCGTTACAGCCGCTGCGCGTCCAGTGGAAATCCAGGGTCAGTGTGACAAGTGTTGGTAAGATGAACTTTGGCACTTAAGAGAAAGTGCTTTTCTTGGATTTTCTGTATGAAACCTTTGGCACTCCATGGCAGTAAACCACAAATGCTTACGACACAACATACAGTACAGTGTTCCATCCAAAACATGAGCAGTATTCAAATGTTAGCGTGATATGGTTGAGTTTTGTAGCCTGGCAAAAGACTGAGGGTGTTGCCCTGCTCCAACACACCTGATTCAAATGGTCATCTCGTCATCTCGTCCTCCAGAAGAAGTCTGATAATGAGCTGTTCATCTGAATCAGGTGTTTTAGTTGGAGCAGAGCAGTGTGTTCCCTGAGGACCAGCATTGGGGAAACACTGATCAAATTTACCCTGGACACGGTTCTTGGACTTTTCAAGAACTTTAGAAAGGGACCACTTCCCTCAAATTCAAGGAGTGAATGGGAGTGCTACTTGTTTGCTTTGTCCTTTTTGGGATCTTGCTCAAAGTCTTTTGTTAATTTGTTTTTTGGTGAGACAAAGATCTGGGAATTTGCATTTCCTAGGCACCAGGTTGTCCACGCTTATCGCATCAACAGCAGAGAGCCGATGGACAGTGTCTAAGACACCGTTTGTGATTACGACTATGTGTTTGTTTGGTGCAGGCCTTTTCTACGTACATCTAGCAGTTGGACATGCTCTACCTTAAACTTCCTACTCCTAACTTTGCAATTATGCCCTCCGAGTACGACTGGAATGCACGTATATCCTATATCATATCAACAGTATATACAGTACACCCTCATTCTTAGACACACAGAGTTTTATCTTTACCACTGTGAGCCTTCGATGTACTGTTCCTGCATATGTTTCACATTGTGGATTCACCCTCAGCTCAGAGAGAGAGCGAGAGAGCGAGAGCTGGTAAAAAAAAAAAAGAGACTGACAAGGCTGGTAAAAAATCTTTATGGATTGTTTTATGGTCCACCGAGCCACCGATGCGGCGCCCCACTGGGATTTGTCCTGGCAGTCCCAGTGGCCGGTCGAGACTGCGGAGAGGAGGAAGCTCCAGGACTTGAGAGGCATTTTTCCACCAGCAGCGAATCCCCCCCCACCCCCCCCCCCCCCCCCAAGTCCACTGCAGCAACAAACTCTGGCAACACAGCTAATTGTCAGGCGGCGCGCCTGTTTTTTCTGCTGAGTCGCGAGGACGTCGGGAACGCCGGTGGCCTGCGCGGCGGCTGCCTTTTCAAAGAGTTCAGGAGGCAAATGTCCTCGAGTGTTGTAAAAGTCGCTGAATTATATATATATATATATTTTTTGGGGTGGAAATATTTACAGAATTAAGCCTCGTAAAGAAATATATGGCTGTAGTTTAATTTGTCCAGTTTGTTGCCCAGTCATTGGTTTTTATGGCGTGTAAATGGCTGATTTCTGAAAAAAGGGTGGAATATAGAGAATATATCAGAGGAAATGAGTGGCAGAGTGGAAGCATTAGAGCGCGGTGCTTGGTAAAAAAAAAAAAAGTGTTTTATTTTGGATTTATCTTGCAAAATTGAACAAAAATCACTTGCACTTGAGTTTTTCCACTCAAAAAAACAGGACGAGGCATCAACAAACCATTATATATACTGTAGATGCTGCAGTAGTCGCTCCGTATGTGTGTGTGTTGTGAGTGTGTGTTGTGAGTGTGTAGACCTTATCTCTGTATCTGTGTGTGTGTGTGTGTGTGTTTGGTCCAGACAGGAGACCCTGTGTATGATCTGGGGCCAGGCAGGGTCTCGCTGTGGTTAGTCAGGTCATGGCAAGCCAAGTTATTGCCTAATTAGATTAGTGCACACATCCTGCTTAGAGGCTACACAAACACACACACACACACACACACACACACACAGACGAAGAGAGCGAGGGCTGCTGACCCTCTAAAGGTCCTGACCATTGTTGAGCTCAGGAACATCTGCAGCACACACACACACACACACACACAGATATAGACATATATCGACAGCGTAATAACGTTTCCCGTCAATGCAACAAAGGAGAACAGTGGGTATGAACTCGCCTTGATCCTTTGAAGCATTTATTCACTCGCTCAGTTCAACAATTGCGCTCGTTCATGTCTTATAACAAAGGGAAGTTGTGTTTGACGCGATTTCAGTCCACACAGGTCGCCGGTTTGCATCCAGATCAGTTACGGTCGGCTTTGTTTGAATCTAAAGCTGCGTTTTCTTTACTTTGATAAAGACGAGTTGTTGTAGTAGAACTGAAGGGGAAGAGATATTCAAGATAAGATAATCCTTCATTGGTCCCACAATTCAGGAAGTTCCAGTTGAAGATGAGATGTCTTCATGGGGACCACGAAACAGACCAACAAAATATGACAATGTCCACAAAGATGTGCAGTAAAGGGTTCCCACACCTTGGTTGACATCAATTTCCAAGGTCTTTCCAGGACCAATTCCCTCAAATTCAAGGACTGAATGTGCTGACACAGCTGAAGATGATGGGAGGGCGACCTGTACGAGCAGCTTCGTCCATGATGGCGTCCATCCCAATGTTTGGGATCTTGGGTCAAAGTCAGTTTTTGTCATTTTGTTTTCAATTTGGTGAGACAGCGATGTTGGAATTTTCATTTCCCAGGCATCACGTCGTCATTTATCTCTCTCTTGGCTCAACTTTACTCGCTCGTCGTTCTTCGTGGAATCTCACGTCAACAGTTGAAGAGACGTCGTAACAAACAAGGGAGACATTTACCAAAAGATGAACTTCACTTCTTTCTTGCGCAAAATTCAAGCACTTTCAACGACCCGTGTCTATTTAGGGGGCGATTTTCAAATTTAAAAGTGTTGTATAAATGAAGTTCACACTCACATTTCATGCGTTTTATGCACATAAACACTATTTACCAGCTTAATAAACTAAAGTCATGCCAGGTAAATGGAGTACAGTGTTCCTCCATCCTTGTAAAGTGTATCTCACGCCATTTGTCTTCTTCAACTTTTACTTTACAGGAGGCGTAATCGCTCTTTTAATTTCACCCACGTTATTTGCATGTTTCTATTATTAAGAACACAATATGATCCACTTAATTTAAGGGTATTCTGACGCTCCTTAAGCCTCACTTTTAATCCCGCGTTCACACGGCAACAGGAGCAACATCCCAACACAGATACATTACCAAGCACTTAGATCTTAAAGCCGACACGGTAAATTCCCTCTTATAGCTCCCGACTGTAGTTCCGACGCTGGTCTAATTGAATCATAAATACATGTATATGTATATTACCCATTAATAAATAAAGACACAATTTTTTATTAATGAAGTGGAAAATGTGGTACGGTGAGACATCAATCATTTAGCGTAAAAACCGTGCGTATTAGTGGGGCGGGTGATACGGTGCAGGGGGGATAAAATTAGACCCGTTAAAGAGGGGAGCGCCGTGTGCATTAGTGTGAGTTTTTACAGAAGCAATTATGGAAGCCTTCAGTGTTAATTTATGTGTGATCAGTGAACAAGAAGAGAGGTGGGCTGGGGGTGGAGGTGGAGGTGGAGATGGAGGTGGGGGTCACACAAGTGGGTAAAAATAAATAGATGGAAATGGGAGGAACTGGGGGGGGGGGGGGCAAGGGACAGCGGACCGCCGAGAGATAAACAAATGGAAAGTGAGGAGACGAATGATGGCGGGATGAGAGGATGAGCGAGGAGAGGGAGATTTGTGCGAACAACAGATATTAACGTTATGGACGTTATGAATCGCGATGATTACGCCGACACTTGAGCATCAGCCGCCCCTTTCACACAGTGGTCATACTTCCGGCAGCGGCGGATTCCGCTGCCGGAAGTATAGTGCTGAGAAAGTAGTCCCTCAAAAATCCATGCGATGCGACGTTAGTTTTGTTTCAAATATCATTCTATCAACACAGATATGTACATCGATAGTCTGCCGTTACAATCGATTTGCCTCGGGTGCACTGTGGAGTCGGTATGAGTGTTTCTAATGCCATGCTAACTTGTATCATTGACTTGCGCTAGCCATAGCATCGGCGAACTCTGCAACTAGAAGAACTGAGTGAAATTTCCTGAAAACGTCTCCAGACGTCTCCATCACACCGGCTGAGTTGGAAAATAGGTCTTATGTCCAAAATTCCGAACTATCCCTTTAATGTCAATGTAAGCTAGCCAGCTATGTTGCCTCGTGTAAACAACTCTAGATCAGGCAACGCGTAAAAACAACATGTTATTACAATGTAGTAAGTCTAATTCGTGCTGTGCACGTTTACGTAATGTGTTGTTGTAGGCTGAGCACGTATACCAGCATTGCTAACTAGCTAGTCAATTGCGTTGCCTCGTGGCGGCAGACGGACAAAGGTGGCCGTCTAGCTAGCTTGCCGGCTAAATGTGTGTGGGTTTGCATACATGATGTTACTTTTAAAGTGTCTGGTTTGCTCTCATGCTCATGAAAAAAACTTACCATCCTCCACCATCGCCTCCAACAACGATGTGGCGCCATAAAGCGCCATAGGGTTAGGGTTAGGGTTACGGTGTACAGTGTACGGTGGCCATGGAGTGCCAAACGCGACACCATTAACAAAACACAAAAACATTGCAAAAATGCTAACACATTAAGAAAACAGCGTTATTGTAACGTTTTTCTCTTATATTGTTGTGTTGTGTTTTACAAGTGGGCACTAAAATAATAGCATAATAACCTATAAACAACAACAAATCCAAATGTTTCCCTTTGTTTTATGTTTAATGTGGTATCATTTTTTACAAATCAACAAGCACATCAACAAACAACCTGATAATTCTTAAGAAAGATGAGTGTAATTTCAACAATATTCTGCCTAAGTTTACCATTTAGACATCGTGCATTACAACTTACAGATCACAGTGGATCTACAAAGGCGCCAAAATATTTATTCACAGGTATCTGGAACTGAAAAATATAGTATCTTCCTGTGATCTAAGGCATTCAATCCCAAACTGAACAATGGCATGGCCCACTTTAAATTCAGAAAACATATCTAAAGTCCACCAAAACTAAATTAAATCATCATACATATACTTGTGCTTCCTTCCATAAAAGTGTGGAAAACAACATCCAAACTTTGAACAAAGCCTTTTGAATATTCATAAACTGTCCATAAACAAACAAACAAACAAAAAAACATTTGCATAAACATAACAATTTCCAAATGCAACTTTTCAAAGTTATTCAAATCGTATTATGGCTATTTGGAGTTGGAAGTTGACCCTTTGTTTACTTTCATGACCTTTCACAGTCCAACTGCATTACCCTCAAGGCCCACTGGGGGAGTTTATATGGGTGTACCTATGAGGATTAGCTTTTAACCTGTGTAACCAGTCCCTTGAGAATAACAAGGACATTTATTAAAAAATATGTTTAAAACTCATGGTGAAATATTTGCTGCCACTTGAATGTAAAGTTACATCGAATACGAGCGCGTGGATCGAACCACGGCTTTGTAGAACACGAATAATCATAAGTGCTTGTGTTATTCAGGTGTAATTACACCAAAAAATACGCTAGAGGACACCGTTTATGTATGTTTTATTTATCTGCATATTAATATATACGTATGATAAGATAAGATATGAGACCACATGGCGGAGTAGTGGTTAGTACTCTTAGGCCCAGGTTCATGACTGATATTGTAGAAAACCTTTCCATTTGTTTGCTTTTATGACCTTTTCACAGTCCAACTGCATTACCCTCAAGGCCCACTGGGGGAGTTCATATGGTTGTACCCTATGAGGATTAGCTTTTAACCTGTGTAACCAGTCCTTTGAGAATAACAAGGACATTTATTAAAAAAATCTGTGTAAAAATCCTGGTGAAATATTTGCTGCTATTTGAATGTAAAGTGACATCGAGTACGAGCGCGTGGATCGAACCACGGCTTTGTAGAACCCGAGTAATCATTTGTTTGTTTGTTTTTTAAGATGTAATTACACCAAAAACACACCAGAGGACACTTGTTTATGTATGTTTTATTACTCTACATATTAATATATACGTATGATAAGATAAGATATGGGAGCATATGGTGCAGTAGTGGCTAGTACTCTTAGGCCCAGGTTCATGACTGATATTGTAGAAAACCTTTCCATTTGTTCGCTTTCATGACCTTTCACAGTCCAACTGCAGTACCCTCAAGGCCCACTGGGGGAGTTAATACGCATGTACCCTATGAGGATTAGCTTTTTACCTGTGTAACCAGTCCCTTGAGAATAACAAGGACATTTATTAAAAACATGTGTTTAAAACTCCTGGTGAAATATTTGCTGCTATTTGAATGTAAAGTGACATTGAATACGAGCGCGTGGATCGAACCACGGCTTTGTAGAACACGAGTAATCATTTGTGTTTGTTTTTTAAGGTGTAATTACACCAAAAACACACCAGAGGACAACGTTTATGTATGTATTCTTTCTACATATTAAGATACACGTATGATAAGATAAGATATGAGAGCATATGGTGCAGTAGTGGTTAGTACTCTTAGGCCCAGGTTCATGACTGATATTGTAGAAAACCTTTCCATGTTCGCTTTCATGACCTTTCACAGTCCAACTGCAGTACCCTCAAGGCCCACTGGGGGAGTTCATATGGGTGTACTCTATGAGGATTAGCTTTTAACCTGTGTAACCAGTCCCTTGAGAATAACAAGGACATTTATTAAAAAATGTGTGTAAAACTTCTGGTGAAATATTTGCTGCTATTTGAATGTAAAGTGACATCGAGTACGAGTGTGTGGATTCAACCACGGCTTTGTAGAACACGAGTAATCATAAGTGTTTGTTTTTTAAGGTGTAATTACATCAAAAATACACCAGAGGACACTTGTTTATGTATGTTTTCTTTCTACATATTAAGATACACGTATGATAAGATAAGATATGAGAGCATATGGTGCAGTAGTGGCTAGTACTCTTAGGCCCAGGTTCATGACTGATATTGTAGAAAACCTTTCCATTTGTTCGCTTTCATGACCTTTCACAGTCCAACTGCAGTACACTCAAGGCCCACCGGGGGAGTTAACATGCATGTACCGTATGAGGATTTGCTTTTAACCTGTGTAACCAGTCCCTTGAGAATAACAAGGACATTTATTAAAAAAAAAGTGTAAAACTCGTGGTGAAATATTTGCTGCTATTTGAATGTAAAGTGACATTGAATACGAGCGCGTGGATCAAACCACGGCTTTGTAGAACACGAGTAATCATAAGTGTTTTATTCAGGTATAGTTACACCAAAAAATACTCGTGAGGACACAGTTTATGTATGTTTATTTCTCTACATATTAAAAAATAATAAAAGATATGGGGCCACATGGTGGAGTAGTGGTTTGTATTCCAAGGCCCAGGTTCATGACTGATATTGTAGAAAACCTTTCCATTTGTTCGCTTTCATGACCTTTCACAGTCCAACTGCAGTACCCTCAAGGCCCACTGGGGGAGTTAATATGCATGTACCCTATGAGGATTAGCTTTTAACCTGTGTAACCAGTCCCTTGAGAATAACAAGGACATTTATTAAAAAAATGTGTGTAAAACTTGAGTACGAGCGCGTGGATCGAACCACGGCTTTGTAGAACACGGAACAATCATTTGTGTTTGTTTTTTAAGGTGTAATTACATCAAAAATACACCAGAGGACACGTGAAAAATGTAGAGAAATATACGTAATATACACATTCAACCTATAGCTGCATTTTACACTGAGGAAGACACATTTTTGCTATCTCTATCGCTCTCTTTATCACACACACACACACACACACAATAAAAGGTTTACTAGCCTTGTAAATCAAGCACAAAGGAGGACATCATTTGCGTGAACCATTACTGCTGGGCAGCGGTGGCTACTAAATCAACCTATATTAGCAGTTTACTTTCTTCTCTTATTTTAATGTGTGTGTGTGTGTGTGTGTTTGAGTGTGCGCGCCTGACCGCTAACCTAATAGAAGTCAGTATAACCCTGCTGGCGGAGAGCATGCAGCCACAGAGCTAATAGAAAGATAATGAGTCCAGCCGTACTCACGCCTCTATTAAATCTCTTCTTAATACTCTCTCCCCGGGAACGGTGGGTGTATTAGAGTCTCCGCGCCTCCTTTATGACTGCAGAGTTATGAGAAAAGTGAGCCGTCAATGAATATTCATGGTCCGGGCGAAGCTAAATACTCTGACTCGCTAACTGTTTACAGAGGGGAGAGGAAGGTGTTTCCGAGGCAGCGAGCGGCTGCAATAAAGTCTGCAACGCGGAGTACTAAAGTACCACAAAAAAAAAGTATCATAATAAAGAAGAGAGACTGCGCTAATAACGCAAATATGAAATGAACTCGTGAGAGCAGAAGGGAATGTTCGTTTCCGCGTTAAAAGACATGTTGATGTTGATTTTAAATTGTCCCGATAGTCATAAAAACTGCGGTCAGATATCGAGGTGCGGTCAATGGTGTCGTGAAACCTCGTACAAAGTCAACGTAATGATAGGAGCGAGCAATTCAACCCAATCGACTCCAACTTTATTCATAAATCACAAAAAATACTACCTTAAAAACAAAGAACAAAACATACAATAAAACAATGAAATACCGTAGATATATAAAAACAACACAAATAAACAAGTCGTCCAATAAAAACAGCTAAAATCAACGTCTCGTTATATGTTTTTTTTAGTTTAGTTTAGTTTATTGTTTTTTTGCTAACAGGGACCATGTATAGAACAGGTTCTATACCAGGGTTAGCTAAACAGCTAATTTGCACCTGTGGTCCTTGGGCAGGATGAAAGAACGGAACAAGAACAACAGCTCAGCAATATTACAGTAAAAAACATACAAAGTACATTTGTTAAGTACATGTGTTATAAATATATACAAGGAATCTGTGATCACAAGATCGATTCTCTTTCAGCCCCGTCTTCAGAGACTTTTTAAAGCTATTAAGACTCGTACAATCTCGAATACGGAGTGGGATTGAGCTCCATGTTCCAGTTGCTTGGTGTGAAATTGCTGATCGCCCAAAAGTGGTCTTCTTAAATTCGGTTGAACAATCACCTCTCATTGCAGCCCTAGATACCCTTATTATATTGTCCCTGCAGAATGATACACGTTGCTTGAGTGGTGGTGGTGCAAGGTCATGGGTCAATTTGTACATCGGGCACATTTTTTTAAAAACAACAACACATTTTGGTTGATTTGAGTCATTTGAATCGTGCAGAGATGTGAAATTCATGTTTGACACAGTTGAGTTTGCCTTGAGGAAATGAAATAGTACGGCGTAACGGAGGATCGTTGGTGTTTGACTACATGCTAGCGACTAAAGATTGCTGTGCCTTGCTTGATTCAAGCCTTGCGTTGGTCGCACATTCATACCGTGGGCTTATCTTCCTCCGTACCTTGGATGTTCTGTGAATTCAAAAATCACCCATCGTCCATCCACGATCTACCACTTATCCTTTGAAGGTCATAGGGGGAGCGAGCGGCTGCTTGGCGAGTGACAGTGTCCAACGGTCCAAATGTCTTGCGTCCATAGCTTCTCTTGAGTTTCTTGTTTCACTGTGAATCATCCAAAGCTGTAATTTATCTGGAGATTTGCCCTAGAACCTCGTTCTGGAGGTCGTCCAGTCTTCTTCGTTGCATGTCTGAACGCAGCTGGACAGACAGAAGCAATTATTCACACTCACACTTACGGCCAACTGTTCATCAAACTTTGACCCAAACCGCTTTGCTGTCTTTTGAAGACGCCTGGAGTTGTTTCTCCAACACAAAGGGCCAATTCCAATTCCTATCTTAACCCTCAATCTCAACCCTTAATCTTAACTAACCGTCAAAACCAAGTGTTGAGGGTTATTTTGTCACTTAGAAATGGGACACCCCTTAAATGCAGATACGTCTTCAGACTGTAGGGGGCAGAATAACGCGAAAAGCTGCGTCCAGTCTGTCAACTACAAAAAAGAAGAAGAAGAAGAACACATTTACGTCAGGATTATTTATTACGATCCGTTTGTCAGTCAAGTTATTAGGTTGTCAGTTAGTTATAAGATGATACTCATACAAATATTCAGCTGACAGTTACCACACACCACGACTTATTGAAAAGTAAACCATAGAGAACCATCGGCTATTGACAAAAGATCGTAAAATAAAAAGAAATGTTACGCAACAATGACGTCAGTTATCCATAATATGGGCCTAAACTAAGATAATACAATGGTTTTCATCACTTTTATATCTCTATTAACAAAGAAAATACTGTAGCTACTTTGTAGCGCACTCGTTTTGCCGCTTTCGGCGCCATCTTTGTTACGTGAAAACACGCAATGCATTCTGGGTAGCCCTTGCTCCCAAGGGGTGGTCTCGGAAAATCTCAGTATTGAGGGCGATACAGCCCTTAAACTTGGCCCTCAACTTAATTGTTCACTTGCACTAGCGGGAGCGCACACTTTTGAGATCGAGGGTTAAAGCAAGGAATTGGAATCCACCCAAACTATCATCCAATGTGACTTTTGTCCGACTTTTTCAACACATGCATACACACTAATGCTTGCGAATATAAAAACCCACCTCCCAAAGCCGAAAGCGCACGAGTATCGAAAACATTTTCGGGGGCCGAGGATAATAATGCGATGTCACCTATAATACCCAGATAGAGACACAATGTCCCCCTTTCACATGTAAAAGCAGCGGAGGAGGCACATATGAATGACAATGTGGCTCGTGTCAGCGCGGGGCCGACTTATTGGGGATGTATTGTCGGCGGCGGGGGCCAGCTTACTCCGCGCCGCCGTGTTATTTACCCCATATTTTTTTTTCCTATTACCGGTGCATTTTTTATTGCAGAGGGAAATCGGGGGAAGATGTAATTGCCTACCAGGTATCTGCTCGCATTATCGGGACTAGGAACGGCATTAACTATAAATAGATAAAGGACATTATGCAGCCATATTGTGTACTCCGTTCCGTGTGTGTGTGTGTGTGGGTTGTGCGGATGCGAGATTGGTCCGGCGAGTGTTTTTTTTTTGAAAAGTGTGTTTGCTCGGGTGTGCATTATTTGATTTATTCAAACTACACACACACACACACACGCAGCCTGTGGTTTATGACAGATAGGATATACAAATCTATTGTGAGGTTAGAATTAGATATTTGACCAGACAATGGGATAAGCTACGTCTCCAGAAGTGACCCGCGTAAACCCCTGCAAGTATACGGTTACAGTGCAGCTGAAGGTGTTTGCGTGTACGTTAGGAAAATAATGCAATGTGATTTTTTTTTTTTTTTTTTTTTTTAGCTTTGCATTGAAGGGGAAATGTGTTTGCATGAATTGACTGAAAGTGGAAATCCGCACACAAGTTGAGCAAGTCGTCTTTTCTCCCATAGACCTTATTGTTATTAAAGGAAAATGGACAAAGTCTTCCGGATGCAAAACTAACTAGCACCCAATGTAAAGTAAAGTTTGGAGATGTGAGATTTGACCCTATGTAATGTTAGTTGTTGATACAGAAGGTTCACAGACAGAAACACTTGCAACAAGGCACTTATCGGACCACACCAGCTGTCAATCACACCACTGTTTACTGCAAAAACAGCCCGTTTACTGTAGAATGAGCCAAATATTCAGTGTGAGCGAATAGAAAGCCACTTTTGGACTGTAATGTTCCTTAAAACTGGTCAAAAACGAGACAAAACTGGACAGAATTGAAGAAATGTGTGTGTTTATTACAGCAAAGACATTGTGTCATGTAATAAATCCATTGCAAACCATTGGTTCAGCTTGTTACTGGTAATTAAAGCTTAAATTCATCTGTAATATCTTATTAAGACTATGTTAGATGAAAATTATCTTATAATTGTATTAATTTTGTAACAATTTCCCCTGAAATAAAGCTTTTTTTTACTTTCTTGAAAACCAGTTTCTTGTGATTTAGACCATTTTCCCATAGACCTTCATTCAACTGGGATTTTTATAGAATTGTATAACACCAGATCAAAACATACATTATCTATCTATAAGGCACTTTACATCGTAAGACAGACACTGTACAATCAGTGGAGTCGCCCCCTGGTGGCTAACTGCTCCTTCCTTGGCTTCACTTTTTCGTATTAGAAGGATCTCTTTTATACAGTATGATCTTTCTTTTCTTTCTTTTCTCCCTCCCTCCCCCCCCCCGTGCCTCAGTCTCTTGGTCTGCTCCAGTCTGGCTGTGTGGGCACAGACAAAGTCAAACTGCTGCTCGCACATATTTGGGCAGCTATTTAATTAAAAGTGGATTACAAGAGTGTTGGGTAAACAAAGATCAGATTAACAAATAGGCCGTCGCCCGCTTTCCCATTTGCTAATGCAAATTTGACTTGACGATGGGATTGGTCTTGCAGAAGAACGGCTCTAGCGCTCCGGCGGAATATTAAGACCCGGTCTGGAGCTCAAGTTAAGTCGGGACGACTCGCAGAAGTTGGCTAAGCCCCCATCCTTATGCCCCCTCTCTCTATGTGTGTGTGTGTGGTGTCTTCTCTTATCTCTGAGGTGTGCGTCTCTCTGTTTGAACGATGCAGTTTCTGCAGCAGCAGACGACGAATAAGGTTTTGCTTAACTGGTAAATATATAACGACCGAGGAACGTCATCGTAGGTTGTTTTTCCATTCGAACATTTCTGATTCATCATCAGAGCTAGTATCGTGTTAACTATTGAATGAATAAACCATCGCCGTTTATCGTAAAAAAACAGACGAAGGCAACACTGAGCTAGCGAAGCGAGAACCTGTCCACGAAAAAGTTTCTGCCACAAAACGCGCGCTCGTTCGACCAGTTTGACCGTTATAAACGCTTGTTGTCTCCGCCCACTCCTGCTCTGCTGCTGTATACACACAAACGCTCCCTCACTCAGGTCCGATAGTTTTGCTTCACAGAGACCGTTTTCAATTGCAGGACACGTCCAACAAATAAAGTTGCATCGTTTCTCGTCACAAAGTCCAAAAAGAGACAGAATAATAACAGATAATTACAGATAATAGCGTCAAAAACCAACATAAGTTAGGTACGGAAGCTTTAAAGTGTGTATAATTCTGTTATTTGGACATAATTAACCAATGAAATTAGCCTTGAACAAAATCACTGTAGGAAAAGTAGTAGAATTGACTTGGTCTGGCCCTTTCTTCATTGTGGTCTTGGTCTCTATACAAGTCAAAGTCTTAATTAGAACACTAGCTTAGCACAACCAAACATAGCCGCCACCATCCATCTTCAAAGGTTTGTGAATATCTCTCCGTCTATTGTGTCTCTCTTTGTCTCAATCCCTTTCATCTCGTCTCGTCTTATATATACACACAAACGCTCCCGCACTCAGGTCTGATAGTTTTTCTTCACAGAGACTGTTTTCAATGGAAGGACACAGCCAACAAATAAAGTTGCATCGTTTCTCGTCACAAAGTCCAAAAAGAGACAGACAATGACAGATAATAGCGTCAAAAATCAACATAAGTTAGGTACGGAAGCTTTAAAGTGTGTATAATTCTGTTATTTGGACATAATTTTACCAATGAAATCATCAACATCACTGTAGGAAAAGTAGAAGAAAGTAGTAGAATTGACTTGGTCTTGCCCTTTCTTCATTGTGGTCTTGGTCTCTATACAAGTCAACGTCTTAATTAGAACACTAGCTTAGCACAACCAAACGTAGCCGTCGCCATCCATCTTCAAAGGTTTGAGAATATCTGTCCGTCTATTGTGTCTCTCTTTGTCTCAATCCCTTTCGTCTCATCTCGTCTTATATATGCACACAAACGCTCCCTCACTCAGGTCTGATAGTTTTGCTTCACAGAGACTGTTTTCAATTGCAGGACATGTCCAACAAATAATCGTTTGTTGCATCGTTTCTCGTCACAAAGTCCAAAAAGAGACAGAATAATAACAGATAATAGCGTCAAAAATCAACATAAGTCAGGTACGGAAGCTTTAAAGTGTGTATAAGTCAGTTATTTGGACATAATTAACCAATAAAATCAACTTAGAACAAAATCACTGTAGGAAAAGTAGTAGAATTGACTTGGTCTTGCCCTTTCTTCATTGTGGTCTTGGTCTCTATACAAGTCAAAGTCTTAATTAGAACACTAGCTGAGCACAACCAAACGTAGCCGCCGCCATCCATCTTCAAAGGTTTGTGAATATCTGTCCGTCCATTGTGTCTCTCTTTGTCTCAATCCCTTTCGTCTCGTCTCGTCTTTTTTCCCCCCCGACGTCTTGCTCTCCACATCCCTCACAGCCTCCTTCAGCCTCCGCCCGTCCCAGAGTTTTGGACAGGGTTCGACCTTGCGGTGATAGACTGTCGCCGCGTTCATTCCTCTTTCTCAGGACACCTCTCACCTCCCCCGGTCACAGGAGAGCGGCGGGAAAAAAGGAAAAAAAGAAGAATGGAGTGGAGTCGGGCGGAGGAGGGATGGATTTATTGACGCGGGGGGGGGACGTGAGGCTCGGGGCTCGGGTCGATGCATCAGAGTCTGGATCATGGTGGATGATGAGGCCTCTGGGTGTCAGGGACAACTTCATACCCGGGGGCCTGGGCCACACATTCATCGTCAAGCGTCAAGTGAACCTTTGTAGATCATGTTTTCATGTAGATTTTTCTGTGTCCAGTGTTTTTTCGACATCAATAACCCAAAGATCGACTGTTGAATTGAACCGATTCGTCAATTATTCTCCTTTAATTCAAGTGTAAGTCTCTTAAAAGCCTAATTTCCGCGAGGTTACGCCCGGTTTGAATCGGTAAACCTCGACCTAGCTAAGCATTGCCACTTCATTAATGTCCAGTCGAGTGGTAAAGCTTTAAATTCCGCCTTGCAGATCATGTTTCCATGTAGATTCAGTGTTATTCTACGTTAATACCCAAAGATCAACTGTTAAACGAGACCCGTTTGTCAGTTTTTCTCCTTCAATTCAAGCGTTAGGGTGAATTCCAATTCCTTGCTCAACCCTCAATCTCAAAAAATGCGCACTCCCTCTAGTGCAAGTGCTGTCCAGATTCTCAGAAAAATGAAGTTGAGGGGTCGAGACCACCCCTTGGGAGCAAGGGCTACCCAGAATGCATTGCGTGTTTTCACAAAACAAAGATGGCGTCGAAAGCAGCGAAACGAGTACGCTACAAATGAAGTATTTTCTTTGTTAACAGAGATATAGAAATGATGAAAACCATCGTATTATCTTAGTTTAGGCCCATATTATGGATTACTGACGTCATTGTTGCCTAACAGTTATTTTTATTTTACGATCTTTTGTCAATAGCCGATGGTTTGCTATGGTTTACTTTTCAATAAGTCGTGGTGTGTGGTAACTGTCAGCTGAATATTTGTATGAGTATCATCTTATAACTAACTGACAACCTAATAACTTGACTGACAAACGGATCGTAATAAATAATCCTGACGTTAATGTGTTCTTCTTCTTCTTCTTCTTTTTTTGGAGTTGACAGACCGGACGCAGCTTTGGCGTTATTCTGCCCCCTACAGTCTGAAGACGTATCTGCATTTAAGGGGTGTCCCGTTTCTAAGTGACAAAATAACACTCAACACTTGGTTTTGAGGTCAGTTAAGATTAAGGGTTGAGGTTGAGGGTTAAGATAGGAATTGGAATTGGGCCTATGTCTCTTAAAAGCCTAATTTCCAATTTTTGAATTGGTAAACCTTGATCTAGCTCGCGTTTCCACTGTGGGGAGTGTGTGGGCCATGTGACGATAGCATCATACCATCCAGCATCGTGTGCTCCTTACTCTTGGCACGGGGTCTGTTCATTCAATACATAACCGAGGTGTGGCCAATTACTTTCGTCCGTGTAGTGAATATAAAGTGAAAAATTGACGATAACTGCTAAAATATAAATAATTTATAGGTGTAACATGTAACATTTAGGGTTTATTGCCAGACATTGAACATAGAACCTATCAGTATCATTTCTTACAAGTTTATAACTATTGTAAAAAATACAAGTTGTTTGGTTTTCATAGTCTTGGAATAAGCCTTTGTGTGAAAACTCATAAGCTGAGACACAACTCAACACGTTTGCTGATGACACTCTGCTGCTGCTTTCTTTTTGGTACATGAAGGCCACCGTAGCCGCCTTTACAAACGCGGGCGGATGTCACCGACTATTTCACACTGGACCTTTTTTGATTCCCAGCCTCACATTTCAAACTTAATCCTGTGTCACATCCTTCTCTACTTACAGCTTCAGCTCCTCTTTCTTTGCCGCCCAGTTCGCCCTCTTCTCACTTTTCCCATTTTCCTCCCATTTCAGTCATCATTTATTCAATGCATCGCCCAATTTCGCCTCTGCCTATAATTTCACGAATCTCGCTCGTCTTTCTTCTCAATTTCCTCTTTCTGCTCACATCCAATCTCTTGGTTTTCCCCCCAAGCCTTTCGTCCTCCTCCTCCCCCTCAGCCTCTCGTGTCAGGCGGCTCGACTCTTAGCGTCCTGTCTTGTCCTGTCCTGTCCTTGCAGAGAGC
Source organism: Microchirus variegatus (assembly GCF_963457635.1). Taxonomy (NCBI): domain Eukaryota; kingdom Metazoa; phylum Chordata; class Actinopteri; order Pleuronectiformes; family Soleidae; genus Microchirus; species Microchirus variegatus. The sequence continues at coordinate 27,735,525 of NC_139812.1, read as the reverse complement.
AGCGGCGTCTCTGCAGCTACACACTCGCCCAGATGGACTATCCCTGTTCTGCCAGACTGAAATAACACAAAAGCATGTTAAGCATCATGGGAGGAGGCTTCACGTGGCCCCCCCTCATAACGTCGTCTGCTGTTTTATTCAACATCTCGATGCTCTCCCTCTGTGAAACACGGGTCCGTGACCTTTTCCGTGCAGACGCGCCGAGCTCTGTGATCCACGCCGCGAGCCCGGGATCTACTGAACACCCGCGAATGGAGATTTTTATGAGGTTTTTTTTCGAAGTGATATATATGTGTATTGTCACCCTTTTACCTACACAATAACTAACGCGGATGGATTCTGTCTGCATTTAAACACAATTACAGGAAACATCTGCTAGTTTCTGGTCTTTTGGAACAGATATTCAAAGTTATTCTGTGAAAATGCACCAACAGGACATTTTCTTGCCCTTTTGTGATTCAAATATGTTGAGGCTTAGGTACTATAGCATGGCATCCATTTTGTACATTATGGTCCCATTTAGAGTCAAAAAAATGCACTGTTTGTATAGGAAGTGGACAATGATGTGATTGGCAGCTAGAACCGTTTAAATGGGTGCAAATGTTAGTGGATTTCCAGTGGATTGTGGGTCCGATCCCCAGCTTTTTAGTCTACGTGCCATTGCGCCAGACATCCAAACCCAAGTTGCTCCTGACGTCTGTGCAGAATGAAAAATTGGGTGTGACAGGAAAAAAAAAAACCCCTAGATGTTCAAGTCAATGGGGAGTGAATGGGTGAAAGCCAGGACTGTTATGTAAAGCAGTTTTGAGCGGTCGTACCAAGTACCGACATAAAGCATTCGTCTTTGCAAAAATACGGCAATTCCTGGTTTCAAGAAAACCATAATGGCGCCGGCCAAAGTACACACTTCAAAACGGCAGTTTTCGTACCAATTTGCTGAGCTTTTAAAGAGTTTTACCTTAAGCTAAGTCCACAAAGTGGTACGGTTCACTTCAGTTCAGGATCGTACCCAACGTTGAGAGGGTTAACGAAATAACCCTCACATATAATCCCAGTTTTTGGCGCCCGTCGCTCCGGCTCCTTAAGAGGTGGAGCTACAGAAATGGTAGTCCTCTGGTAAGTCAACAGACATTGGTCAACTTTAGCAAGAAAGTCACGAAAATCACTAAATTCTCTGTCTCAAACAAAGCCGATCGTCTCGTAATTCAGATGTTTCGATCAAGCTTCTGTGCTCCATGTATCTGCATCATCCAAGATGAATCAATATCTAGAAAAATGGTCCATAAAATTAAGTAGAATTTACTATAAACATCAATCTAAAATGGATGGATGGACAAACGTTATATATTCTATTGTTCTTGTTTGCTCTGTACAGAACCTCTGGATTTGAAAGGTGCTCTATAAATACATTAGGTTGACGTTTCTTTGACACGTGCAAATTAGAGGTTCACCTGAGGTGAACTGGAAACAGGAAAACAGAGTTTCAGTCATCATATGTGTCGCCAAGCTTATTTTATAGCTGTTTTACGCGTGTATACGAAATGTCATATGGTTGTGAGATGTGATTTGCTGATGATTTTGAATACACACATTAATAAAAATGAATGAGGAAACCAAAGCCTCCTCGGTGCAGGACGGGGACTCCTTCACTCCCTCGTCTCCTCCTTGTTAATTGTCTGGTTTAGCAACTCTTTGGAAATCGTTGAGTGTGTGAACTGGTCTCATTTGCCTGTAAGTCTGTGAGGAGAGGGTGATGAACTCTGTCTGGCACACACACACACACACACACACACACACACACACACACACACAAACACCCTGACACTCACACACACAGTTAATCATGCTTTTTTAAACCACCGTTACATTTGGGGAAAGTTAACTAAACTGAGGGGAAGAAAAACGTGGACGGTGAGAAAACGATGGTGAGGAAAAAGTCCAAGAGTGGACAGAGACCAGACGAGGTTAGTGCTGCTGTCGTTCTGTGTCACAGTCACTGTGTGTGTGTGTGTGTGTGTGTGTGTGTGTGTGTGTGTGTGTGTGTGGTTTGGGCTGAGGGCACCAGACAGGCAGGAGGGTAATTTGGTTTGGCACTAATGCAGGGCAAAAGATCTATGCTCGGGGTGAGAAAAATGTCTCGCTCTCTCCCTCTCAGACACACACACACACACACACACACACACACACACACACACACACAAACACACACCTACATGTCTTTAACACATTGGGGGGACCTCGTTCGGGACTGGGCATAATGTCCCCACATGGAAAGATGTCCCCATAACAAAGGTGTTTTGACAGGGGGTGGTCCACACAAGCATAGAAATACAAAAACATACACACACAGACACACACATCTACATGTCTTTACCTCATTGTGGGGACCACGTTCGGGACTGGGCATAATGTCCCCACATGGAAAAATGTCCCCATCACAAAGATGTTTTGACAGGGAGTGGTCCACACAAGCATAGAAAGACAAAAACACACACACAGAAACACACCTACATGTCTTTACCAAATTGTGGGGACCTCGTTCGGGACTGGGCATAATGTCCCCACAAGGAAAAATGTCCCCATAAAAAAGGTGTTTTGCCAGGGGGTGGTCCTCACAAGTATAGAAAGACGAGAGCACACTTACACACACACACACACTTTTTCCAGCTCAGAGAAGCTCTGCTACTTCCTGTCGTCCGTCACGACTGTAAATGTTTACATGGTGCAAATGGTTCACACTGAACGTGATGCACAGCTTTCTTGCAGCGACATCTACACAAAGATGTCAGTTTATGCATATTTTCAAAAACCTATGAAGCAAATCCTGCAAAATAAATTCACGTCTTTAGCTCAAGTATTTTTAATACTAAATATGTAAATATGTAAATAGGCACAGGTGTATGATTTGCTCATTGGGGTTTTTGGTCTGAATTTTACTTTTATTGACTGAAATTCTATTTCGGAGGTTTTTGCGCGTTGCTTGACCCTTGATCTTTATGTCCATGGTTCTCAAACTGGGGTGAGCTTCCTCTGGTGGTACTTGGGTAAAAATGAGCATATACGTTTGTATAAAGGTTTGAGAACCACGGGTTTATGTAGTGCAGTTTTTGAATGGCTTGTTCGCCGTCGAACGTTAACATTAAAAAAGTGTCGCTGACGCCAAATCGGTAATCAAGGAAGTTAGGCTACTACGTGGTACTCTCTAAATGCATCTATCCGTAAATATAAGGAATTTCTGTCTTTTTGTGTGTTAGTAAACTAGTTAACAGTCCAACAGGTCATTTGACACAGCTCCAACATTAGCAGGTAACTTACTAAGGGCACCAGTGTGTGCAGTGCCGACATTGACGCTGTTTGGCTAGCGAATGCAAGTTTAGTTTTAGCATTAGCCCCAGGTGAGCATGTGTGTTTTGTGTTCTTCTGCATTGAATTAAAACACAACATTATTTCATGTGCATATGTGATGTATCTATCATATAGTATGTATACAGAGTTTGAAGGTGACTTTTATTAATGCATGATAATGTACACACACATATATATATGTATGTGTGTGTACATTATCATGCATTAATAAATTGTCAACAATTTTGATATTTTCATTCATCAGTTTGAGGTTGTTTGCAGCTTCTTAAATGTGAATATGTCCTTGTTTCTTTGCTCCGTATCACAAAATAAATCATTAAAACTCAATCATTTCAGTGTGCGGACGAAACAAAGACGTCTGAGAACGTCGCGATTCTGCAAGTTTTTCATCATTTTTCAACGTTTTCTGGACCAAACGATGGACTTGATTAATCCAGCAAATAAACGACAGATTAACCGATTATCTAAATAATCATAAAGTGCATCTATTTCAAAGTGCGCGTGATACGGATGTGGAGACATGGGTAGTAATGTGGGCAGGTGGCTGTGTGGTGGCCCCCTCACACCCTGTCACAGCAGCTCTTCGTCCTCCTCCTCTTCCTCTCTTCCGCTCACACCAGCAGCAGCAGCAGCAGCAGCGAGGCGATTATAGCGTCGCCACCGTCACCCTGTTTACACCTTACACCGCCACCAATTACCAGGCTTTGACACCGACACTGTGTGTGTTTGTGTGTGTGTGTGTGTGTGTGTGTGTGTGTGTGTGTGTGTGTGTGTGTGAAGGGGGCAGATTCACACCCTTGGCCACACTGTCACAGCCTCACCTGTGAAAAACAGGGGTGAGGCTGAGCCGGGGAAAAACACACTTTCGCTGACAGCGGATGACAACGTCGACGCGGAACAAGCAAATCAACAACGTTTAATGTGTTCACTCCTGTTGTGATGAGTAATAAAGTGAAGTTGACGTGTTTTCTTTCCGTTTCTCCATCTCCAGGGTTCGCGACAGTGGATAATCCACAGTTTTTTGCTATTGGCACGACTAAGGAGTACGTTGGATATTTTACTTCCGCCAAGCGGGAGACCAAACTTTCCGTCTGTTGTCGAGTTTCTTTGTGTTTTTAATGCCCGCAACGCTGTATGTTTTAACAGTAACAGCACACTCACACTTCTGCGGAACGAGGCGACATCACGCGACGCCAAACTTTTCTTTGTTCTGCTGAGAGAAGGTGAGAAAAGTGGCAGTGAAAAAAAAAACCATTAGCTCAAACAAGCCCGGGTACAAACAGAGCGTGTTTAGATAAAAAGCACAACATACATTATATTATAAGGACATTTTGGTTGGCCCTCCAGCTCTGTAACAGCACTTTTCATAGGTTCAAAGTCTCAGTTTTAGGGTTAGGTTAAGGGTTAAGGGTTAAGGTTAGGGTAAGGGTTAAGGTAAGAGTGCGGGGCTATAGGGAATGCGTTATGTCTCAGAGTGTCCTCATTCAGGATGCTGTTTGCATACTTGTAGAAGCATCTTTATGAGGATCAAAAGGACATTTTGGTTGGCCCTCAAGCTCTGTAACTCCACCTTTCAGTGGTTCAAGCCTTAGTTTTAGGGTTAGGTTAAGGGTTAAGGTAAGAGTGCGGAACTATAGGGAATGCACTATGTCGATGAGTGTCCTCACTAAGGATGATGTTTGCGTACTTGTAGAAGCATCTTTATGAGGACCAAAGGGACCTTTTGGTTGGCCCGCCAGCTCTGAAACAACACTTTGCATGGGTTCAAAGTCTCAGTTTTAGGGTTAGGTTAAGGTTAGGGTAAGGGTTAAGGTAAGAGTGCGGGGTTGTAGGGAAGGCGCTATGTCGATGAGTGTCCTCTGTAAGAATGCTGTACATGAATGTGTGTGTGTGCGTAGCGAGAGAGGCGAGTGTGGTCTACTGTGTGATAGGGTTGGACAGAGGGCTCGGCCTGGAGCACGGCCATGATTAATGGACGCACACACACAAACACACACTATCATCCGTCCTCTCTGTCCCGTACTTGGGTCACGTCTTTTTAACCCTTTTAACACATTGACTCACACACACACACACACCCCCCCACACACACACACACACACACCTGGACCTGGCTGCAAGTAACACGGAAGCCTTTTCTTTTTACTCAGGGGACAGAACAGTAACCTGGCGACCGCGGTGATGTCACACTCTGCCATTATCTAAAGCAGGACAACAGTGTGTGTGTGTGTGTGTGCGTGTGTGTGCGTGTGCATGTGTGTACCTGTGTTAATGAGCTGACCTGCTTGGTCCACCTGCTCTCCCCAGCTGGTCCGGGGCTGAGATGGAGTTGGATGCCGTAAATATCCGGTCCGGGCTCCGCTGGGCATTCCTTCACCTCTCTCGTTTCCACTCTCTCGCTCTCCACTCTCTCTTTCCTCCACTTCTGCCCTCTCTCATCCTCTCTTTTCCATCTCACTTCACCTCCCCTCCATCTCCATCATCTCCCCTCGCCGCTCATCTCCGCGATGTCAAAACCCCCGACGCTGCTCTGCATCTCCCGTCTCTCTCTCTCCTTGTCTGACCTCTTTCTCCTTCCATACGACCGCTTGTGTTCCATCCCCACAGAAACAGCGTCTATTTTATTGCATTTTTCTGCATAACTGTTGGAAAACTTTGCACTTGGAATGCTGGAATTTGTAAGTAAGTAAAAGTTCTTGAGGGAAAAAAACAAATGATAAACTGGTTCGATGCGAATCGGGGCCAGGCGGCCATTTTGTTGTCCTCGTTGTTGTTATTCTTGCGAGGAAATCCAACTTTTAGCATCTTAACATGTCCATCCAAAAGTTCCTCCAATGCAGAAGAAATCCAAAAGTCCTTTCATACGTGGAACAGCTTAAGTTATTTATTTAAATACCCGCTATATAATTCCAGCCACTGGGGGTCACTCACTCTGTCAATCAAAACAAATAACGCGATAATAATAATAATAATAATCGCGACACACGTTACACTCAAAAAAGTGAAAAGTCAAAGAAAAAGCCCTGTAATATTTCTGTTTTCCTGCATTTTTGTTTCCAAGAAGGCTTTTATTGTGAAATATCTGCGTGACGGGCATATCTGTGGCTTCAAAAATAAAAGTTCTGGTATTTTTATTAAAAAGAAAGATGTCTTTAAACCTCATTAAAGCCAAATTATCTTCATATTTTCGATCGTTTGACACCAAAGAGCGTCGACACACTGCCCTGCACACATTTGGACGTATATAGTTGCAAATTCTCATTAAATATTCAGCGTTTATGGAAAAAAAACTGCATTTCTGACAGCACATAAATGTCTCTAAGTTGTCTTGATAAGGTTTTCAATGTGTAGTCGTCCAAAAAATACCTATATCGTCAACCATAGCTGCAGCTTGGCTTCTCACGATATAGAAAGTAGCTCATTCCATATTACAAATGTATAATTTTCCATATTTTACCGCCAGGTTCACTGATGCGTCCTTGTTTGCCGAATTAAAAAAGTAAGTCAATAACACTTTGTCTGAGTTGAAACTTTCCATCTCTCATTATTATTATAATTATTATCGTTATTATTATTATTTATTGAAAATAACGACGTGTGTGTGTGACAGGTAAATCAAACTTGTCAGGTGACGCACGTCTTCAAACCTCGGCTGTCACTTAGAGGACGTTTTAGCGCTGACATTTTATTCTTATTATTGTATTAATCGCTCGGCACGAAATATCACTCTGAAGGGTTGACATTCTTCAGTCATTCTAAAGTGACTAAAAATAATGTGTGTGAATAAGCTGTCACACACTGGTGTTTCTTTTATTGTTGTTGAAAAATTCTCCGATTTTAAGTGGAAATTATAGTTTTTCTGCATATTTATGCTTTTATATTCATTCAATAACAGCTCTACAGTAACAAAGGAGTTCAAATTAACAGTTAAAGGTATAGAAGTAACTATTATGAGGCATAATTAATGTAATAACGTGGACGTTTACAGGCCTTTTAGGTGTACATTTTGTTGATGTACTCTCCGTGTCTTTGTTTGTCTTGTTGACTTTATGACCTGTTTTATCGTATTTGTTGCTGTTGATCTACGTGCCGACATAAAGCAGGAACGGGGGGGGGGGGGGGGGAACGTTGATACCGGACAGTTCAGCACTTCCCCGCACTCTCGGTCTCGTAAAAAGGCCACGCTACGTTACACAGCTGGCACCGGGCCTCGGCGTCGTACACATAAATCCTAAAGCTACAACAACAGTCAAAACGTGAAACGTAGAGTGTCTGTGGTGTCATTTTACGTTGATTTAGTTTGTGCTCTCGCTCAAACCCTGACTGTCAGAGCGCTGCTCAGTGACCGGTGGCTCCATCTGTGGTTACACTGAGTTCATGTTTGCTGTCTGTTTGATGCTAACTTTGTGAAACGCTTTTTAATCCAATGTGTTGGCCTTGGAATAAGTTATATAATTTATACAGTTTTAGCTACTGCTTGATTCTGCTCGGTTTGGTATCAGGAACGTCGTTTTCCATTACTTTGGAAACCCTTTGGAGGGTTCCACCAAGAACCCATTTAAAACCCTTTATTCAGGAAAGGCGTTTTAAATGGTTCTCTGGATCAAAATGGTTCTTACTGGAACCATCAGTGTTACCAAGAACCCTTGAAAAACCATTTGTCGGGTTAGGGTTAACCCTAACCCTAAGGACCCTTTTAGAACCCTTATTTCTAAGAGTGTCTAGAAACCTCCTCAATGTGGACGGCGTCGTCCTGAAAGTGCTGTGACGTGGTTTTGTACGCGACACAAACACATAAACTAGTGACTTGCAAAGCAGTTGTTTTGGGTGAATCTGAATTATTAGAATCACTGATTCGGCTCACGATCGCCAGCATTTTAGACATTTTCTTTGCAAAATTTTGCACATTTTAGTAATGGCTCGAGCAGGTATGAAAATAAAGTACCAGGTGCATGGTACTATCGCTGAAAAAAAACAAGTAGAGTCAAGTTGAGCCGTGCTCAAACTGTAAGATAGAAAAGTGCCATAACTTAACATCAGTATATACAGTTAGCAGAAGTTGCTAACTCCAGTAAATCACGAATTATCATTAAATGAAAAGTGTACAATAGCAATATTATGCTAAATTTAACTTCACTATCCAACAGTCGATAAACAGAAAATGCTGGAGCTGTTTGCTAACAGTTTGCTAGCATGATGGCAAAGCACAGCTCGAGGGTTTATGCTCACGTTGCTAAATTTAGCTAAAACGAAGCCACAAATTGTCTAACGTGGAAACGTGTAGTTGCAAGTAAATGGGGTAACACTAGCTAACCCTGCAAACACGTACTAATACAACAGCAGATACAAGTGAAACAAGTACTGTTAGCTAGATATGGTCAAGCTAACGTCTAGCAAATTCTGCCTACGGCTCTGAAACAGAATTAGCATCAGTAAAATCTTAAAAACACCCATTCCTAGTAAAAAATGTGATGTGAAATTAATCTTTAGAGGTAGTAAATACAAGAGATATCTATTTAATTGCAAGATTCACATAATTAATTTGGCACAGAGGTAAAAAAAACTGGGCCAAACTTCCTCTGAATACTTAACTCTTAGCAGTTTGCTAACAGTGTGTTAACAGTTTGCTAGCATCATGGCAAACCACAACTCGAAGGTTTATGCTCGCGTTGCTAAATTTAGCAAAACAAGGCCACAAATTGTCTTACAAGGAACCGTGTAGTTACAAGTAAATCAGGTAACACTAGCTAACCCTTGCAAACATACACTAATACAACAGCAGATACAAGTGGAACAAGTATTGTTAGCTAGCATATGGTCAAGCTAATGTCTAGCAAATTCTGCCTACGGCTCTGAAACAGAATTATCATCGGTAAAATCATAAAAACACCCATTCCTAGTAAATAATGTGTGAAATGAATCTTTCGAGGTAGTAAACGCAAGATATAAAAGTGAATTGCAAGATTCACGTAATTATTTTGGCACAGAGGTAAAAAAAACTGGGCCAAACTTCCTCTGAATACTTAAGTCAAACTGAAAACCGATGATAATACACAAATTCTGATATTGTTCTTACTGCTCGTGCAAGAACGGTGGCTTGTTTGTGAGCTTTTTAGTTTAATATTCCAATCATTTTCAATTTGGAAAAAAACATAATGAAACAAAAAAAACGAATCACTATTTCAATGGAAACACACGAGATATGCGCTGACATTCATGGTGAGAAGCACATATAACGTGTGCGTGTCTTTCCTGACGTCTGCCAGTGAACTGACGTGATGAGTAAGAACATAAATACAGGCCTGAGCCGAGCTGAGCTTCACCAAAAACGCTGCAGCTAATTTGGCCAAAGCCACACCGCGACCAAATTAAAAAGGAGGCTCGTAACGGGGTTGAAATAACAAATCCCGCACTAATACTTAGAGCGGGTCAAGCAGAGGATACGTCCTTGACCAAATCCACAATCGGAGCTGGATACACCCAGCAAAGAGACACCAGAGAGAGAGTGTGGTTAGAAAACACAAACACATGTGTCTAATACACCGAAATACACATGATACAGTGAATAACCTTTGCTTTAAAGGCATCCTGCGCTTAATTATGAAGGATTTATTGATATTAATCATATTTCTGACTGGTTCTTATCAGTGTTTTAAATGTCCACAATCATAAATGATGACGGGAGGAAGTTTAAAGAAGAAAATCCAATTTAGAAAAAACAACAACAGTGGACCAACGTGCTGCACAGAGTAATAAATAAAAGATAAGATAGATGTAAAAAAAACAACTCGGACAAATTAAAACACAAAGACACAAAACAGAGCAGAAGATCCAAGACGTTCTCCACAGAGGGAGGAACCTAACGAGAACCAGGTGGAGGTCAAGGCACAGGTGAAGCACATCAGCAGTGGAGCAGGTAATCACAAGAGAGGAGGAACAACAACTGCAGAGAGGTTATTTCTACACAAAATAAGCAGGAAATTAAGGAGAAAAACAAGACAAAAAACACAAAAAGACTATTATTATTATTATTAGGGAGAAATTAAAGAGAAAACCTAAGTAACAGAGTAGTTTAGGACATTCTTATGTTTCACTGTTTTGCTTTTTTCTTGTTTTTTAGTCACAGTATAACAACATATTTGAAAAACTGTGTTTTTACATAAAAATAGTCAGGAAACAGGAAGTTAAGAGAGTTTCACTAATAGGAAATAGAAAAGGTGAACATTAAAATGATATTTAATTTTTTTTGTGTGTTTTTTATTTAATTAAATCAATGACAAACTAAGCGTTGAAAACCAAGTCAGCTGACACACTATGTATATATATACATTTATATAAAGTAGATGTAGATGTCACTAATTCTTACATACTGGACCTTTCAAAGGTACAATAGGCTGGATTATGTGGTCATAAACCCTGGATTATCCATTATTCATCCACCAAAAAAGTGTTTATGTTATAATTAACCAGTTGAAAGTTGAAAATACAAGAATATAAAGGTGCAAAAAATTAGAAATGATCTATTTACTTGGATTCTGCTCTTCTTCAAAGGTCTAATGTGTAACATTTACCAGAATGTGATGTTTGTTTGTGTGTATAAATGAAAAAGTCGTTTTTTGTACCCTAAAAAAATAAATATTTTATGTGTAGGATATACATTTTCAGGTGTGGTGATTTGCATGAGGTCTGCACGCACACACGCACGCACGCACACACACACACACACACACACACACACACACACACACACGGAGAGAGAGAGTCTGACTCCCTAATGAATTCAGTTTTGACTCTGAAACAACTGACACAGTTAGGATCTGTGTGGGAGACCAGTGTGTGTGTGTGTGTGTGCGTGTGCGCGCGTGTGTCACACACAACTCTTCAGATGGCTATAAGTACACACTTTGCAAATAAACAGCAGTGTGTGTGTGTGTGTGTGTGTGTGCACGTGCACGCACACTTCCACTCCACTCCATCCTCCCCATCTCCCCACTCCAGCGTGTGTGTGTGTGCATGCATGTGTGTGTGTGTGTCTGTGAGAGAGTACAGCGAGTGCCTGCCCACCGCCGCCGTGCGCTCTCTGCTCCGCGTGCCTTTATGCAAGGCAGGTGAAAGAGGTAAATTGGGCCGTTCCATCATGCGATGCAGGGAGGCCGGGGATGACATGCTGATCAGGTGTGCATGCATAATGGCCACCAAAAATAAGCTCTGTTTTGAATAATGCCCCCTATCCAAAAAAAAAAAGGGAGAGGGGGGAGAGAGAGAGGAAAAAAAAAAAAGAAGAAGAGGAGGACGAAGAAGAAGGAGAAGAAAATGCGGCGAGCTGCTCTCGGTCCGGCTGGGATCTCATCCATCTTAACAATGAATGGAAATCAGAGACAGACTGCCACCGACCAGGGTCTCCGCTGAGTCCACTTACATCTCTGTCTCCCTTCTTCTTCTTCTTCTTCTTCTTCTTTGTGTCTCTATTACACCTTCGTGCTTTGACCCTGTTCCTCCTCATACATATTGTGTATACACCTACATACACATACATACATACATATATACATACAGTCACTTACTTTACACATCACACGAACCTGCAGAAGCTGCAGAAACATCCGCATAACGACGATTTAAGAAAACACTGTTTTATGTTCGTAGCTGTAGCAGAACCGCACTTTTAGCCACTTTTAAGTTTGCGATATTTTTGACGAAGGTGTTTTCGCAGCCTGTTTCCCACCGTAAAATGTGTAAATGGTTCACTCTCCTGTACCAAAATCAGCATTTTTTTTTATATCACAGGGATAAACTGTCGACCTGTGTCGCTTTAAATCCGTTAAAAAAACAAACATTCCCATCTATTAAAGGCGCCATATGTAAGAATGTGGCCAAAAAACGGCTACTACACTCAAACTGCAAAATACTGTGAAAGGGACGCTGTTAGCGACAGGTATTGCTAACGATAGCCTAACAGCTAACGTGAGATATGTTAGCATCTGATGTCGCTCCCAGTCCCAATCCAAAGCTACGTAAAAACCAGCTAGTTTTATTTTCAAGCCAACAACATTGATAGAAATGTACTTTTGATTAATATATTACATTTTTGCCCATAAATTTAGCTAAATGTTAAATATTGGAATTTTAAACCAATGCCACAAGAGAGAATCTGAGCTGCTGGTGTTGCTGTTGACACGTGAAACCACCACTTTTATGATGCTACAATGCTGATTGTTTGAGCAAAATATTGTGAAAGGGCCGCTGTTAGCGACAGGTATTGCTAACGATAGCCTGACAGCTAATGTGAGATATGTTAGCATCTGACGTCGCGCCCAGTCCCAATCCATGGCTACATAAAAACCATGCTACGCTGATGGTGTGAGCAAAATAACACTGAAGGGCGTTGTTAGCGACAGGTATTGCTAACGATAGCCTAACAGCTAGCCTGGGATATGTTTCACGCCCAGCCTCAATCCAAGGCTACGTAAAAACCAGACAGTCTTTATTTTTAAGCCAAAAACATTTATATAAACTTAATTTTGGTTAATATATCAAATTTCTGCACTCAAATGTAGCTAAACGTTAAATATTGTACCTTTAAATCAACGCCACGAGAGAGAATCCGAGCATTTTCTACCTTTACTGTGACGTTACACTTTGACGACTATAGTCCGCAAACACAAAATGTTCTTTTTTAAGCGAAAAACGCTGGTTTTTATGTACAAATGTGTACAAGTACATAAAAAACATGTAAAACGAGGGGATAAATAAAGTTTTCAGACGGACTCAGGCGGCTCCACCTCTGTTCCGTCGTCTCCTCTTCTGTGTTTAAACATGCGATTCTTCTTAATCTCCTCCTCCTCCTCCTCCTCCTCCTCCTCCTCTCCTGGGTAAAGAAACGAGCTGGCAGTATAAGTGTTATTCATGGCTTGGACAGAGGGTGAGTTTTACTGCAGGTAGATAAAAAGATATTGTCCTTCTGCTGCCGTCTACATGCACTATGTACACCGTCGTTAAGCCGCGATGTGCTTCTGTGCGGCAAATAGACGCCGCAATTAAGACACTGCGACTGTGTCGGGGGTTTAGCGTAAAGAAGAAGAAGATATAAGTAGTCGTACTTTACGTGGTACAGTCGTCGCAGGGCGTGTGTGTGTGCGTCTGCAGTAAACACACATATATGTGATTTTAGGGCTGTTTTTTCACCCTTAGATGAAAACTAAACACAAAAAAACAAACATTTCCGCCTCCTTTTATTCGTCAGACTCGTTAAAAACTTTATTTATACTTTAAAACAACTCGATTTAAAGATAAACGTGCGTCGACGTAGGGCGCCGATGATTGACGGGTTATTAACTGATCGCTTAAAAATTGTTTTGCCGACTGTTTGTTTTTGAGCGCAAAAATAATAATGTTGTGATTCCTGTGACAGGAAACTGAGCGTTTTTTGAGTTAATTGTCATTTAAACACTTGTGTTATTATTATTATAATTATAATTGTTATTATTATGTTTATTTCTATCACTTTTTTTGCATTTTGTGGGTCAAACATCTATTTACAGAGGGTTTTTTGTGGATTATCGAGCGTTATGATGACAAAACTGTATGTTTTTAACTGTCACCTGCCTGGATTATTATGGATTATTCATGTTCATGTACTAAAGTTATCTTTATCTTTAAAACAAACATTAAAGTTAAATACATGTGAACAACTAAGATTTTAGTCCTTAGTTCCTTAATTACACATTCACTACATCATTATAAGTATTTAATATAGTAGTTGATTAGTGTTTATGTTATAATTAACCGGTTGAAAGTTGAAAATACGAGAATATAAATGTGTAATAAATGAGAAATGATGTATTTGCTTAGATTCTGCTCTTCCACAAAGTTCTAATGTGTGAATTTGTCGTCAAAATGTTGGTTGTTTCAGCCTTAAAATAAATATGTTCCATGTATTTGTCACACATTCTTACATACTGGACCTTTAAAAGGTGTAATAGGTGGGATTATGTTGTCATAACCCCTGGATTATTCACTATTTGCCATAAAAAACAAGTGTTTATGTTATAATTAACCAGCTGAAAGTTGAAAATACAATGATATAAGTGCAATAAATGATGTATTTACTGAGATTCTACTTTTCTACGAAGGTCTAATGTGTAAAATTGACCAGAATTTGTCGTCAAAATTTGAATTTTCTGCCCAAAGTGTGTTTGTGTTTGTGTATAAATGCTTTAAACTAAAAAAGAGTTTAAACTAAAACCATTTGTAGCCTTAAAATAAATATTTGATATGTATTTTAGGCAAAGAGCCTAAATAGAGAAAAGAGATGTCAGTAATTCTTACATACTGGACCTTGAAAAGGGACAATAGGTGGGATTATGTTGTCATAACCCTTGGATTATTCATTATTTGTCATAAAAAAACAAGTGTTTATGTTATAATTAACCAGTTGAAAGTTGAAAATACAAGAATATGTGGAATAAATGATGTATTTACTGAGATTCTAGTCTTCTACTAGATCTAATGTGTAACATTGACCAGAATTTACCAGTAATTCTTACATAATGGACCTTAAAAAAGTACAATAGGCGGGATTATGTTGTCATATCTCCCGGATTATTTATCATTTTTTATGTAAAAAAAAAGAAAAGAAAAGTGTGTTTTAAGTGTTTTAATTAACTACAACCAGTCGAAAGTTGAAAATACAAGAAAATAAATGTGCAATAAATAAATGAGGAATCCTGGTTCTCCTAATTCCAGCAGGATTAACAGGGATTACAGCACAAGAGAAGTGAGATAAACTCACCAGAGGTCACAAAGTCACAGAGACAGAAACAAGGTTATCGAGCGTAAAAAAGGTGGCGAAGAGGAAGAAGAGGAAGAAGAAAAGGAGGAAGGACAATGGTCCAGACGACGAAGAGGAGGAGGGAGATGGAGCGGTAAAGGATGGAGTGTGGATAGAGAGCGAAGGGGAGGACAGGAGGAGGAGGAGGAGGAGGAGGCGTGTTTTTCCCCGTGTGTAAGCGTTTTCCTTCAGCCGTGATGGAGCACCTCTGCCCCTGAACTCTGGGAATAATGAGCGGAGAAAGAAAAGAAAAGGAAAGAAAAACTTCCCTGGCCTGGAAAAGTTCCCCCAAAATTATTTAGAGAAACTCATAATGGGGATGGCCTCAGAAAAAAATAAAATAATAAATAAATATATGTATATTTTTATTTTATTTTATTATTTTTATTTTTTCTAAAAAGGGGGGGAGAGAGAAGGGAAAAAAAAATTACAATATGCAGAATCCGCCGCCTTCTGGAGACGCGATGAAAAATAATGAAATTCTCGCTGACAGCCCCTCCAACCTCGAGCGGGATAATGATTTTTTTTTTTCCTCCTCCCTCCCTCCATCCTTACAACCTCCTCCCTCTCCTCCTCCTCCTCCTCCTCCTCCCCCCCCCCCCCTCCCTCCCTGAGCCTGTAGTATCCCGGTACATCTGTTTTGCATGAGATGCATAAAATGACAGGACTTAGACAGCCACTGCATCTAGTGACAAAGATTACTGTCAGCCGCCTTCGCCAGTTAATACATCATTGCCACTGGTCCGTTTCCCTGCCTCCGTCTCCTAGCGACAGCCTATCCCTCGGCGAGGCCCGGTCCATGTGACGAACCCCCCCCCCCCCCCCAACACACACACACACACACACACACACACACACACGCACACACGCCTCCCTCTGCTCCTCCTCGTCCACCTTTTTACATTAAAAAAAAGAACAGAAACGCAGAAGCAGGAGAAGACGCTATTTTTAATCTCGAACATTTTTTTTTATCGCGTTAGCATAAAAAGCGGCCGCGTTTAAACGTGTTAACGTGAGGACGGAAGAAGAAGAGGAGGAGGAGGAGGAGATGTTAGATATTAGATATTAGATAATAGATATTAGATAATAGAGTTATAAGCTCCTCAACTCAATAAATACACAACGGAGAAACTTTTTTAAAGTTTTTTAAGGATCCGGGTTATTCGAGTCGCTTGAGTCAGTGTTGCTAAATCGCCACGAAGACTCAGTCCTAGTATATTATAATAATTCATCCTTTGTTGTTGTTTTGTTAACAATAGAAAAGTCTGTATAGCATTAGCCTATTATTATCATTATTATTATTATTATTAGTAGTAGTAGTAGTATTATTAGCCTATTTTTTAGTATTATTAGCCTATTGTTGTTATTGTTAGCCTGTTATTGTTATTACTATTAGGCTATTTAACAACTCGACCGAGATAATTTGTATATGCTACATCTATACACCAAAACCCAGGCCTATAACCTATAAACATGCTATTTCAGAAGTGAAAGTATGGCTTTTGTTGTGGATTTGCAGACTCATGGAGAAATAGCCTTCCTCTCGTCTGCTAGCTAGGAAACAGATCCACTCACGTAACCAGCTGGTTCGGCTACAGATCCACTCATGACAACGTAACCGAGTGAATAGCGCGAGTCGCGGCTGTTTATGGCTCTGCAGGAGGTTCCTATCTCGGACTTGAGTTGACTTGTGGAGTTGTGGTTGCCTTCGAAATTGTAACTTATACAACTTTTCACAGCTAAGACGGCTAGGACTAGTAGCTAATGTTGCAAGATGTTTGTGTGTGTGGCGCTGTTTAAATTAAAGCGGAACTAGACCGGAAGTTCCTTTTAACGCTGTTTTTTTGGTGTCTATCTGCGTCATTACCTTGTTTATGAAGCCCTGAAGGTTCTAAACAAACAGTTCAGCCACTGCTGAGAACGCTGTGTTTTATTGTAATCTCGGGGCTCAACGAGATCTCTGAAAATCCCGTAATAGTTAAGCAGCGGTTCTCCTGAACAACCGATTGTCCTGCTCCGGGCACTAGTCCGGGCACATCCGGTTGCGTACATTGAACCACAGAAGAAGAATAACGTCCGTTGTGGAGGTGTTTCACGAGCAACAGTGTCTTCTGACTCTGGGTCAAAGGTCGTCAAAGGGACTGCGGCGGGGAGTCGTGAAGAAGCTCTTTTTAAACAATGTTAAAACAATGTTTTGATAATGAGGAGCAGTGCATCCACCGTTCCAGAGGGGGGCGCTGCGCTTCTGAGAACGGATGTGCTGGATAGTACTGGCCAATCACAAGACTCTGTCTTCTGGGGGTGAAAGTTCACTCTGAAATCTCGCAGCTCTTTACAGCAACTAGGAGGTTTTTGACCATAAAAACAAGTTAATGTATGTAAGTAGACCTCCATAACTAACATATATGTGCAACAGGACCACTCTATGTGAGCTTTAAACTGTAGTACGACTCAACTGATCCGGGTTAACGATGCTAGCGACTCGCGACTCGCGGGTTCATTTGAAGACACACGGGTTAAAGAGTCGGTCGAATCGTGACTCAACCGGCTCTAATAGAATCAGTGTTGGGGATGAATCACCATGTTTCTCAATCCTGGTGCCATGTTTTCCATGTTTCCCCTGCGCAAACACACCTGATTTAAACATCCTGGTAACGACTCGCTGGATCGGATCATGTTTTTTACTTTGGTGAAGGAGTTTTTAACAAGAATTTTGTCAGCAAAATGTGACTTTTCTGTGTATTTTGTGTATAAATGCATTAGAATAAGACTTTTTGGTGTATTTTAGTGCATTCTTACACTCTGGACCTTTCAAAGTGCTAATACTCTCTCATATTGATGTCAAATCCTGGATCATACAGGCACTTTTAGTTGGAAATCTATTATATTTGGATGTTTTGTTCTGTTTTTCATGTTCTCCTCGTGTGTGCGTGATGGGTTTTCTCCAGGTTCTGTTGGTTCTCCGGTTTCCTCTCAAGGTTCCAAACACATGCAGATTTGGTTTGTTTGGTATGTTTTCCTGTGATTTACTGTCCTTTTGTGTCCCGTGTCACCTGAAATCGGGTGTTTTTTCTTTACGTTGTGTGTGTTTCCACTTCCTTGTTTCCCGTTTTATTTTGAAGGTCTTCCTTCAAGGCTCCAGGTTCACTTCCTGTCTGTTGATTGCTGGCTCCGCCCCCTGATGCGTTTCACCTGCGTCTCTGTGTGTTTCTTCATGTGTGTTTGTGTCTGGTCACGGAAATCCTTTCTCGCACGACACACAAATCAGACTTTAATCCAACATTTTCAGGGGAGGAGATTCTAGGGATTTGGAATCTCACAGGAAGTAGAATTATTTAGCTAATATCCTGAATGTGTGTGGCGTCGTTTGGCCGCGTCGTCATTGACAATGAAAACTTTGACTCTCAATCGACTTCACCTGGTTAAACAAAGGTCAAATAAACACACGGAAACCCAAGTTAACGCTTTAAATGACTGTTTAAAATGTTTCAACTCTTAATCCAATCCAACTTTATTTATAAAGCACTTTAAAGCAAACAAACGTGTGACCTAATAGACCTAAGAACAAACAATAAAGCAATTAAAAAATACTGTAGAAAATATAAAAACAACACAAATAAACAGGTCATACAATAAAAAAGATAAAAACCAACGTCTTAAACTGGGTCGAAAGGCATTTTAAAAGTAACTAAAGTACAAAAAATAGACCTTGAATGTCTGTAACTCTGGATTTTTCCCTTTAATATAAACACGAGAAGGATAAAAATAGTTGTTTTTCTTCTTCATTTGCCTCATTTGTTGCACCAACAACACTAATATATAACTTTTGGACTCTTTTTTGCCTCATAGTTTCCTGCTTTTTCCTGAAAAAGTACAATAAAGTAAATAAACACGTTACCTGCTCAACACACACCTGATCTAAATGACCTGATAACGACTCATCGCTCATTAGAAACAGCTGAGTCGGAGGCAGCAGCAGAAACAGGTGAATTTTCTGCTCCTCTGTTTGTTTGTGTATGTGTAGAAAAGCTTTAAAGTCAAACATATTTAGCTTTCGGAGCCTTAAAATCAATATTTCATGTGTATTTTCACTGATTCTTACACTCTGGACCTTAAAAGGTGCTTATCCTGTCAAAAAATCATGTCATTTTGTCATAAACCCTGGATTATACAGGCACTTCTGGTTGAAAATGCATTATATTTGGACTTTTTGTTCAGTTTTTTTCTTTATAATAAGACCCAGGTTCTCAGGAAAGAGACTTTTTAGTCATTCATTGATAAATGAGAGGTTTAAAAAAGGTTTTTTAAGGTACGCACCAAGAAAAAAGCAAAGGAAAAATTATTTATTTGCATTTTTTATTATTTTATTATACGTACTTATGATAAAAATAACAACAATCAATATATATGTTTTTTTTTTTAAATTAGACCCTACAGTATTTGAGATACAGGCCTCTACCAAACGGTTGAGACGTCTGTTCATAATAGACTTGGTTTGCCTAATTCATAAAGTACAACATTCAGTCACATTAAGTGTTAGCTTTTTTCAATGAGACATTGGGCCAATTCCAATTCCTATCTTAACCCTCAAGCTCAACCCTTAATCTTAACTGACCCTCAAAACCAAGTGTTGAGGGTTATTTTGTCACTTAGAAATGGGACACCCCTTAAATGCAGATACGTCTTCAGACTGTAGGGGGCAGAATAACGCTGCGTCCAGTCTGTCAACTCCAAAAAAGAAGAAGAAGAAGAACACATTTACGTCAGGATTATTTATCACGTTTATCAAGTTATTAGGTTGTCAGTTAGTTATAAGATGATACTCATACAAATATTCAGCTGACAGTTACCACACACCACGACTTATTGACAAGTAAACCATAGCAAACCATCGCTTGTCCGCAACCGGCCGACTATTGACAAAAGATCGTAAAATAAAAATAAATGTTACGCAACAATGACGTCAGTAATCCATAATATGGGCCTAAACTAAGATAATACAATGGTTTTCATAATTTTTATATCTCTATTAACAAAGAAAATACTTCATTTGTATCGCACTCTTTTCGCTGCTTTCGACGCCATCTTTCTCATGTGAAAACACGCAATGCATTCTGGGTAGCCCTTGCTCCCAAGGGTGGTCTTGGAAAATCTCAATATTGAGGACGATACAGCCCTTAAACTTGCCCCTCAACTTAATTTTTCTCAGAATCGGGACAGCACTAGCACAGCACTTGCACTTTTTGAGATTGAGGGTTAAGCAAGGAATTGGAATTCACCCATAGTGACTTAAAGTGTGGTCGACCACATGGTCGAGTCGTACCTTAAAAACGCTCATTGCAAAATGTTGAATTTCTGCCGTTTTCTCTCTAAACGTCAGCATTAAACTCCCTCAGTTTTCACAGTGTCGTCGGTTGCTCATAAAACAGCGATAACACGAGGTGTAAACACACACACACTCTCGCGTTTGCTTCTTCTTCTGCTTCTTTAAAATAATAGAACAAGACACAGAAAAATAACACGGAGACGCAAACGGCGTCGGCAGCCGTCGTCTTTTGTCTTTAAACTCGTCGTCCTCGTCTCTCGTTCCTTTGTCTCCGCGTCTCGTTCGCTTTAGATTATTGTTTTGTTTTTTCATCATTATTTCTACCTTTTCCTCACCCCCCCCCCCCCCCCCACACACACACACACACGCGGTGACATTGTAACGTTACTGCACACGACTTTATCTCGCCTGAAAAGGTGAAGCCATGAATGATCTCTCCAATTTAAAAGCACTCAACCCTCACGCCGCCTGAAATGAATATTTTGCATATATTCATGCAACAATGATTCAATTTGAGGATATTATTTGCAAACACTGGCTGAATTCTACGCAGCATTAATAACGACGGCGTTGGTGGCGGTGGTGGCCCGTGCCCCCCCCCCGATATCAAACCCGGGGATGAGAAAATGTATTTATTCTGACGTTGTTTAGAATGAACCGGTGCGATTAATTAAAAAGTAAACAATAAAGAGTGAGATGGAGACGGAGACACGAGGTGGAGAAGATGAGTCTTTTGAAGGTTTGTGGAGCAGGACTTTGCTTTCTGAGGATCTTGCAGGGGCGTTTCAAGACCCTTTGGGGCCCCCAGGTGTCCCCAGGTTTCCCTTTTTTCACCTCTTGTTTCTGTTATTAACTGAAATAAGTTGACTTTAAGGCTGTTTGGCTTCGTCTCTTCCTGTTTTTGAAGCTCTTTATCTTAAGCTAACTCATTAGCTTCCACCACAGCATCAGTTGAAGTTTGTTTTCTCATGTTTGTGTTGTTTTATTCTATGTTTTTATCTGTTGTTGTTTTAAATCTACTTTATAAATAAAGTTGGATTGGATTATTATGACTCCGTGACGCACAAGTGCACTCATACATAAGTCACAGAATTCATAATAAATCGCTTAATATTAATAACTGACTGTACATTAAGATTGTCAATTAATAATCCATTAATTAATAATAATAATAATAAAAAACGTTACAAAGCAAATCAATTTGGAAAGTAAATTACAAATAATGACATTATTTTATGATAATATTTTTAATAATTCACTCAATTATTTACAGATTCAATCTTTTTCATGAAAAACTATATATATATTATATATATATAGTTATATATATATATATAATATATTGTTATAATTAAAAAAATATGACTTCCTGAAAGAAGAAGGACAGAATATTATAATAATACTATATGAATTTGTTATAAAAGTAATGCTTTTTGTTTCATTGTCACACATTAAATTACTAACTGTATTGCATTCAAAATAAAATTACATATATATATATATATATATATATATATATATATATATATATATATATATTGATAAGTGTATTAATTACAGTTGTGCACATAATTATTACACATAATGATTTTAGAGAAAAATGTGTCATTGTTGTAATAAAAATGTCAAAACAAGCACTTTTACTATGAAATTATGTCAAAACAAGCACTTTTACTTTGAAATTCAGTGACATATCATGAATGTTCCACTTTTTTTATCCTCCAATCTTGACCAGACTAAAGATACTCATTGGGCCCCAGGTCATTTGAGTACATGGTGTTTAAAGAGCCACCCTCAGGGGCCCCATCTGCAGCTCAGGTGGCCCGCAAACTAACAACGGCCCTGCTCAAAGATGGAAAAACAACCGTAGGTTGCTGTAATTTGTTAATTTATGTGGAAGACAAACGTACGAAATGTGTGAGTTCAGTGCGAAGAGGAAGCAAAAGTCGGTTCCAAAACTTTAAAACAACAACCTTGAAAATCCCTCGGTGGTCAAACCCTCGTAGAGATTTCTTTCAACAAAGAGACTTCAGTGCGTGACGGGGAGAAGTTTTTTTTTGTTTGTTTTTTTCAAACATGGCACACAATTAGTCTCCGAGCTAATTCGCAGGGTTCTGCCCGGTAGCGGCTGAGGGAGGTGGGGGATTAAAGCGAGCGTAGTTTTTGTGTGTGTTTAAAACAACATCTGTTCGGAAAATACGGCGGCGGCGCGGTGTGTAACCTCACAACGACACACAAAAAAACAACCAAAACAGGAAAAAAAAACCTGTTTGTTTTCAGGAAAACAAAAAAAAAAAAAAAAAATATATATATATATATATAAAATCAAGAAATAAATAATTCAAATGTTAAATCCAGTGTCATGACAACATATGTTTACTGCTATAACACATTCAATAGAAGCTGCACCGGTAAAAAAAGGAAAATTCAGCTTAAACAACAGAATAACTTAGGTATTTCATCCGCTTAACAAAAAGCTAACGCAGTAAAATCTACGCTCGCTTAAGTCGACACGATCGTATTTGTTATTCTGACGGAAAACCAAACTTCTTGCACCAAATCCCACTGAGAAAATCTTAATTTTTTTAGCTCACGGGGCCTCAGTCGCCGTGGATCCACCACTGCCTTCAGTTTTGAGTTAAAATGAGTTATTTTGTGCTTTCTGTGTTTTGAAATCCTTCGTTCTGATGTAACTCCGCGACGCAAACTCGAGAAGATGAGATTTGGTCTTTGCCTTCTCCTTCTTCTTCTTCTTGTTTGTTGTTATTATTGTTGATGATGATGAAGATCATGATGTACTAAGATCACAAACGGACCTGAAGCTGCAGAGATCATGTCGTATGCAGATGACATCTGCGTTTTCTCGTCTCGTTGTTCGGGAGTTTGTGAGTCAAACTGTTTATTACACCAAAGGTCAATATGACACATTTACCACCTGTGATGCAACAGATACAGTTAAAAAGTGCTCAGGAACGGTGTCATCCTCGTGTTGAAACCGAATCTACCGTATTTGAAGAGACATTTTAGCTGCTCCTCAGGTTTTTTCACCAATTAAATGGGTTTTTTTATGGTTAAACCTTGATTTTAGGATGAGAAAGACAACAAAGAGACTGATTTAAAAAGGAAATATCAATTATTGATAATCATCGCAGTGAGTAAATATACTAATGATGACAACTTTTGCAGTGGAAAGATTGTGATAAAAGTGTGAGGACCAAATAAACTCTTAAAGGGAGTGAGGACATGTTGGTCCTCACGGTCTGCCACCAAATAAAACATGGTCTTTTTTAGTGTTAAGACCTGGTTTTAGGGTTAGATAATGCATAATGTCTATGCGTGTCCTCACTAAGAATGCTGCGTGAACGTGTGTGTGTGTGTAACATATATCTTATATCTTTGTGAGGGCCAAATAACCCAGAAATTTTTTTGGGGGCATTTTGTCCAGGACCTGGTTTTGGGGTTATTAGAGTTGGGGTTAGGAGTAAGGATTAGGGTTAGATCAAATATAGGCTGTGTATTATATATGGGTTAGGCTTATTAGGCTTGGGCTAGGGCTATATTAGGGTTAGGGTTAGGACTATATTGTGTGTATATATATATATAGGATAAAGATTAGATAGGTCCTTTTTTAGTACCACAATGGGGTTAGGGGTGGGGGTTAAGGTTAGATAAAATATCGGATATATTATATATGGGTTAGGGTTATTGGGTTAGGGCTAGGGCTATATTAGGGTTAGGGTTAGGACTATATTATGTATATATATATATTTATATAGGATAAAGATTAGATAGGTCCTTTTTTAGTACCACAATGGGGTTAGGGGTGAGGGTTAAGGTTAGATAAAATATCGGATATATTATATATGGGTTAGAGTTATTGGGTTAGGACTAGGGCTTTGTTTGGGTTCGGGCTATATTATACATATATATAAGATAAAGATAGGTCATTTTTAGTACCACAATGGGGTCAGGGTTAGCTAAAATATAAGGTATATTATATATGGGTTATTGGGTTAGGGATAGGGCTATGTTAGGGTTAAGGCTATTTTATATATATAAGATACAGATAAGTCCTTTTTTTGTACCACTATGAGATTAGGGTTAGGGGTAAGGGTTAGATAAAATATAGGATATTAGATAAGTCCTTTTTTTCGTACCACAACGAGGATGTTGACAGAGTCACAACAATATTTCAAAGACAGGAAAAATTGAAGATAATCAATAATAAACATGTATTTTCCACATTTCTGAATTTCTGAATATATTGGAAATAAGGACACTAAGACAATAAAAAGGTCAAATCAATCAACGAAACCTATCGTGACCAATTTATTAGTCAATAATTTGTATAACTTTTTTTTTTTTTACAGTGACAAGAAGTTAAATCCTAAAAACAGCAGCGAGTGTGAGAGTGTGTGTGTGTGTGTGTGAGTGAGAGTGAGAAAGTGGGGGCTTTACAGAACTTCTCTGAATCAGTTTCCTGTGTCATTAGTCTGGATCCACTCTAATGATGGTCCCACTGGAGCGCCACTTCACACACACACGCGCACACACACACACACACACACACACACACACACACACACACCGGAGAGTGCGCCGGCACATGTGAGAGGCTGCGGCTGCCTGCGTACGCCAGCATATGTATGTAAATTCCCTCATTTATGGCATTATCTGGAGGAGATATTGTCTCTGCACACGTTAATGTGCGACTGCCACAGGAACATGAAAGCGACAGAGAGGAGGAGGAGAGAGAGAGAGAGAGAGAGAGAGAGAGAGAGAGAGAGAGAGAGGGAGAGAGAGTACGCCATAACATATAATGACAGTCGCCCGCATGTGGAAGAAGAAACAGGGAAGCAAATGAGAAAGAGAATTAGAGACCGAGGAGAGAGGGAGATGAGAGGAAGAGACGAGGGAAGTGAAGAGGCAGCAATGGAGAAAGAGAGAGAGAGAGAGAGGCAGGATTTTTTTGGGGGGGATTAAAACGTTCTATTTTAGACGAGTTCCAGGCTGTGATACGCGAGGGTGAAGTGGAGAAGAAAACAGCCCATAATAACAAAAGAGGTGACGAGAGGTGTTGTGTATTTTAGACGCGCTGGAAAACAGCGTGAAAGATGTAAATGTGAGCACAGACGTGTGTGTGTGTGTGTGTGTGTGTGTGTGTTCTTGTACTTGCGTCATACTGAGGACCAATGAGGGTTTTTAACCAACAAAGTTAGGTCATTTTTATTACTTCCTTAGGTTGCTATAACATGCTTTACTCAATTTGTAAAAAAAATATAAAAAAATATAATTTTGGACGACATAGTATATTATGACGTTTTTGTCAAATTTTGGGTGAATCTTTTTTGTCAAATTTTGGACCAAAAATTTTTTGTCAAAGATTTTTAAAAATTTTGGACGACATAGTATATGACGTATTTGTCAAATTTTGGACCAAAAATTAAAAAAAAAACAATTTGACCCAAAATTTTTGGTCCAAAATTTTTGTGTCAAATTGTTTTTTTTTTTTTTTTGAACAACATAGTATAGTATGACATTTTTTCTTCAAATTTTGGGCCAAAAATTTTGGGTCAATTTTTTTTTTTAAAATTTTGAACGACATAGTATAGTATGATGTTTTTGTCAAATTTTGGACCAAAATCTTTTTGTCAAAAATTTTTCCAATTTTAGACGACATAGTATAGTATGATGGTTTTGTCAAATTTTGGACCAAAAATCTTTGGTCAAATTTTTTTTTTTTAATTTTCTTCCGGCCCTTTCTGCTCTGGGGCTCCACCTGCAGACATTTTATGGTACTGCAACCAGTAGTTCTTTGTAGATGTCGTTCATGAAGTAGATATTTGTAATTGTGTTGATTTATAAAGTAGAAATGCTGGTCCTCAGTATGCAGCAAGTACAAGAATGTGTGTGTGTGTGTGTGTGTGTGTGTGTGTGTGTGTGTGTGTGTGTGTGTGTGTGTGTGTGTGTGTGGAGAAAAGACATCATCTGTAGCGGTGAAAAATAGCCAGAATATGGTGAATATGACCAGCTCAGCCTTTTTACGTGATGCTAAGTAGAGAAATAGAGCGAAATAAATAAAGAAAGAAAGAAAGAGATGGAGGGAGATGAGAATTCGGGCCGAGAAAAAACACCTTCCTTACAAGTTCATACGTCACGAAATCTCTAATTTGACAATTTGGACACTTCACTCTTCGAACCGGTTAAATTCTCCTCTATATTCGACTTAATGCCAGCATTCTTCTGTGCAAACTTGTATTTCAACAGTTCAACTTTGTAAAAAATTAAATGGAATCATTGGGACGTGCTTTTACTTTGAAACAGGAAGTCTGTGTGACGTAATGTGACGGCGACATGTGTGCAAATAAAGAGTGAAGAAATGCAATTTTCAGGTGTAAATGGTCCATTAAATTTCAAGTCATTCCGAGATACTTTTTGTTTTCGAGTCAGCTCAGTGTCAAAGTTCATCAGGGCAAATGGATCATTTTTCTTTAATTTCAAAAATTCATTAAAATTATTCCTTAAGAAGTTTGCAAATATTTTCAACAGATCCTTGTTCAGGGCGATGCCGACTATTATGATGGTAAATTTCAAGTCCTTCTGAGATACTTTTTTTTTTAAAGAAGAAAGTCAGCTCTCTGTCAAAGTGCATCAGGACAAATGGATCATTTCTTGAATTTCAAAAATTCATTAAAATTATTCCTTAAGAGATTTGCAAATATTTCCAACAGATCCTTGTTCAGGGCGATGCCGAGTATTATGATGCTAAATTTCAAGTCATTCCGAGATACTTTTTTTTTTGAAGAAGAAAGTCAGCTCACTGTCAAAGTGCATCAGGGCAAATGGATAATTTGCTGAATTTCAAAAATTCATTAAAATTATTCCTTAAGAGGTTTGCAAATATTTTCAACGAATTCTTGATCAGGGCGATGCCGACTATTATGATGGTAAATTTCAAGTCATTCCGAGATACTTTTTTTTTTTTGAAGAAAGTCAGCTCACTGTCAAAGTGCATCAGGGTAAATTGAAAATTTGCTGAATTTCAAAAATTCATTAAAATTATTCCTTAAGAGGTTTGCAAATATTTTCAACGAATCCTTGATCAGGGCGATGCCGACTATTATGATGGTAAATTTCAAGTCATTCCGAGATACTTTTTTTTTTTGAGACTAAAGTCAGATCACTGTCAGGGCAAATGGATCAATTCATCAAATGGATGGTTTCGTGTGTGTCTAAATGAAAAGAGATGAAGCTGATGGACACGTAAACACTTAGCTAAGGGGTATCTAAGGGGAAAAACTGGTATCTGGTATATCAAAAATCCAACTTCGGTGAACGACACGTGGAGCTAAATTAGCCTGTTTGTGACATCATGACACTGAATTATCATATAATCTAAACCCAGATGACCTTGGAGGTCAGTGACGTATTTGGTCTGGTGAGTAAAGGGTTCGTAGGTCAAGTGGGGAAGAAAAAGGTCCAACATTTTAGGGAAATGCACTGTGTTATAATTATTTTTATTCGTATTCATTTGTTTTCTGACTGTGTGACGTGGGATAACCAGACCGGACAAGGACGTAAAGTTAATAAAAAAGCAGCACGGTGTCTTCCCGTGTTTTTCTCTCTCACGGAAGAACGAGTGTTTTATAGTTTTATAGTGAAAACAAAGGGAAGAGAAAACCAAAACCTACCTTTACAGACACGTGGACACGAGTAAAGCAGAGACTGGCAACTTTGTGCCCTCAGAAAGATCGATTTATCGGGCGAAAAGTCACGATGTGCGTCTGAAAAGTCGCTAAATATAGCGAGGACAAAGTCACCAAGTTGACGTGGACACTATCCATCCCTTTAGACCACACGTGTCAAACTCAAGGCCCGGGGGCCAGATGTGGCCCGTCACGTCATTGTATGTGGCCCGCGAGTGATTAATTGGTCTTAAAAAATCTGGGTCAAAATAGGTCTATATGCTGCTTTCAGGCGCGCTTTGACCATAAACTACATTTCCCACAATGCATGGCGATTGCAAAGTGACGGCACCGCCATCGCGGACCGGGTTACATCTATAACGCATCATATTTGTAACTTAGAATAAGTAATAAATAGAGAACGTTATTTAGCAATATATTACGGAGTAGTTACCTTTAATATGTGGTTACATTTAGTTACATTTATTCTGTATGACAGTTACATCTGGCCCCTTTGAGGGTAACCATTATGCTGATGTTACTTCCCTTTCAAAGTGATTTTTTGGGGTCTGTAGCCAAGTTACGATAAGATAATATCATCCTTTATTGGTCCCTCATTTCCAAACAATAACAAACCATGGTTTACCAGTGTAAATGGAGATTAAAGACCTTTTTAACATAATGTGTCCAGTCCAGACTTCTTCACCTCCGCCGCGTTGCTTCATTTCCACTTCTCTCTCAGCTCCTCAGCGGCGTTTTCGCCGGTGTTTACCGCCGCTGCCGCCGCCGCCGCCGCCTTGGCTCGCACTGTCATTCATACTTACGCTGTAAATATGGAGAGCAGTGTAGTGGAAGAGATCTGAAAATTACTCCGCCTCGTCGCTCGGTGACGAAATTAATAAACACGGGGCGCGGGAGCGGAACGGGGGGGGCTGGTTTTTGACAATGCGAGTCTCTGCCTTCGCTCTCATCATCACGTCCTCCTTTCTTCTGCAGCCGCCGCCGCCGCCGCCGCCGCTGTCCTATTTCCCTCTCTCTCTCTCGTCCTCCTCCTCTTCCTCCTCGGCTGTGGCCTAATAAGGCTCAATTACACGGAGGTTCTTTCATTCATTATAGGCACCGAGGCCCCGGCTCCTCTCTCTTTGTGGCCTCCTAATAAATACTAACGCAGAGAAACAGCCGAGGCCTGCGCTTACTTATGAACCGGTTAATAACCGGGTCGCCGCCGCCACCGCCGCCGTGATGAAAACAGCTTCCTCAGCACAGCCTGTCCTGTCCTGTCCAAACACAATGAGAAGACGAGAAAGGACACACACACACACACACACACAAAAGATGGGCGCCGTTTAGCCACCGAGACAATGCTCGAGCTAAACGACAAGCGCCGGGGGCAATTAGCGGCGTCCGCGGGCGCGCGGACAACCCGATACGTCTTTGTCTGTTCCAATCACGGCGAGACGCCACTCAGGGGGTGGAAATCAGGGGCCCGAGGACGGCGTCAATTTCCCTTAACCTGCTTTGCGGAGCCGGCGTGTAGGTGAGCGCCTGATGGATTGTTTGTGTCAGCCTATTAAAAGCGACGCCGGTGACGACGCGCTAATGGCTAAAGGCTGCGACGCAGCAGCCGCCGCCCAGCGTCGGATCCGAGAGTTGACGGATACGTGTTTGTGTTTGAATGTACTCTGTGACACACCTCGATATCTAATGCAAATCACACGCCGGCGTACGCCACGCCGCGCCGACACAAAAGGACTTTGAGCTAGCTTGCGTCCCACACACACACCAGACACACAACAGCTCAATCTGTCCTCGCAGAGACGTGTCACCGGGAATCAGACAGACAGGCTCTTTATGGTGGTCTTTACGACTCTGACTGAAATAACCGTATTCCCCGGCGGGAGATAAAGTGGCGGCGGGGAAAAAAACGTAACTGTATACATTTACTACTACGGCGAAAAGACGCGGGGGGACATCCGAGATGAGCGATGCCCCCCCCCCCCCCCGGTCAATCAGAAAGCTTTCGCCGTTGGTTCAATTCCTAAAAAACACACTCAAAAAAAACACACACACACCCTCCCTCCTCCCTCCTTCCTTTCGTCTTTCCTGTCCTCTACTCTCTGCACTCACTCACATCCTGTCCATCGTCTTTGTCCGTCCTCCCTCCCTCTCGCTCTCTCTCTCTCTCTCTCGCTCTGTGGTTTAAAACCGACCGTGGCGGAGATTCTGAGGTTGTCTCGCAAGATGAAAGATGGCACGGCGGTGGCGCTCGGGGACGATCGCACCCTGCGTGACACACACACTCGCACACACACTCGCACACACACACTCTCGCACACACACACACACACACACCTATGTCCCGCTCTTTCATTTGCCGCCGAAATGGTCCCTGCCTGGGCTAATTTACATAATACACTTCTGACACCTTTACTTTATTCATCAATCACATCCAGGCAGCTTCTCCAGGTCCGGGCTTTTGTCTGAGCATGTCTGAGTCTGTGTAAGGCTCGGCACAAAAGATTAATTTCACAGCTTTTTTTTTTCTTCTTTTTATATATATATATATATATATTCTCCCCCTCCTCTCCTCTATCCTCTTCTTCCTCCTCCTCGTCTTCATCCCTCTCTTTTATTTCCGATACGAGGTGCGCAGAATGACAGCGGACACATAATGAAAACAACAATGCAAGCATTTTCTTACCCCCCCCCCCCCTCTCTCTCTTCTTTCACTCCCTTCATCCTCTTTACAGTGAGCACGTTTACGTGACGTTACGAAAAAAAAAAGAAAAGAAAGGGAATTTACTGTGTTAGTTCTACTAAAAAACTGCACTTCCCGACATTGTATTAAATGTCGTTTTGTCGGCGTCTACAAAAAACCAACACACAGCAAACGCCAGAGGTGGGTTTTTTTGTCTTTGTTTTTTCGTACAAACAGACTGAAGTTGTGCGTCAGCGTCGCTTAACTAATTGACGCATTCAATGGGAATAAAAGCAACCGATTCAGGAGCTTCTGAATGAGAAGAGGTTCACGGTTTGATGCTCTGAAAGCAGAGATGTTGACGTTAAAAACTTTAATCTCATTCCACCTGCTAACACTGAATTCAAAGCATTAAAGTACAAAATGTATCACATGTAGGACAGAACATCCCGCACAGGGATAGCCCTATGTTCCAAAAGACCTATGTTCCGAAATCCCTACGTTCCGAAATTTGTACATTCCGAAATCTGTACGTTCCGAAAGCCCTACGTTCCGATATCCCTATGTTCCGAAATCCCTATGTTCCAAAAGCCCTACGTTCCGAAAGCCCTATGTTCCGAAAGCACTACGTTCCGAAAGCCCTACGTTCCAATATCCCTATGTTCCGAAATCCCTACGTTCCGAAAGCACTACGTTCCGAAAACCTTACGTTCCGAAAGCCCTACGTTACGAAAGCCCTACGTTCCGAAATCCCTACGTTCCGAAAGCACTATGTTCTGAAATCCCTATGTTCCAAAAGCCCTATGTTCCGAAAACCCCATGTTCCGAAAACCTTACATTCCGAAATCCCTATGTTCCAAAATCCCTACGTTCCCAAATCTCTATGTTCCAAAATCCCTACGTTCCGAAAGCCCTACGTTCCGAAATGTCCATGTTCCGAAATCCCTACGTTCCGAAATCTCCATGTTCCGAAATCCCTACGTTCCAAAAGCCCTATGTTCGGAAAGCCCTACGTTCCGAAATCCCTATCTTCCGAAAGCCCTTTGTTCCGAAATCCCTACGTTCCCGAAATCCCTACGTTCCCTAAGGTTTGACCTCCTTGCCCTGTTCCGACCAACGCTTTGAGATGACAACGGTAGTGTCCTCCTCGTGCCAAATAATGGCCTGGTCTTTCAGTGGATGGCGATTTTGCAGCGCTGAAAAACCCGCGGTACGTGTTTCGCAGGGCGGGAACGAGCCATACGCGTTGGAGGAAGCGCGGATTTACCCCCAGCGTAATGGTCCCAACGGACCCGGCATCATTCGATGTCTGTTAGGGTTAGGGTTAGGGTTAGCATCGTGTATTCTGTAGGGTGTTCGGAACATAGGGAATATGGAAACATAGGTGTGTAACCATACCGCACAAGACAATCCGTCCATGCTCTTCATTTCAATGATAAGAGCTGTAAAACCCTGTGTCAGACTCATTGAGGTCATCACTGTTCCGCTGCTATTTGGTGCAGAAGACTCCTGATAAACTGGGCCTGTGGGGGCTAATTATTCTGTCGGCTGAGTTCAAGACGCCACACGACGACTGTGGACACCCAGGTGTGAAACCTCCACGTTTGTTCCGTGTGGACCTCAGGGTCAGACGCAGCCAACGCAAGAAACCTTCTCTGAGGCTTTCCCCCCCCCCCTCACCTGCGAGTTTTCACAATCCATCGGCGCCGGGAGCCGCTCCCAGTACGAGCTCGTCCAATGAGCGACTTCGCTCGGGAAACACAAAAGGACTCAGTTTGACGCGGACGCGAAAAAAAAAAAAAAAAAAAACACCACACAAAACCCATCTGTGTGTTTTGTTTCGCGGTCGGTTTAAGACAATGACTCGTTTCGGATTTTTTAATTGAAAGGGAGATCCGCGGCCCCTCGTGGCAACCCATCTGTTCAAAATTGATATCTGAGCGACAGTTGCCCTCTCATCTCCGATCGACGAGCGAGCGTGAGATTTCCAAGCCCCGTTTCATTTATTCCAGGTAATTGAAATGGGAGGCGTCGCTCGAGGGGTCGATAACGACAGAGGCAACTAATATACAGCACACTGTTGTTTATTGTTTTAATCAAACGGGATGATTCGTATGCTGCCGCGTCCACCGCCGTCGCACACTTTTTTTCCAAACTTCACAGCAGCGGCGGAAACGCGGCGGTCAGGTGGCAAATCCTGAGGAAGGAGTGGAGGGAGAAGCAGGCGGAGTTGGAGCAGAACGGGCGACTGACGGGGAATCTGTTTCTCGCCGGTCGTCCCAAGTACAGGATGGATGGAGGGAAGACGAAGATGAAGGACGTGGAAACAGATGGTGGACGTGATGGAGAGAAAGTGGGAGGACGGGGAAGGAGAGAGAGAGAGAGAGAGAGAGAGAGAGAGAGAGAGAGAAGAGGAATCGTACACAAACGCTGTTTTAATTGGACACGACTGTCCTTGTCCCGGTAAACAAACAACCAGAGGGGAATCGATTGATTGGAACGCGGTCTCGTACTCCACTACACTAGGTGGCGATGGTAGCAATGACTTGTTTTTGTGCTTTTCCACGATACGGTTCCAGCACGACTCGACTCTTTTTGTGATAGTTCCTGTCGTCCAAGGTTCCAAGCGAGCCGAAGTCGGTCAGAAAGTATCGTCACAGGAAGAGTCGTGAGCTGTAGATCAGTTAAAAAATACTTAAAAGTCCTTGAAAACATGCTTTAAAGGGGCCATATTATGCAAAATCAACTTTTTAATTGTTTAAATCTGTATATTTGGGACTCTGGAGGCCCTATCAGTCGCCAAAGTTTGAAAAAAAGATGACTCACTCATGTTTTTGTGGTCCTCCTCAATCTAAGTACAGGCGATGAAACACGCGATGTTGACTTCCGTAGCTCACTGCTACGTCACAATGCGCTAAATTCCTGGAATTGTTGTCTCGCGGCGCTTCACTTTGTCCGCAAAACACGTGAGAGTGCTGGCGAGGGCGACGGTATCCGAAAACCGGAAGTCCTTGAAAAGTTCTATTCTTGGCTCCACAGTGCAGCACAGAGTTCTACACACAACTTCCAGCTTCAGAGGATTTATCTGTCCAGTGGATACTTATATGTTACATATGACAGCAATGTGCCTGCTAGAGCCTGCAAATGATCACTTTTCCGAATGCTAACTGCTGTTAGCTCCCCAGTAGCCTCTGTGGCTGATGTCATTTCCTGTCCCTAATTTCCGTTGCATTATGTAATAAATCTAAAGCAACTGGACCATAAAATCCTGAATATGTGAATAATGTTCATATAACAAACTGAACTCACCAACAACAACAGTACAGACAAAATATTTGCATTAAAAAAAAATATTTTGCAGACTGCAAATCATGTTTTTGTTTTGAAATCATGTTTTGGCGTCATGTGGCGCCACCTACCGCCGTCTACCAATCATTGCAGTCAGTAGAGTCTCGGCTGCCGAGCAACTACGGGTTGCCAGTTATGTCAGAAAACCTAACCTAACCTAAAAGACCTCTGTACTTTGCATTTGAATGTAGTAACCCGTTTTTTGGCCACATTCTTACATATGGCACAGACTTGTTCATTAAGACACCACGGAACTAGGTTAACGTGGATTAATAGGGTATAATTTGACTCCTTTTTAATCTCCAAGATTTAGCAAAATAAAATGAGTAGAGGAGTCTGTGTGTGAGCTGGGTTTCACCATTTTTCTTTTTCCACTTTTTGTTTTCTTGGTCCGTGTACCAGCTTCTTGTTAATATTTCCAGGTCAAACCCTGAAGGCGGCAAACTGTGCAGAACATGTGCAGAACATGTGCAGAACACCTGGGAACCTTTTGGGTCCATTTGAACTTATAAAAGCAGCAGAACGGCTACTCCCTAAACCAGATTATCGAGGTGCGTTCGGGGCCGTAAATGCACCGTTTTGAATAATAAACTCAAGACTAAAAGACTTTTGACTTGACGAGTATCGAGTTATCGTTAACGAGCTGGTTTTACGATGCATCGACCTGACGTTACCTCGGAACGAAGGTTCTCGTTCATCCAGGGTCATCGTCCTCTTCTGTGTGTTGCAGAAGCGGACACGTTTTTGAGCTGAAACTAAGCAAATAGACCTTTAAAAGTAACGACCAAGGACTATTGACTACTATTGTGCATCTGTAGCACGTTGATAGAGTGGAAGGACGTCCTGAAGCTCCACTGACGAGACCCTGAGTCGTTGTCTCCGTTACCGTGAAAGTGAGTGAGCTGATTCAACGCCGACAATGCTGTAGTCAAACCGGCCGTGAATGACGGAGATTAAAAAAAAAAAAAAAAAAAATAGTACAACATTTTGGCGGGAAAATAATCCGTAATTTTTTTTTTTTTTTTTTTTAAATGGTCCAAATTTGTGATCATTTTCACTTGTTTTACTAAATGCAATTCGGCTAAACCATGAACGCCTGTATTATAAACACAAACATTACACAATATGTAGTATTTATGGGTATATATAACCCAAAATCCACTTTTTTATACATATTATGTGCTCCTGCATTGTCTAGTCGCTGTATAATAGTTTTTGTTTCATTTTCGTAGTGTTTCAAAAAGTCATGTAAAATAACATGACCGCGGGCCGTGGTTGCATAGCCACTGTTAGCAGCGAGACGCCATGTTTCTACCGGAGCCTGTAAGGACAAACGCGAGAGAACAAAACAAGCGTCGCTTTACTTGTAGCAGGAAGTCCCGCCTCCACTCTCTCCGCTTCGTCTGCTACGGCCGCGGTAGCTCCGCCCTCTCCCTCGCCTCACGAACCTCATCTGCTGACACGGAGAAAGACGACGAGGACGACATTTGACCGGCTGCGGACACCGTAGCGCTCAGGGAAGGGAGGGGGTGAGCAGAGCAGCAGGTCTTTGTTGTAAATTTCAGCCTCTCCTCTAGATGGCACTATAAACTACTTATTTCACCTTTAAACCGTAATTTTTTTTTTTTTTTTTTTTTTTTTAATTATTATTTGTGACAATTTTCACTTGTTTTTCTAAATCTAATTCGGCTAAACCATGAACGCCTGTATTATAAACACAAACATAGACGTAAACACAGATATTCTTCATTAAGTCATTTATCATGTTGCGTCCCTGTTGTTGATCTATCACGACTAAAACAGGCTTTGCTGATTTTCCGCCGGGCAAGGACGCCGCCGTTCATCTTGTGGGCGGAGCTGGCGGTGGCGGCGGCGGAGAGTAATCATGATGGAGAAGCGAACGCTCGCTGTCACATCTTTTTCTTTCTCTTCTTTTACTCTTTCATCCCAAGGACCTTCCCACCACCACCACTTCTTCTTCTTCTTCTTTACCGGTGCAGGTGTT